>NC_041387.1:489584364-489771437 GCF_002162155.2 Triticum dicoccoides | reverse complement strand
CCCCTCCCGATGAACAAGACCCCCGTTTCGACCGTATCGCTCCAACACAAGTCTGTTTCGTCCGTTTTGCGGTACGCCACACCCCTCCCGATCAACAGGACCCCCGTTTCGACCGTAGGAGGTCCGTTTCCTCCGTTATGCGGTACGCCACACCCCTCCCGATCAATAGGACCCCTGTTTCGACCATAGGAGGTCTGTTTCCTCCGTTTTGCGGTACGCCACACCCCTCCCGGTCAACAGGACCCTGTTCCGAATGTAGGAGGTCCGTTTCCTCCATTGTGCGGTACGCCAGGCCTCGTTTCCATCGCATGTTCCGTCCAAGCCGGTTGGCTCCCACGCGTTCCGTTGCCTCCCGATGAACCCGACGCATTCCGTTGCCTCCCGATGAACATGACGCATTCCATTGCCTCTCGATGAACACGACGAATTCCGTTGCCTCCCGATGAACACGACGCATTCTGTTGCCTCCCCATGAACACGACGACGACGTTGTTTATCCGTTCCGACCCATCCATGTACATGAGCCCTCTCCGTACATATGCGCGAGTAGGCGTTCGAGACCCCACCCGTATGTACACATACGTGGCCGTATTTTCTTTCTTGCACCCTGGTCGTTGTACGTACGTGTACATGCTACTTGCGCGCCTCTACTATGACACGTGCGCGCCTCTACATCCACCAGTATATATGTACGTACACGTTCGCGACCAAAATGACAACGCTACATATGCTTCGACCAGGTGGGTCCCAACTGTCAAGCACTTCCTTGCGTGCGAAAATGTAGCTGGTGGGTCCCAGCAGTCAGAGGGGCGAATCGTTTTTTTTGCTCGGACGCACTTCCTTTTTGTGCGAAGATGCAGCTGGTGGGTCCCAGCAGTCAGGGGGGAGAATCTTTTTTTTTGCCCGGATGCACTTCCTTGCGTGCGAAGATGTAGCTGGTGGGTCCCAACAGTCAGGGGGGGCGAATCATTTTTTTTGCCCGGACGCACTTCCTTGCGTGCGAAGATGTAGCTGGTGGGTCCCAGCAGTCAGGGAGAAATGTATTTTTCACGAAATACAGTGGCCCGTACGGTGGGTCCACACTGTCAGGTGGAGGAATCATTATTTTGCGCGTAATAAGGAGGCACTTCCTTGCTGCGGCCGTGGACCCAGCTGTCAGCCTCTCCACGTACAGTCCACGTCCGATGGAAGTTGTTCCTTGACCACGTTGACCACGCCACGCTGAGAGCACCACGGCGGTGGACGACAGCGAGGCCTAGGAAGGGGACGACTCGGAGCCGGGGAAGACGCAGTAGTGGATGCCCACGCGAAGAGGAGTACAAGGGTTCACTGGTTCGGCTGCGGTGTGAGGCTGATGTCGCTGCAGAATAACAGGGGGTGTGGGTGAGTAGAGGGATGGCCTGGACAGTGGTGGGAGTAGTAGGGGGCGGTGAGGCCTCCACGGCATCACAACTGGCCACGGGAGGCAGGAGCACGCGGCACGACCGACACTGGTTTGGGCGGTTGGAGCAAGAAGACCAGAGGTTGAAGAAGCACTACGGCCGTTGGATAAACATCATACGGTAACAGGAGCTAGAATCATTCATATTGACTAAGTTAACAAAGCCCTCCGTCCCCGTCAACTTGGTAGGCCCACAAGTCAGCCTCCCACTATGCTGGGTTCAAGCTGGCAGGGGGAGTATTCATTTTTTGTGCGTAATAAGGAGGCACTTCCTTGCGTGCGAAGATAGCTGGTGGGTCCGACATGTCAGCGGGGGGCATGTTTTGTTCACGAAATACAGAGGCCCTTCCAGTGGGTCCCAGATGTCAGGTGGAGGAATAATTATTTTGCGCGTAATAAGGAGGCACTTCCTTGTTGCGGCCGTTGACCCAGCTGTCAGCCTCTCCACATACAATCCACGTCCGATGGAAGCCGTTCCTTGACCACGTTGACCACGCCGCACCGAGAGCACTAGGGCGGTGGACGACGGCGAGGCCTAGGAAGGGAACGACACGGAGGCAGGGAAGACTCGACAGTTGTTTCCCACGCGGAGGGAGTACGACTGTACGAGGGTTTACTGGTTTGTCTGCCCTCGCCGAAGAATAACATCAGGTGTGGGTGAGTAGAGGGATGGCTAGGCCACCGATGGGAGTACGGTGGGGCGGTGAGGCCTGCGCGGCAGCACAGCCGGCCGCGGGAAGGAGGGAGCAGGCAGTCCCACCGGCGCTTGTTTGAGCGGCTGGAGCAGGAAGAGCAGAGATTGAAGAAGCACGACGGCCGTTGGATGGACATCGTACGGTCACTGGAGCTAGAATCGTTCATATTGACTAAGTTGACAAAGCCCTCTGTCCCCGTCAACTTAGTAGGCCCACAAGTCAGCCTCCCACCATGGTGGGTCCCAGCTAGCAAGGGGAGTATTCATTTTTCTGTGCGTAATAAGGAGGCACTTCCTGTGGGTCCGAGCTGACAGCAGGGGGAACATTTTCTTCGCGAAATACGATGGTCCGTCCGGTGGGTCCCAGCAGTCAGGGCAAACGTTTTTTCACGAAATACGGTGGCCCGTCCGGTGGGTCACAACAGTCAGGGGGGAAACATTTTTTCCATGAAATCCTGGTGGCCCGTCCGGTGGGTCCCTGCTGTTAGGTGGAGGAATAATTATTTTGTGCGTAATAAGGAGGCACTTCCTTGCGGCTGTCGTGGACCCAGCTGTCAGCCTCTCCATGTACAGTACTCTGCCAATGGAAGTCGGTCATTGACCACATTGACCATGCCGCGCTGAGAGCACCAGGGCGGTGGACGACGGCGAGGCCTAAGAAGGGGACGGCGCGGAGCCGGGGAAGAGGCGACAGTGGATGCCCACGCGGAGAGGAGTACGAGGGTTCACTGGTTCGGCTGCGGTGTGAGGCTGCCGTCACCGCAGAATAACAGGGGGAGTGGGTGAGTGGAGGGATGCCCTGGCCAGCGGTGGGAGTAGTATGGGGACGGTGAGGCCTCCGCGGCAGCATAGCCGGCCACGGGAGGCAGGAGCATGCGGCACGACCGGCGCTGCTTTGGGCGGCTCGGACAAGAAGACCAGAGGTTGAAGAAGCACTACGGCCGTTGGATGGACATCGTTGACCACGCCGCGCTGAGAGCACTAGGGCGGTGGACGACAGCGTGGCCTACGAAGGGAACGACATGGAGCCGGCGAAGACACGGCAGTGGCTGCCCACGCGGTGGAGAGTAAGAGGGTTGACTGGTTCGGCTGCCATCGCCGGAAAATAATAGGAGGTGTGGGTGAGTAGAGGGATAGACAGGCCAGGGATGCGAGTATGATGGGGCCGTGAGGCATGCCCGGCAGCACTTCCGGCCACGGGAGGTGGGAGCAGGCGGTTCCGACGGCGCTGGTTTGGGCGGCTGGGGTAGGAAGATCAGAGACTGAAGAAGCACGATTGGAGTCGATTGTTGACTAAGTTTCTTTTTTAAGAAACCTTGTGTACGCATGAACTTAGTAGGCCCACAAGTCAGCCTCCAAATCTGTGGTAGACAACATAAAGCCCATTTGCTATTTTTTATAATTTGCAGCCCATTTGCTAATTCTTAAGTAATTTATTACAGCCCATTTTCTGTCCAGGACCACGGTCAAAAAGTTCAACCTTATTTTGTATATTTTGGTGGAGTCCAAACTGTTGTAACCCCTAAATGATAAACATTTTTTAAGAACTTATTGATTTGCCGAAAAAATCGTTTTGTTTTTGTAAGCAAATAAGACGTGGGACAATTGAGTTGGTTTAAGGGAAAACCAGTGGTAAAAAAATCAGCGCTGGGTGGGAAAAAACAACAAAAATAAGGATGTAAATATGAAAAGGGAATTTTATGTGTTTTAAATATAATGATACGTGTATATGAACTAGTAAAACTATAGGTAGAGATTAGAAAACAGATGTAGGACATGCGTTTCAAGAGGAAAATAGAACTGGGCTATGTGTTTGATTCAGTAAAAAAAACTGCCTGCGGATGTTGTAAGACAAAATATAACTAATGCTGGCGGGCCAGAGGCCAGTAGATACCTGCTGGATCTTTGTGCCCTGTTATCGTCATGGGCTGGGCTTGTTAAAAACAAAACCAACCCTGGGCAGTCTACTGCCCAGTGGAAACTTGCTCGACCTGAAAAAACAATATACTTGCTCAATAAACGAGAGAATTCTGCAAGCACAGACTGATAACTGGGATGCAGCACGGATATAGTTTTTGTATCGTGATAATAAGTGCATGCACTTGTTTCAAAAAAACTGCAGAACTGGGAATTCGAAAGGCGGGTGCTTATGCTACCCATCGAATAAAAATCAGGTGCCTGAGAATTCGTTTCGAAACAAATGATTCAACTTTATATCCACGTCGACCCTCGGCATGATGGTTGGAAGATAATGCAAGTACATACCAAAAGATCGTTAACAACAATACCAACTTGCGGACGACAAGGTAGTACAACTACCAATACCAAACTAACTTATAATCTTTTTACTCCTGGCCCTAGTGTTCGTCTGGTAGAAAATCTTGCAGAGGACCACCTCCCCCTCCTTCTCTTGATCTAGGTCCCCGAGGTGGTACTAGTGCATCACCCAGTTGGTCCTCTGCTGGTCGAAGTTCTTGTTGGTGTGCAGCACCAGAACCTTTTTTGCTCCCAGTCTGCCGGCTGTTGACCATCACCGGCAAGGTATTGCCGGTCTTGTGCCACATCGCGTGCATGCCGCACTCCGACTGTATCTTGCGACGCGTCCACGTGCCCCTTTTGAACGCCCTGGAATTGTGCTGGAAGAAATGCTTCCTTAGGCCACTCAGTGTGATACCTGCAGTATTGTGGAATACAGGTTTTAGTGTACCTAGTTGGCATTTTCATAACATCTTTGGCATGTTGCAGTCACTTGTTTCACTTTTTATTAACTGTCAAATTGTAATTGCTTCACCAGGCCTGCGTCTAAAAAGAAAAATAGAGCTATAAACAAAGGAATATGTTTGTGCAAGTAGACGGCCGATCGGTGTCTTACCTGGAAGTTTCTCAGGTTGGGTGTAGCATATGTCGTGCTCGCTGTCGATGGTTGGTATGAACAAAACAATGAGAGACTGAAATCTCGCGCTGTCAACACCAGCCGGCAGCACCGACCAATCCTTCTTCGACTTGCATCGGTAATTCCAGTTATATGGTACTCAATGTATGATCAATCGATTGTTTTAAGTGAATGATGAAAGATGTCGACAGATAAGTGGTACTCCAAATCTGAAGTCCAGAATACCCGAACACGCCGCCAGGATTCTTGTGTCTCCTCACGTGCAGCATGTTGTCACGTCAATTCAATGTGTGGACATGATGAATAATTTGACCGACGTATACTAGTACTGCTACTATACTACTTACTAGTCGTATTTAGTGTCACAATTTATACCTAGGTTTAACTAACAAGTACGCACTTGAAGCCTAACTGATGTATATGTATATATATGGCTTCTGCACAGCATCTCCATCATCATTAACAGTACATCCTATGCAGGTGAGTTAGGATGAACTTGATCCCAGGAAGGTATCTATCCTTCAAACCAGAGGAGTGCTTCAAACTAACAATAGTACATAATATCCAACAAAAGAGGGTCATGCGACAGTAGCAGAATACATGGCTCAGTTTAGATATCAGCACGAATCAAGTTGTGCATATTTCCTGTTGGCATGAACCACATCGCCGCATGTCGGGTTTGCAAAAGCCATCCATCGCATGGAAGCTTGATGCCTTTCACACACTGAAGATTACCTGGCAACAAGCGGTGTCGACGAATGTCTGGATATGGAGATTCATGAAACCCATGGTATGATGTGTAAACACATCCCCCCCTCGCGAATGGAAGTTGCATAGCACAATAATCATCGCCGGTGATATGATCGATGATTGGTTGGATGATTGGATAATTGAGCCCGAGGAACAAGGAGTGGTTGCCGAGGCTGTAAACCCGCCTCCAGTTGAATACGCCTGGCCCAACGGAGCTGGCATCTTTCTTGAACACGAAGTAGCCATAGCCATCAATGTCACGAACGCCCCATGCATTGTACTGCATGTGGTTTGATGTAATGGTTTGGTCAATTTGGTACGTGTGAATGAGCATCAAATGACCGCCGTCAGCTAAACGAGCGATAAACCAGCACCCATAGGTTGGTATGATTCCAGGTCCTCATGAAGGCCAGCGCATTTGCATCTGCTGAAACAATTCAAATTGGAGACCAAAAGGACAAAAATAAACATTCATGTTCAGAGTATGTGTGGAATTAAGATTATTATAACAGCGGCACATATCATAGACAGAGAATTGCAATGCCATGGTCATAATCATACCCCAAGTTAAAAAAATAAGCCAATGGCTTTCATATTCTAGCAACATGTCATGGTTCAAACATCATGTAACAATGAGAGGAAAACAGCTATGGCAGCGCCTACTCATATTCTACCATAGCACTTACTACTACTATTCTCATATCAACTCTAAGCAACAACATGCATTGTTATAAAAATCTTGTAAACGAGAGTAACATATAGCAATCATGATGTTATGCTCGTAATATGTATTCTAACAATCATTAGATGCCAATTGTTCTCATATCAACTCTAACAATAACATGTGTGGTCCTAAAAATCTAGGAAATGAGAGGAACATATAGCAATGATGTCGTTATAGACACGCTATGCATTCTAAATTTGTAACAAATGAACAGGCAGTCGTATTCATAAGGTAAAGATGAGATGAGATAGAACAATTACACGACGATAGATTCCACCAGTATAGGCAGCCAATCTGTGCGTCAACCGCGTAAACGATGCCATCATGCACTATAGCATCAGACAGAAATGTTGCCTCAATAGGATTGATGATGAGCCATAACCATGTATGGCGACCGGATTCCAGATAGACTAATCCCATGTTGAACAAGGCAATGAGCTTGTAATCCATGTAGCCAAAAGCTTGACGCATCTCGTGCGTAGTAGGCAGGAGTGTCTGGTGGGCCGCAAGGCTCGATGTTGGCGGTATCCAACAATGGAAGGGTGATCTCTCGCTGGGTGTAGATATCCACGAGATGCCACGGACTACCGGTGTGGTGGATGAGGACGATCCAGTTGTCCTTCATGCCCGCCCAGTAGTGGCCGCGCATGAAGGACAGGTGGACCGGTAGTGGTAGCATGTCAAGGGGCACCACGGCAACCTACGTAGGATCGTCAAGTCGGTGTCTGGGCCACCTGCGAGGATCGGGCATCAGCAAGCAGGGTGTCTTGAAAAGAGCCGGCCGGTTGCAGACGAGTAGTCGGTAGAAAGACACCGAGCATGCGGCCAGACGGACGGTGCTGAGTAGGTCCATACGACTACAGATCTGCTCCAGGAGAACATTGGGGAGGGAATTCCAATCGCGGCTCTGCGTGTCAGTTGGTTCTGCCATTCGGGTTTTCGGTGCCTGCGAGCCAACGGGGAAGTGGATTCGGGTGGGCGAGCGAAGAAGCTTCTCCTCATGTAGCTGAGCAGTGAGAGGGGGGATATGGTACGCGCGAGCTACCAAGGAAGATGGCGCGGGCGGGCGAGCAGTGAGCGGGGGTAAATGGTGTGCGGCTGACGATGGGGAAGAGAGGAGGAAGAAGAAGAGAGGAGGAAGAAGAGTGGAAGACAGGGAAGAAAGTGCATTAAATCTCAATTCTACTAGTACTACTACCAGGATATAGGCACCGTCCTTCGGAGTGTAAATAGTTACACCGATGACATGTGGGTCTACCACAAGAGGGCCTATATGTCAGTTAATGGAGGACAGAGGTGCGTAGGCGTATTTGCGGAAGCGTGCTCTACTGGCAAACATGATGGCAGTATTGGGTAAGGCTGATTTAGTAACACCAACACGCTGGTTCAGCTTATTAATTATGTGTCCCATCTGCTGCAGCGTGTATTGTCACTTCACTGCGAAGACTAGTTGAATAGTTCTCTCTGACCGAGATGGGGAATGATGGATCGCGAGGACTTCCTTTCTACAATATCCCTATGCCTCTACGCTCACTTCACTCATTTTGCTCCGTACCTAGTCACTTGTTGAAATCTATAGAAAGACAAATACTCCGTATTTGGGAACCAAGGGAGACTTTAACTCCGTACTATTTGGGAACAGAGGGAGTATCACCATATGGAGGGAACAGAGGAAGCTTTAAATATGAACATGTCAATGGGAGGGAGTAAGCCCCATGCATGCATGCATGCATGCAACATGCAACACTCACACGTACTCCACATGGACGCACGCAACACTCACGCACCCATGCGGCACACAGCACATGACGCAACACACACGCTCACGCTCAAGTGCTCAACCTACTCCCTACGTCCGTGAAAGACTGTACATTTAGAGATTTACACATTGACCAAGGTATAATTAACGCTGAAAAGTAGGAGACTTATGTATGCATGCGACCATTGAGATAAGAAGACTAAATGAAGGCCGTTGCATGCTGTAATTAAGGATAGACATGTAGCCTATACCTACAGCACAAGTTGGTGCATTAGTCAATCAATATCAATTTAGATTAAAGGCTAAATGCATTGGAAGTGTAGATGTACAACATGTACTACTACACTCCTTGTTTTATAGCCGATATACACTCTTTGTTGGAAGATCGAGGGAGGACACGTGCATGCACTCACATACACAGCCAGGGCGGTTCAGGCGCAAGGGTCGGACTCGTGTTGCTCCTGCGTAAAGTTTTGTTTAACTGATTTCTTTGCTCTGCCAACTGACAGGTGGGACCGAGAAACCAGGTGACAATTTAACCAGTCAACAAAGTGCCACGTCGACTAAGTGGCTGGTCAGTAGGGTGCAATATGGTGCTCTATGATGAGCTAGTGATCGTATAATCGACGCAAAACTATATATAGTGACCGTAAAGAGAGTACTATTACATACGTTGACCGCCAGTGTATTTTTCTCTTTTCAAATTAAGCCATATTAATCGGAAAGGATGCAGTATGGACTACTACTAGTACTAGTACTGCTTTGATGTGTCCTGTAAACTCGCCGAACGAGGATAAGCTTGCTTACTACGCCTCTCCCTCGCCCACGCGCACGGTGGTTCGCAGGTCGAGGAGAGGGTTTTGACTACAGCGCCCTCTCCCTCTCCCTCTCCCTCGCCCTCGCGGTGGACGTGCAACAGTTCAATCGGTGTCAGATTGCCAGAAGCATATACTGTAGTATCATCATTGTTGGACCTTCCGAAGAGACGAAGAGGCAAGTGCAAGGTTCACACGAGTACGAACTGTTGAACCTCCCGAAGAGGCAAAGAGCCAAGTGCAAGGTTTTATAGGAGTTGTCGTCCTAGTAGGAGTGTACTACAACTATAGGGAACGATGCTACTGTATGATGCCGCCACGTCACATATATCCAAAGCAGTGCCACCTTTTTTTCTCAAAGAGCGTGTTGGAGCCCGTGGAACAACCACACAAGCTGCACGTACACATAACACATTTACAAGTAATAAATTCTAAAGGACAAATGCCAGTATGCCACACAAGTTCATCTCCAATTCATGTGATAAATTTGTGCACGACTAGTCTACATATATTCACAGCGCTACCGTTCACAATTACCGTACTCCACTTACATGTTATAGATGGGCTACATGTCCTCCTCTAGGTTCCAGTCCCAGGTGTTCTTCATGGATGGCACGATCCATAGCGGTGGGCAACGGGAATCATTGTCGCAACTTTCTAGTCCGGTTCCACACGATGGAGACTCATCCAAGCTGAAGCGGCATAAATCAGGGATAGCGTGTCCCAGCATGTCATTCATCCGGCGGTGCGCACTGAAGACACAACCATGCTTCATGAACGGCAGGCATTCCGTGTCGTGCACAGAAGGTGGCATCCGCTTCACAATGGGGTAGCTGTCCCCGATGAAAAGCGAGTACTCTCCAAGAGTGTTCCTCGGCACCCACGTAGCATCACAGGGGTCGAACTCGGCGCCGTTCATCTGGTACACGCGGCATCCCAGATCTAGACACATGGTGACGTACATAGTCAAGGTCCATGCATAATAATGTTGTGCTCAAATATGGCGGTCAGTAATACTGTGCAGCAAATAGTACTACTCCGGTATAGAGGAAGTAAAATAACCGGCTTATTATATATAGCCACTCTTGGCTACATGGATGAGATAGTAAGCCATGGAAAGACAAAAATGGTGGCAGCTAGTGGGTTCAAGTCTTCAAGGGCCTAGCTAGCTATACGCATCCTCCAAGGTAAAAGGTGCTCCTACTAGTAGTACTAAGTATACTACTAGTACAACATGAAAGAGAAGGCGAGAGGATTACAAAATGGAATACCTGGGTAGATGGTGACGGTCCGATCATGGTAGATTGTGTGACCATGTTGCACATCAGTGGTACCATGGGTAACGACTGCTAAGATAGTTGATCCCAATATGCGAAAGTCAGCTACAAGGTTCCAGGTTAGACCGAATCGCGGATGCAAATGCACATCCAGGATCGGCGATCTTATTTGTGCCGTTAGGGATGACTGGTCCCTGCAAAATAATGGAGTACCGTTAGGGATGCAAATGATGGTTTGTGCATTCCATTTGTAATCTCCCGTACCGTAGGATGGCAACCAGATGAAACAAGTCCCTGGCTTGTCACCGTGAAGATGCGGCCTAGATGGCACACGGCGTCTTCGAACGTGTAGGGGTACAAATCTGCCGCCGCCAACATGCGCCAGCCTCTGCCGTTACTGCGTCTTGCATTGATGGCAATCCTTATGTCGAACACCACGATGAGATGGTAATCGTCGTAGCCGCGTAGATTTGTCGGCGGGTCCGCAATTGCTATCTCCTTCAATCTCATGTAGGCATCATCATACGTATTCAAGCCCAGCTAGTCCGGAAGGCCGATCCCAATGGTGGAGAAGGGGTCTACCGGAATGGCCGCACTGTTGTGGATGTTGTGCAAAATGATGGTGGTATCCGGCCGAAGGTATGCAAGCCAATCTTCGTTGGCACCGACCCATACCTATATATAAGACGGTGGGCAGCGGAGAAATTACGGGATGGAAATGGAATAACTAAGTACTACATGATCAAACTCCATTACTGACCTGCTCATCGGACAAAATCCGACTACCTCTCAACGTCGGCAACTCTAGCGGAGTCAACGTGCAACCATGGCCAGGGAGCGGTGGACTGTTTGAAGGATTGTCCCATAGAAGAACCTTCTCCTCGAGGACGCATGGAAAACCAACAAGCATGGCCTTTTCCCAAGCCTGTTTAAGCAGCGTCTTGAAAAAGTTGGTGCAGGAAGCACCGAGTCTTGCGGCGGTGAGGACGTCGGAGCGGCGTGCGATTCCTCCCAGAGGATCGTCGTCCAAGGTCTCCCAGCCCCAACGAGGAGGAGTACTGCCTGGCGAATCCATGGGAGCAGCGACGAACTGCCTTATCTTTGGGGGGAGGGGAACTGGCGAGGAGGAGATAAGAGCGTAATAACCGCAGGGCCTCGTCCCTTCCAACTGTAGATCGTCCCTCAGCAAAGGGGTGAGGCTATTATTTACTACTAGTACTAGCATTATGGAACGTTATGGGATTGCATGATACTGTAAATAATAGCACTAGTAAGAAATTTTTGGCACTAGGTAGTAGTTTTTGGCGTGGATTAAGAAATTCTGGGTATGTTTTTGCCATTTTTTGTACACGCCAACTAGTGTCACAAAACATCTTACATTATTTGACGGAGGAGTACGTACTCGTACTGTAGCAGTACCAGTAATACTTTTCTCAACTAGTAGTTGCTACCTCTTGAGCACTGGGTTGGATTTCCCCGAAGAGGAGAGGATGATGCAGCAAAGTAGCGTAAGTATTTCCCTCAATTTTTTGAGAACCAAGGTATCAATCCAGTAGGAGACCACACACAAGTCCCTTGTACCTACACCAAACGATAGCTACTCGCAACCAACACGATTTGGGGTTCTCAATCCCTTCACGTTCACTTACGAGAGTGAGATCTGATAGAGATGATAAATAATATTTTTTGGTACTTTTGGTATAAGGATGCAAAGTGAAAAGTAAAAGGCAAAGTAAAAACAAAGAAAGTAATAAAGTAGTAGAGATTGATATGATGAGAATAGACCCGGCGGCCATAAGTTTCACTAGTGGCTTCTCTCAAGAGCATAGATATTCTGCGGTGGGTGAACAAATTATTGTTGAGCAATTGATAGAATTGAGCATAGTTATGAGTATATCTAGGTATGATCATGTATATAGGCATCACTTCCAAGACAAGTAGATCGAAACGAGTCTACATCTACTACTATTACTCCACTCATCGACCGCTATCCAACATGCATCTAGAGTATTAAGTTAAAAACAGAGTAACACCTTAAGCAAGATGACATGATGTAGAGGGATAAATTCATTTAATATGATAAAAAGCCCATCTTGTTATCCTTGATGGCAACAATACAATACGTGCCTTGCTGCCCCTTCTGTCACTGGGAAAGGACACCGCAAGATTGAACCCAAAGCTAAGCACTTCTCCCATTGCAAGAACTACCAATCTAGTTGGCCAAACCAAAAGGATAATTCGAAGAGACTTGCAAAGATAACTCAATCATACATAAAAGAATTCAGAGAAGATTCAAATATTATTCATAGATAAGCTAGATCATAAACCCACAATTCATCGGTCTCAACAAACACATCGCAAAAAGAAGATTACATCGAATAGATCTCCACGAGAGAGGAGGAGAACATTGTATTGAGATCCAAAAAGAGAGAAGAAGCCATCTAGCTACTAGCTATGGACCCGAAGGTCTGAAGTAAACTACTCACACTTCATCGGAGGGGCTATGGTGTTGATGTAGAAGCCCTCCGTGATGGATGCCCCTCCGGCGGAGTTCCAGAACATGCCCCATGATGGGATCTCGTGGATACAGAAGGTTGCAGTGGTGGAATTAGGTTTTTGGCTCCTGTTCTGATTGTTTGGGGATACGTAGGTATATATAGGAGGAAGGAGTACGTCGGTGGAGCAACAGGGGGCCCACGAGGCAGGCTCGTGATCGCCTCTTTTGTTCCTTGGAGCAGGGTCCAAGTCTCCTGGATCACGTTCGGTGAGAAAATCACGTTCCCGAAGGTTTCATTCTGTTTGGACTCCGTCTGATATTCCGTTTCTTCGAAACACTGAAAGAGGCAAAAAACAGCAATTCTGGGCTGGGCCTCCGGTTAATAGGTTAGTCCCAAAAATAATATAAAAGTGGAAAATAAAGCCCAATATAGTCCAAAACAGTAGATAAAGTAGCATGGAGCAATCAAAAATTATAGATACGTTGGAGACGTATCAGGCATCCCCAAGCTTAATTCCTGCTCGTCCTCGAGTAGGTAAATGATAAAAAAGAATTTTTGATGCGGAGTGATACTTTGGCATAATTTCAATGTAAATCTTCTTAATTCTGGCATGAATATTCAGATCCGAAATATTCAAGACAAAAGTTCATATTGACACAAAAATAATAATACTTCAAGCATACTAATCAAAGCAATAATGTCTTCTCAAAATAGCATGGAAAAAGAAAGTTCATCCCTACAAAATCATATAGTTAGGCTATGCATCATTTTCGTCACACAAAGATGTTCCCAACTTCTATACCCCCGATGACAAGCCAAGCAATTGTTTCATACTTAAATAATCTCAAACTTTTTCAACCTTCACGCAATACATGAGCGTGAGCCATGGGTATAGCCCTATGGGTGGAATAGAATATGATGATGGGGATTGTGTGGAGAAGACAAAAAAGGAGAAAGTCTCACATTGACAAGGATAATCAACGGGCTATGGAGATGCCCATTAATTGATGTCAACATGAGGAGTAGGGATTGCCATGCAACGGATGCACTAGATCTATGAATGCTCAACAAAAGAAAACTAGTGGGTGTGCATCCAACTTGCTTTCTCATGAAGACCTAGGGCACTTGAGGAAGCCCATCGTAGGAATATACAAGCCAAGTTCTATAATGAAAAATTCCCACTAGTAAAAAAAGACAACTTATGAGACTCACTACATGAGGAACAAGGTGCTACTTTGAAGCACAATATATGAGACTCACTACATGAAGAACAAGGTGCTACTTTGAAGCACAAGTGTGGAAAAAGAGATAGTAGCATTGCCCTTTTTATTTATTTTATTTTTTGGCCTTTCCTTTTTTTTGGCCTTTTTTTTGGGCAATGCTCTAATAATGATGATCATCACACTTCTATTGATTACAACATAAGGATTACAACTCGAAACTTAGAACTAGATATGACTCTATATGAATGCCTCCGGCGGTGTACCGGGATGGTGCAATGAATCAAGAGTGACATGTATGAAAAATAATGCATGGTGGCTTTGCCACAAATACGATGTCAACTACATGATCATGCAATGGCAATATGACAAAAGTAAAGTATGTCATGATGATGATGATGGAAGTTGCATGGCAATATATCTCAGAATGGCTATGGAAATGCCGTGATAGGTAGGTATGGTGGCTGTTTTGAGGAAGATATAAGTAGGTTTATGTGTGATATAGCGTATAGTATCACGGGGTTTGGATGCACCGGCGAAGTTTGCACCAACTCTCAAGGTGAGAAAGGGCAATGCACGGTACCGAAGAGGCTAGCAAAGGCGGAAAGATGAGAGTGCGTATAATCCATGGACTCAACATTAGTCAAAAGAACTCATATAGCTATTGCAAAAATTTAGAAGTCATCAAAAATAAAGTACTACGTGCATGCTCCTAGGAGGATAGATTGGTAGGAAAAGACCATCGCTCGTCCCGACCTCCACTCATAAGGATGCACAAGCCAGGTACACTTCATGTTTCAAATTTGTTACACAACTTTAACCATACGTGCATGCTACGGGACTTTCAAACTTCAATACAAGCATTTCTCAAATTCACAATTAGTCAAGTAGCACGACTTTGATATTATCACCTCCATATCTCAAAACAATTATCAAGCATCAAACTTATCTTAGTATTCAACGCACTCAAAAGAAAGTTTCACATATCTTGAATACCAAGTATATTAATTTTAAGCAAATTACCATGCTATTAACGACTCTTAAAATAATGTAAGGGAAGCATGAGAGATCAATAGTTTCTTTAAAACAAATCCATCACCGTGCTCTAAAAGATCTAAGTGAAGTACTAGAGAAAAAAAATTATCACCCTCAAAAGATATAAGTGAAGCACTATGAGCAAAACTATCAAGCTCAAAAGATATAAGTGAAGCACATAGAGTATTCTAGCAAATTCCAATTCATTTATGGCTCTCCCAAAAGGTGTGTACAACAAGGATAATTGTGGTAGACTAACAAGCAAAGATGCAAATAATACAAGACGCTCCAAGGAAAACACATATCATGTGGTGAATAAAAATATAGCTCCAAGTAAATTACCGATGGAAGTAGACGAAAGAGGGGATGCCTTCCGGGGCATCCCCAAGCTTTGACTTTTTGGTGTCCTTGGATTATCTTGGGGGTACCATGTCTATCCCCAAGCTTAGGCTCTTGCCACTCCTTGTTCCATAATCCATCAAAAGAATTCACCCAAAACTTGAAAACTTCAAAACACAAAACTCAATAGAAATCTCGTGAGCTCCGTTAGAGAAAGAAAACAAAAGAATACTTCAAGGTACTGTAATTAACTCATTCTTTATTTATATTGGTGTTAGACCTAATGTATTCCAACTTCTCTATGGATTATAAACTATTTTACTAGCCATAGATTCATCAAAATAAGCAAGCTACACACGCAAAACAGAATCTGTCAAAAACAGAACAGTCTGTAGTAATCTGTAACTAACGCAAACATATGGAACTCTAAAAATCCTACCAAAATAGGAAGTCCTGGACAATTTGTTTATTGAACAGGAGCAAAACGAATCAACGCAATTCCTATGATTTAACAAAATTATATTCGTGCGTGCAAAGTTTCTGTTTTTCAGCAGAATCAAATCAACTATCATCGTAGGTTATCCTATAGGTTCTACTTGGCACAAGCACTAATTAAAAGATAAAACCACATCCAAACAGAGGCTAGATGGATTATTTATTCCTAAACAGAAGCCAAAAAAATTGGGTTGCCTCCCAACAAGCGCTATCGTTTAACGCCCCTAGCTAGGCATAAAAAGCAAGGATAGATCTAGGTAGTGCCGTAGTAATAAGATACATCGGTGAAACTCATTTCATACTCTCTACGTTCGGCAGCAAGTTTTATTTGAGGTAAGCAAAAGTAATCAAAAGGGCTAAATTTAATAGAGAAAAAATCCCCAAGATCAATTTTAGGAGGTATAGGTTCCTCTTTCGGCCCTTCATAATGCACAACCAATTCATCATTATAAGCGTTCTTTTGACAGAACCTTGTGAGTCTACACTCAAGAGAGTATCCTAACTCATTATTTCGAATAGACAAATCGTTATTAAGTTCAGAGATTCTATCAATTAAAATGTTGGTTGGCACCCTTTTTCTAAGGTTTTCATTGAAAGCAACATAGTCAAGAGATTGAAAACGCATAATTTCTTCTTGATCAAAGAGGATAGATTCTATGGGAGGACGACCGGCGTCCACCCTATAATGCGCAAAGATTTCTTTGACCTCTTTTATTATAAATCTGATTTCATGAGCCAAAAAGATAGTAGCAGCACGCTTAACAGAGGAGTGTTCGATATTAGAAAATTCTAGGAAAATCCTTTGTATAGAGGGGTGCATATGCATAAATTGCCTTTCAAGTTCAACGATAAGCATGGCAATGGTGTCAGCAAGACTACTGGTCCTATGAAGAATAGGACTGCCCATAGAGGGCAAAGCACCAGCACAAGTAAAGAAATCTTGAATAACTCCTTTTCAATAATATTACCACTATCGATTCGACATCTTTTTGTATGATAGGTAGGGGATTCTTCAGCAGGAGCTTCAGAATTTTCCATGATATTATTATCGCCCATGTCGGCAATAATTTCCCCAATTTCAGACATAACGACAAACAAGCAAACTAACACACGAGCAAACAAAAAGGCAACGGGAAAAGGAGGAGGATATTGGAAAAGAGAGGGCGAATAAAACGGCAAGGGTGAAGTGGGGGAGAGGAAAACGAGAGGCAAATGGCAAATAATGTAATGCGAGAGATAGGGATTGTGATGGGTACTTGGTATGGTTGACTTGCTCTTGCGTGAGCCTCCCCGGCAACGGCGCCAGAAATTCTTCTTGCTACCTCTTGAGCACTGCGTTGGATTTCCCGGAAGAGGAGAGGATGATGCCGCAAAGTAGCGTAAGTATTTCCCTCAATTTTTGAGAACCAAGGTATCAATCCAGTAGGAGACCACGCACAAGTCCCTCGTACCTACACAAAATGATAGCTACTCACAACCAACACGATTAGGGGTAGTCAATCCCTTCACGGTCACTTACGAGAGTGAGATCTGATAGAGATGATAAATAATATTTTTTGTTATTTTTGGTATAAATATGCAAAGTGAAAAGTAAAAGGCCAAGTAAAAACAAAGCAAGTAATAAAGTAGTAGAGATTAATATGATGAGAATAGACCCGGGGGCCATAGGTTTCACTAGTGGCTTCTCTCAAGAGCATAGATATTCTGCGGTGGGTGAACAAATTACTGTTGAGCAATTGATAGAATTGAGCATAGTTATGAGTATATCTAGGTATGATCATGTATATAGGCATCACGTCCAAGACAAGTAGATCGAAACGATTCTGCATCTACTACTATTACTCCACTCATCGACCGCTATCCAACATGCATCTAGAGTATTAAGTTAAAAACAGAGTAATGCCTTAAGCAAGATGACATGATGTAGAGGGATAAATTCATGCAATATGATAAAAAGCCCATCTTGTTATCCTCGATGGCAACAATACAATACGTGCCTTGCTGCCCCTTCTGTCACTAGGAAAGGACACTGCAAGATTGAACCCAAAGCTAAGCACTTCTCCCATTGCAAGAAGTACCAATCTAGTTGGCCAAACCAAAAGGATAATTCAAAGAGACTTGCAAAGATAACTCAATCATACATAAAAGAATTCGGAGAAGATTCAAATATTATTCATAGATAAGCTAGATCATAAACCCACAATTCATCAGTCTCAACAAACACACCACAAATAGAAGATTACATCGAATAGATCTCCACGAGAGAGGGGGAGAACATTGTATTGAGATCCAAAAAGAGAGAAGAAGTCGTCTAGCTACTAGCTATGGACCCGAAAGTCTAAAGTAAACTACTCACACTTCATCGGAGGGGCTATGGTGTTGATGTAGAAGCCCTCCGTGATAGATGCCCCGTCCGACGGAGCTCTGGAACAGGCCCCAAGATGGGATCTCATGGATACAGAAGGTTGCGGCGGTGGAATTAGGTTTTTGGCTCCTGTTCTGATCGTTTGGGGATACGTAGGTATATATAGGAGGAAGGAGTATGTCGGTGGAGCAACAGGGGGCCCACGAGGTAGGGGGCGCGCCCTAGGGGGGGCGCCCCCCACCCCCGTGACTGCCTCTTTTGTTCCTTGGAGCAGGGTCCAAGTCTCCTGGATCACGTTCGGTGAGAAAATCACGTTCCCGAAGGTTTCATTCCGTTTGGACTCCGTTTGATATTCCGTTTCTTCGAAACACTGAAATAGGCAAAAACACAGCAACTCTGGGCTGGGCCTCCGTTTAATAGGTTAGTCCCAAAAATAATATAAAAGTGGAAAATAAAACCCAATATAGTCCAAAACAGTAGATAAAGTAGCATGGAGCAATCAAAAATTATAGATACATTGGAGACGTATCAGTAGTGCGATGTACTGTACTTCTAGTCTAGTCTAGTATAGTGCACCAGTTTTGAACTCTTGAATCTCAGGGCCAAGGAGCTACAGTTGGAAGTGGAGGGTACTACTGTTCTCTAGAACCATCACTGTACTATCAATGCAGGGGAAGTACACCTGCGTAGTGGCCTAGTGGGTACTCTCGGTGCTATATTCAGCCGCTCCTCTCACCTAAGAGTAGATGGCCTACTCAGCCGCTCCTCTCACGCACACACTAGCAGCCTGTTTATCAGCGACGGTTACTGCGGTCTGCGGGGGCAGAACATTTGAGTTATTTGATACAGCGAGACTAGGATTTTCGCTTCCATTTGTGGAGGTGTAATGGATCTCATCGAACTTTGTTAGTAGTTCCTTCTTATGAATGAGATGAAGCAAAGATTTTGCCTCCATTTCCAAAAAAACACGTCAAGAGGAATTTCTTTTATAGTAGAGCCGATAATGGAGTGAAGTCCATGCGTGCAACGCCACAAGCTACAGAGTACTACCTCCGTCCGGGTTTATTGGTCCTCATTCTATTTCGTGTCAAATTTTGACCATAAATTAAACTAACAAAATGTTTACGCATGTTACCAAACATTATATTTTTGAAAACTATGTTCAAATACGAATCCAATGAGATAATTTTTTTGACATGCATTAACATTTTATTAGTTAAATCCTTAGTCAAAATTTGACACAAACTACAAAGGGGACTTGTAAACTAGGACGGAGGTAGTAGTAGTACAACACTTTACATACAGAGCCATATTGCACAGTTCCCAATGCCCCGCCAGGCTTTTCCAGCTCCTCGGGCTTAATTGGGAGGCGCTAGTTTAAATATGCTACTAGCTGATGAGGAAGCTGCAAGTGAGGTGCGGCTAGGGCGAGCACGTGAGCCATGGGATGCTGGGAAGGAAAACCCGTTCACGTGGCTAGGTTGTCCAGTGCACTCAGATTGTGGGGCCACATGTCCGTTTGACTTCAAAACTCAAACTACACGTGTAAAATATTGGCTCGCAGCAAAGTGTAGTAGTACTATTTTTTTTAAAAAGGCCGCCATGGATTCGGCCGGGATCGAACCCACAAAACGACGTATACACTCCCGCGACCACTAGTAGTACTCGTTAGAGTACAACGCAACCTAGAATCGCCTTTTGTCGCTAGTAGGCTAGTTCCAATGCATTGGTGTTTATATGAGGTGCTAAGCACATTAAAAACTTTAGCAACTAAAGCCCCCAATGCATAGGTGTTTAACTTGTTGGTGCTAAGCATCCTTCATTTAATGATTTTGCAACTAAAGTTCTTCATGCGTTGGCGGGATCCTTCGAATTTAAGTGTTTTGCCTAGGTTCTCGCGCTTGGCATTGTTTCTTCCTGGGGTCACCACACTCATCTCTCTCCTCTTAATTACCTTGCCACATCAGATTTTTTGCCCACATGGTAGCCTTAGCACCTGTACAAGGTGGAGCATTGGGAGGGGCCATAGTACGTACATTGTTCCTAACAAGAAACCCCTAATGATGCAAGAAACCACTAAAATGCCAAGAAACTACTACCACTTGCATACGTGGCAGACTTAAGATAAGACTACCTTATCAACCATTGTACATGCTCTTACTAACCAAAATCCTCGAGTGACCTCCTACCTCCGTCCCGTCCACCTAGTCATCCTCGGCCATGGGACGCAGCTACCGCCGTCGGCAGAAGGCGAGGTCAAAACCGCCGGCGGTGCGGAGCCCATGTTGCGGCAGCCCGGATGCCAGCTCCGTCCGGCGCTCGCGGCCGCTAGCTAGCCAAGATAGCGCCATCCAGCTGCTTGTCCGCAAGGCTTGCTAGCTAGATTGGCACGGCAGCGCGGCGGCTTGCTCGCGTGCGCCGCGCTCAGGCCGGCCATTTGGCTCGAGCGAAGGCCAGCGCGGCGGCTTGCTCGCTCGTGAGTCACGCTGGGCAGCCAGCCAATCCGTGCGGAGGCCAGCACGACGTCCGGCCCGTCCGGCGGAGCGGCGGCCAACTCGCTCATCACCGCCGCCACCGATGAACACGCATCGGTACTGTTTGAAGTAATCTTCAGGAAAAATAATGATTTGAGGGGGAATAATAGGAGAGAAGGTTAGATGTGGGTCCCTCGTGTCAACGGACAAACAAAATGTGTTGGTTTAAGCTGCCTCGTCAGCACGGACGTGTGGGCCAACCCAGTCATAAATGGGTTTCAACAAACCTAATCGGTAGGATTACTAGGTAGTAGTGTTTGGCGTGGATTAAGAAATTTTGGGTATGTTTTTGCTATTTTTTGTACAATAGATTCTTCCTAGGGCTGGTTGAAAGTGGTAGTTTTTTGTTAAATACTCTACATATTGTAAGTAGGAGTGAAAGTTAAGCTTTGGAAGCCAATAAGCAAGGCTAGTTACATAGTACATATGTGTACATGATTGAAAGTAAATATCAACCATGAGTGACTAATATCTTGATGGAAAACTTGAAACTATGGAATACTAGGAAAAAAATGCATGGTTGGAAATACTAGCAATGTTCATGTCCATTGCAACGAATCATAATTAGAATAATACTTATTCACAAACTTGGTACAAAACACCCTAATTTTGATATACATATGTCACTAGAGATATATTATGTTTCAATTATAATATATTCCTTGGGCTGTTTTGGTGAGGCCAGGGAGGGATGTGGTTGGTTTTAAGATACTAATTATGGGTTTTTCTGCAAATTGGTAGACAACTGGGATGTTGGTGAGAAAAGGCAACAACTTACCTCACAATCGTTAGATGTAGATCTAATGGTCAGAAACGACGGATGGCGGACACACCAACATCACCAACTTAGTCTTGTGTAGGAGTACTAGCAAGATCCATGCATTGCACGGAACATCAAGATGCATTTTTTTATAAAAACACTTGTTGTGATTGACCCTTGCGGGAGTAATCCCATGTGTAAAAACTAATGATATCTCGAGAAATATGAGATAAGGTGAAGAGGAGTGGGGTGTGGTGGTGGTTTGTGGTTGGACTGAGCGGAGGCATGGGGATTGACGACACCGGCAGCGGCCACCAGGCCAATTTGTCCCAGAGGCTTCCTTTCTTAATTGCTCAACAATGAGGTTTGTTGGAGATAAGGATGAACGAGGGAAGGCCTTGTCTGCAAATGTGGAGAGGGGTGCGGGTATCTTTTAGTTTAATTTCCATCTGTCAGATATAGATCGGACGGTCTATATTGCAAGATAGCACACGTACCATCATCACCAACTCGGTTTTTTATAAAAGAAGAATTATAAGTATGGAGATACAAACGTATTATCGATACTTGCTTCCGTAAACTAGCATCTACATTCTATTCAACGCCTCGGCATGTGGGGCCTTAGCACAATGACTTCTCGACTGTGTAAAACAAAGATTTTCCCGTCACCGACAAGGAGGGGGTGACGGCGGCGCGCTTTTTGGCTTGCTCTAGTCCTAGTAGTCATACTAGGTGGTCTAAGCACATGTAGATTTATTCTTTTTCACGTCTCGTGTTCGCCGTACTGCCACGATTGTTGATGAGTAGACGGTAAGTTATTCACGGGGAAACCCTTGTTGAGCGTGTTTGCGAGAGAGAGAGAGAGAGAGAGAGAGTGTGCGTGTGTGATATGTTAGAGACTGAGGCAATGATAACAGATTCTTTGTATCTATGTGTGTGGAGGATAGAGAGAGACATGTACATGGGGCTTTGTGTTGTGTAACGTGGAGACACATATACATAATTAGAGAGTGAGTGTCTGAGATACACATGCGGACATGGGGAGAGATGAGGATCCAGATAAATGGGTGTTTGTGCGTGTTTGTGTGTGTTTGTGCACGCGTTTGTGTGTGACAGGGAGAGAGTGTATGTGGAGTAGAGAGACCACTGATTATGTAAACCTAGTATAAGGGAAGGGGGAATGGTGTGACATGTGTAGTAGCGAGATAGCACGGGTGCGGGTGGGGGGAGCAGACTATTTGGAAGAGACATCAAGTGTGTGTGTGGGAGAGGGGTGTGAGAGCGAGAGAAAGAGAGAGCTAGCGACGGAGAGAGAGAGAGAGAGATAGAGAGAGAGAGAGAGAGAGGGCGAGAGGGGTCGTTTGTGTCCATAAATGGCGTATACATAGCTAGGGAGACAATGTTGATGTTGTCCGAAATTGGCCTATGAACAGAGACACAAGGGAAGCGAGTCATCGTGTGTGTCATAGAGACTTCATGAGAGATCTAGAATAGATGGTTTAGAGAACAATGTGCGAAATCGAGAACAATGATACATTAGGGAGCTATGGAAAGAGTCACGACATATATGTATACAGGGAAGGAGCTGGGGCGGGTCCGCATGTGGGAGAGATAGAAAGAGGAGAGTGGTGCACAAGGAGACAAAGTGTGCTTGTTTGCAGTGGGGGTGGTGTGTGAGGTGAGTGCTCGAGAACCACATAACTAGGGAGATAGACGTTTGGGGGCGACGTTTTGTCTGTATGGGAAATATAGACTCTACATAGTGCGTGTGCTTGGGTAAGAGAGATAGCGGGAGACCTAGAGAGTGAGGGAAGAGATGTGTGCATGCCCGAGAGACAAAGTGATAGAGACCTATGTTGGGGTCCGGACTTTACAAGAGAGAGGGGTGTTAATGTGCTCGTGTGTTGGTGTCTGGGGGAGAGAACGACTTCTCTATGTGTGTGTGTGTGTGGTGGTGGTGGGGGGGGGGGTTGACTTCAGGTAAAGAGTGAGGTGTCTATATTTGAGCGACTTTAGCGTAATTTAGATATTGTGCACTCATGGTTGATCAATTTGTTTCACATACTATGAAATAACGATACTTTTGAACATGCGTGATATACCTTGATGTACCAGAATTACAAACCTAAGATTGGAATTGTGGAATTCGACTCCATCATTAGCTTTTGTAATTCATTAAGGAGGTACATTTTTAAGCCGGGATTTTGTGATTTCAAATTCATATATCAAACCTAGAGATATACACATACGGGCATGTTCAAACTTTATAATCATTCACTTTATTCATACACATACACATTTTTTCTTTTGTCATCATATTTAGGATAAACACATTTGGAATTTCATTTGAATTGGACCGTATGATGGTATTTGCATGTAGTAGCTCAATGATCCATATTTGAATTGAATGGACAATCTAAGTTTCGAGTTGGAGACATTGATTTTCAAAACTTGCACATTTCTTTGCATGCAAAACAAACAAATTGTCGGCCATGATATCATAGTCGGCCGTATGAGAGCAGAATACTTATAATTTTAGGCGCCAAAAGCTCTCAAACTTCCCGCTCACATCGAAATATCACACGCCCAAAAGTTTAGCCCTGCGATATTCCTGTTTTACCCCTGCCACATGAACGGAAAAGGGCTGCTTTGGTAACTCCATCGTTTTCCCCTCTTTGCCCCCAACATTCTTCCCTAGAGCCCCTCCCCTTCCCCTCCCCGACCCCACATCCATGGGAAGCCGCCGAATCTAGTCCTCCGCCGCAGCGGTGGACCTCACACCCCGCTGGATCTACCTTCCGCACCTTGGAACCCCCAAGTGCCAACTCACCACTTCACCGGAGCCGCTTCAGTGACTGGCTTGTCCACTGCTCCAGATCTCCTTGACCGCCATCATGGTCCACCGCACCGGATCTGCTTAACTGGTACCCTAGTCCACCATAGCGTAGGCCCTTCACTGACTCCCTCATCCGCCCCTTCACTGGCCCTTCATACAAGCCCTCGTCCGCGGCAACAGATCCGCCTCACAGAAAGCATT
Organism: Triticum dicoccoides; assembly: GCF_002162155.2. Taxonomy (NCBI): domain Eukaryota; kingdom Viridiplantae; phylum Streptophyta; class Magnoliopsida; order Poales; family Poaceae; genus Triticum; species Triticum dicoccoides. The sequence goes on along the minus strand of NC_041387.1, from coordinate 489,746,801 downwards.
GTACAACGCGCCCGCCGAAGCCTTCGTCCACTGCAGCGGACCCGCTCCACAGACGCCATATTCAACTCCACCGGCCCTGCTACCACAGCCTCATCAGGTTATTTTTGATTTGTACTCCTTCGGTTTTATCTTTATCGTGCAACTGTTCACTTACCATAGATGAGCTTTCTTGTATGTCAACAGGCGCCGCAACCGTAGCACCGGAGCCGCTTCAGCGACAGCGACAGCCGGCCCAAACTCAACCTCAACACGAGCACCATCGACGATCCTTAGCTATCAAGTATGACAACGATACCCATATGCCGCCGAGAATCAGGTACTATTATCCAACGGCCGGCGCCTATGCTCACTTTCCTAGCATAAGCACCGCACCTTTGAATTTCTTCAGGGCATCATTCAGTTTTTCATGAGACGCGTTATTGTGCTTGCACCTGTGGGGTCATACTTCTGGCAGTGAACATGTTACATGTGCTAAATTACATACCAGTGCACATACAATTAATATGCTTTAGTTTTGTTCTGATGCCACCTGTTGGTTCCATCAGACTGCTTAATGTTCTCTATGCTTAATTACACATCAACAAACTAGCATGTTGTTCCGCTGCTTTTTGTTCGTTTTACCCTACATTTTCTGATGCTAGCTATTACATCACTGCTCCGAGCCTCTGTTCATTACTTGTTTGTGTGTTCTTGATCTTCCCAAGTTGCATGACTAATTTGATGCTTCTATTAATTATGGAGATGCCAACCCCATCAAGCAAAATATTTGTTCTTTTGGGGCTAGCACCTCGAACAAGCATAAAAATAGAGGGAAGCATATATATTGTCGTGTATGCACACACCCTTCTTTCATTAGCTTAGATGAACCATTGATGATCAATTCGGACCAGTGCATACGATTAAAATTAATTTTACCTAAATTGATGGTGCAAAATAAACTACAACAACTAGATTTGCAACCATGGGATGCTGACGTTACCTTCAAAGAACATTGCAACAACAGCTAGGCTTCACAGCAACATATGGTAAGCCAATGTGTTTTAGTACATGTGAAATGTAATGCGAGTGGGCTGCTTTCTTGGCTTGTGCCCTCAACGTGTAATCCTACCGAATTACAAATAGTTCAGTTGTCTGCTTTGCTGTATTGCTTGATTCGGATGCATGTTTGTTGTTACGCTATACCTGAGTTGGCCAATATGTCAGCAGTGCCTGTTGTACTATCGTAAAGAAATGCATGCCTATTTCATTTGAGTCCTTAACTTTTCCTCTCAAATTCATCACAAGACTGTCTTCGTAGTTTATATGGGCCACACTATTAAGTGCTTTCTCAGATTATTTCAACTGCTTAGATGCCTTAGCAACTTAAATATAGTGGTTGTACACTCTCTTTCAACTAGGGATGTCAACTGGGTCCCGTTTAATCACAATTAAAGTCCAGTAGTGGTATGATAGTTCAAAAGAGTTTTTGTTTTTTGAGGAAAATGAACTAGGGAGGTAGCAAAAACTAACTAGATGGGACTGGCGGATGTCGTTTATTTGCCACTTACATCCCTAGTTTCATCTTACCATTTTAATTCCTTTTCTGCTGATCCTACTTCGAACCATTTAAATATAGTTTGCCATGCTCGGCAATAATTCGTCCGTCGTTTACCATGTAAGCTTACTCTACCTAGATCATACGATAACTATCTCTTACTTATGTCCAGCGGAAACCTTTCAGGATGTCGTTCACACTAGGACACAATGTACAACCCCAGAATCTATTTGTGGAAGCAGTGCGCCATCCATGTTACCAGATGGTAGCAGTTCAGAGGCAACACCGCCGGAGAGCAGTCTGAGCACATATATTATAGTGCTTGAGGCTCTACTAGAGGCAGAAAGAGATGGTGTGGCTGCCATGAATGAAGTAATCTTTATCTTGAGGCTGGAAATTACGGAATTAGCGGCACGCATTATGCAAGCAACCCAAGAATTGGAGGAAGTAAGAATGTTGCATTTGAAGACGGAGGAGGTCCTGCTGTTTCTGCTATCTGAAGCCCAAGGTAATCCCGGTTCTTCTTTAGATACCAGTTGAAATTTTCATTTGATTATTGTACTTGCATGTTGTGTCATGTCTCTGAATTGATTATGTTGAAAGACCCCCTATTTTTTCCGTATTTCCATGTTGTCCATGTGTTGTAATGATCCGAATTTTTTAGGCGAGGTAATCCTCAGTACTTGTATGATTGACATAAGGTGAACTATTTTTCGTGTGAGCATATTGTATTGGATGAAATAACTGTTTGAATCAGAGTGTATCCAACCTACTGAATTCAAAGATCACGACATTTCTAAATCATAATCATATATAAAGGTTGAATAAATCTTTGTTGTGGTGTTGAAGAAATAAATAACAAAACGTATAATTATCCATGGATATTCGTAATCAGATACAAATTGGATTTGAATTCAGTTTGCCAGGTCCCAGGGCAAACTTGAATGCTAATTCTCCCAAGTTTTGAACGAAGCGGCTAAACACCCACTATAATTTGTGGGCTGCCCGAAGCAAGTGTTTGCGAGATGGAAATTACTGTCTACCCCTGACACTTGACATCCTTATCGACCAGATTTACACTGCTGTCGCTAGGGGCAGACTAGTAACTTCAATCAGACGTGACACGACGGCCTCTGAGCCCATTCAGACACGGTGGGCGCCAAACATGGGCAGCAAAACACATTTGATTCAAGCTCGTCCGAAAGACATGTGTATCTTCCTCCATTTCCCCATTCATACACGGTGGGCGGCAAAACAAACTCTCCTCGTCCGAAATCAATGTAGGCTAATATTTTAAATAGGGGCAGATGTGTAACTTCCATCAGACGTGACACAACCGCCCTACCTGTCAGCCCCGTTCATACACCGTGGGCGCCAACCATGGGCGGCAAAACACCCTCTCCTCGCCCGAAATAGTTACTGGCAAATATTTGGGAGATGCGAGATTACCGTCCTATCCCCAACCGACGTGATGTCCAAAATTTTAAACGGGGGATAAGTTCGTAACTTTCCCCCATTTCAGAGAAGCGCATCCCAAAGTTTGAGATCCCCCCTCCATTTCCCCATTCATACACTGTCGGCGGCACGACAACCTCCGCACTGCGGCCAGCCTCCTCCGTCCGCCACCCCATCCCCCACCTTGCCGGAGCCGCTACCCCTACCCCGTCGTCCACTGCAAGAGATGGACGTCTCTCATCCATGGCGCTGGACCAGGATCCTTTCATCGCCTCCTCTCGCGCCATCGGCGCCATCGTCCACCTTGATGTTGCCGCTCCTACGACCGCCTCGTCCACGGCAACAGGATATATCCCCCGACCCGACCGTTTGTTGTCTACAGTCTTCTTCCCCGCCACCGACAGCCATCACACCCGCAGCACCCTCAACGTATCAGCATAGGCCTACACGGCGTCGCAAGAGAGGTGGTACTCTTCCATATGTGCTTAAGTTATTGATCTCACCCAGAAAATAGATCGTAATTTGTTTACTGTACTTTTCTTGTCCGTACCAAATCGTAGTGGCTAGTTAAAAGCAAACATTGGTTGCAAAGTAGCTTTGTCCGGTTTGCACCTTCAGATCCGCCATGGCACGGGCACTATACTCGTAAAGCTTATGGTTTCCCGCCTTTATATTCACTACCATCATCGTGGGTGCTTCGTGTCGTGCTAGCACTGCTCCTCAAGACCTCAAACCAAAGCTTACGTGTTGAAATATGAATCTGATATGATGCTCATATCACTAAAATAGAGAATGTTTAATTGGCCACCTAATGTTCCTATATTCATTTCGAAAAGCATGTGCGCCACCCACTGGTCAAGCTAGTTCCACTTTCCTAATTTTTCTCTTGATGCTTAGGGTTTTCCCCTTTTATCTGCGTAGGTGCTTTCTGTCGTACTAGCATTACTCAACCCTTCAAGCTAAACAACACAACACTCAGAATTTTAAAGCTTAGTTGTTCAAATATGATTGTGATATGATACTGATATTAGTTAACTGACACATTTAATTGGTTAGCTAAAGGTCCCACTTGAGTTTCCAAATGCATGTCACAGAGACAGCATAATTGCATTTCTTTGTCACTTGTCGACCGTACTTTCTTATCCATACCAAATCTTAGTTGTTATTTCAAAGCAAACATCGGTTGCTAACTACCTTTTGTGCGGTTTGCAGCTTCAGATCTGCCATCCCACTGCCACGGTCAACACTGTACTATCATGCTTATGTTTTCCCCATTTTATGATGAACACAATCAGCCTACGTGGTTCGTGTCGTAATAGCACTGCTCCACCCATCGAGCTAAACAAGCTTAGTTGTACAAATTCATATCTGATATTATTGCTGATATTAGTAAAACTGAGAGATGTTTAATTGGTGAGCTAAATGTTCCTACTTTAGTTTCGAAATGCATGTGAGCCACATATGGAGAGACCGGAAAGAATAGTATTTCTCTGTGCGCTCTGGTTCATCATGGGTGGCCAACCGACATTGTATTGAAATACTTGTAATATCTTCAATCTTCTTGCTCTTTTGCTCTTCTTTAAGATGATACTCTTCTCTTGCGGTCGACTGGTCTGGTCGAGTTGTTCTCCCTTAGTATATTTTGAATCTGTCAGGTCAGGTTGACTTGTTCTTATTTACTATATGTTGAAGCTATCATCTGTGAAGTGTCATCACTTCTGGAGCTCTCATATTTTGAGTAGTAGGCCATATTATATTAATGCACACAACAAATTACAGCATGCATGGCATCTTTTAAAAGAATTGCAAAGATAACACAAAGGGGTTTATAGGGAGGCAGTATTGGATTAGAATCACTTCTGCATTACAAAGAAAATCTCACTTGTTTTTATGTTTTCATGCATGTCAGATATTGAACATTATCAAAATGAATATGAGAATGGGAGCACGAGAGGAATATTACGGAACGATCCACTGGCTAACAAACTTGGCATGGTGGAGGATGGCCTATCTTATTCACCCATCAAGGTGCTTGCTCTAGCTTTGCAAAGTTGTATTGGTCGCACATATTTTGCATCTGACCTCTTGCATTACTTTTACTTTGTTACACCATCTGCTTAGTTTAAGCATCATATATGATTATATGCCATACCTATCCATTTTTTGTACCTATTCCATGTGTTGTCACACTATGTTTATCCAGTCAAATGTTGTTCTTTCGTAATAGATGTCCAAAAGGAAGAGGGTGAGTGCAGATTCTCAAGGAGTACAAACTAGGTATTTGGAAAAGGTAGTGATACCTGTTAAATCAGATAGATCAGCAGTCACAGAAAACACAGGCCCAACTGTACCTCACTTTACCCCTACTCCAGTGGCCCAACCCCTATTAGAACTACTGGGAGCCCAAGCGTCAGGTACTGTCTATGATATCAATTCAAAATTTGAACTCCTAAATTTCTGCTTGTGCCTTACCTTCTCTCTTGTATGAAAACTAATTTCAGATGAATCTCCTTGCTCAAAGGATCATACGATCTCAAAACAATAATGGGCTCTGCATTGCTCTTGTCAGTACCTCTCTCCCTTTTGCCTTGTAACGCTGTACTTAATTAATTGCTATTTTATTATGTATCATCAGTCTGCACCTGAGCTTCATTATCCCCTGTTTCTTCCAATATTATTTGATCTATATTTACTCTTTGCAAAATGTAGAATAATGGCAACGCTTGTAAAGAATTTTCTTTGGGGAATTTATTGAATTATCCTTCCATCAACATGGAGAAGGGCTTTGTCCAGCCCGTGTTAACATGTAATGTAAGTTCATCCTTCTCAAGCCTTCAAACTTTGTTCTGTATAGATTTGGATAGGCATCATTTCCTCCACCGCTATTTGCTTTGCTGTTTACATCTGATTGGATGTTTGCAACAACTACTAGTTTCAAATTGTAGTTGTAAAAACATGTTCCTTATGCAGAACAGATCCATTTATTTTCTTATATAATTGTGAAACCTGTTACGTGTCTCCTTGTTTCTCTTTCAGAGTCGTATCTCTTACGCCAGGCAGAACTTTAGGGAAGATAGTGAGCCAAACCATCTTGTGGACACCGAGATGACCCCAAGGTCCTGTCTTGATGAAGACAGTGAGTTGAAGCTACTCACCAGCAGGTGTGAGACAACCTCTGTGCAGTCGTTGCCTCAATCAGTTCGACTTCTTCAGTCTCAACTTAAAGCGGAAAGGCTTGCTTCAGCTCAGCTCCGACTTGAAGTCAGAGATGCAATGAAAATGTCAGAGGACTGCCGTGCGCACCATCATGCCTTAAATCTAGTGTTGATGCATCTATCATTGACACAACTAAGGTCTACTCAGCTTCTTCAGCTGTTTGGGGGGCCTTTCCTGGCCAGGTCTAGTGCCTTCTGAAGTGCTCTTAGTTTTGTGTATTCTTTTGTCGGCGCGTTTATTTGCACTGGTGGCGAATTTTGATGCCCAGTGGATGTAATATGTGATAGCCGTGATAGCCTATTGTAAGTTGCTTGCTTATTTATTTCCTTGTTGTCTTGTTTATTTGTTTGCTTGTAGTCATTGCAGTTCTTTTTCCGCGGTTTGCTAGTGGCTGCAATAACCTATTTTCTAAAACTAGGCTACAATAACCATGGGCTAATATTTACTGTAGTGACACTGGGCCTCCTACGGGCCATAGAAACAGTGGGCCTTCTACGGGCCGTAGAAACAACGGGCCTTCTACGGGCCGTACAAACAATGAGCCTTCTACGGGCCATATCATCAATGGGCCTTATACGGGCAGTATGATAACATGGGCCAATAACAGACCGCATTATGGCCATAAACGGGCTAGAGTTGGAATTGTCTGTTCATGGGCCGACCATAACGGGCCATCGTTAATAGGCCGTATTTCATGATGCTATGAAAATGGCCCAACGTATTAACGGACCACAAACGGGCTGACTATAACCATAGGCTGAATTTGGCCCACAAGCAGAAAATGACAGTAACGAGCGTAAGTAAATGAATGCTGTAAATGAGCCCAAGAATAAATGGGCTTCGAGAAGGCTGAAAGATAGCATGGGCTGGAAATGGCCCAACGGAATAACGGACCGTTAATGGGTATAAAGTGATACACTGTTCATTACGGGCCAGTTTCACCATGGGACGTTAATGGGTGTAAAGTGATACACTGTTCATTACAGGCCAGTTTCACCACGGGCCGTTAATATGCCAAGAGTTACATAGGGCCTCATATGGGCCGAAAGACGTCATGGGCCATACATTTGCCAGAAGTGAAAACAGGCTGGAATCATATTGGGTGGCCGAGATGACGCTACTGGGCCTAATTCGGATAGGACATAACGGGCCTTGGGTTAGCGGGCTGTAAATGGGCTATATGCGAATAGGCCGTTAACAGGCTTTCCATGGGCCAGCCCGCCACATTTTGACCAACTCAAACGGGCCGGCCTTTTCACAAGAATGGGCCTTTGTTGGGTCGTGCCACAGGTCGACATATCATAGGCGCCTGCCGTCTAATGAGTGGATCACATCTATCCCAACGATGAGCACACACGTGTTTCCTCCAGCCAATGATGATTTTACACGTGGAAAATCCCCATTGGTCGGGGCTGTTAACGGGTTATCGGATCCAAAACCCGACCCGATAGCTTAACGGTGTTCCGTTACGGTGGATGCCACTTGTCGGTCACCCTTGACGAAAGCACTTCTGTGACGCACGATTTATCGTCATGGAAGTGGACACTTCCGTGATGATAATTTTGGTAATGTCATGGAACACTTCTACGACAGCATAGGTACGACTATCTTGATTCTGTCATAAAATTGTCATGGATGTACATGCATGACAAAAAACGCGACCTACTATGACAAACACGTATCATCACGGAGGTGTATTTTTTTGTAGTGAAAATGGCAGCCCTAATATCTCTTATGACCCGCTTTTGCGCGGGCGAGGACAGTTGGTTGGCCCATAGTGGCACCAGCGACCCAGGCACACCCGAAATCAGGGATGGCAATGGGAAGCCGCGATGCAATAAAAACAAGCGTCGAAATAATGAAGATAGCCCAGACAACACATCAGTAAACGCCGGATTCAGGGGCTCTAGACCCGGTCAACGGAAAAAGCCATTTAAAGGCAGCAGAGATGGACCGTCTAGCCTAAATAAAATTCTAGACAGATCCTGTCAGATTCATGGCACCCCAGAGAGACCTGCGAATCACACCAATAGAGAATGCTGGGTCTTCAAGCAGGTCGGCAAGCTAAACGCCGAACACAAGGGGAGGGAGCCGCCAAGTGAAGACGAGGACGAACCTCGCCATCCGAACACTAGGGGACAAGGACGAACCAAAGAGGAAGCGCAAACGCGCACTCCGAGACGTATACGCTGTAGAACCACTCGCCCCCAAATTTAATCCATGGTTGGCCTGCCCGATCACTTTCGATCGCAGGGATCATCCGACTAGTATCCGACATGGAGGTTCGGCCGCCTTGGTGCTCGACCCAATAATTGACGGATACCATCTCACCCGAGTCCTCATGGACAACGACAGTAGTCTTAATCTGATATATCAGGACACTGTCCGCAAGATGGGGATAGACCAATCAAGAATCAACCAAAGTAGTACTACCTTTAAAGGAGTAATACCAGGTGTAGAGGCCCGCTACACGGGCTCTTTGACATTAGAGGTTGTATTCGGTTCTCCCGACAACTTTCAATGCGAAGAACTAATCTTTGACATCGCTCCGTTCCGGAGCGGCTATCATGCACTACTCAGAAGAACGACCATCGCGCGTTTCAACGCAGTACCGCATTACGCTTATCTCAAACTTAAGACGTCTGGTCCATGCGGCGTCATCACTATCAGCGGAAACACAAAGCATTCTCTCTTCACGCGGAAGACTACGTGGCGGCTCTAGCAGCCGAACCACTGAACGACCTCTCCAACCCGAGTAACTGATCGGTCTTCGAGACCACGGACACGGCTAGACGTGTCCGGCGCACCACTAGTTACAACAGCCTAGATAAACCTGAGCTTGATTAATGGCTAGGCCCCCATATGTGGTGCTAGGGGCTACCCGCATGCAAAAGGCTCATTGTTCGGCCCGACCGTATTTACACTCAAGAGATCGAATTTTCACGGTTCATTAAGATTGACCGACTTCACGCACGGTCACACCAGATTCTTTCACCTGGGTTTTTTCTTTCTTTTTAGAGATGACCATCGTGCTATACCCTTCCAGGATACGGCACAACAGAGACAAAGGCACAGACGTGCAGCATGGCCCCATTCCAAGGTTTCTTTTTAGATTAAGACCCTGTGTAAACCTTTTTTATTGTCTCTTGTTGGCCCACACCCTCCTGGTACTTAAAATGACCAAGAGGGATACCGGCGTTATTGGCAAGCTTGTTATTCGCTGATGTAAAATAGACGTTACAAGGGCAGCAACCAATGCATTTTTGGGATCTATGCTCTCACCACAGCCGCTCTTTCGTCACGCCAGATTAATGAACGTACCTGGAAATTCAGGGCTCATTACTGAGGGCGGTACTCAGCCCAATATATGTTGTAAAGTCTGAATACCTTCGGGAGTGTTCGGCGTCGCGAGTTTGCCCTTATATGCATCAGCTCTGAATCATGTCTTTGGTCAATAGTTGGGTTTGACCGGCTCCCATGTTTTGCTACCTTACATTACGCTACATCAGCTAAGGTGGCACCGGGAGAACTACTGCGATTGTGCCCTGGTTCATCCGGATGAGCACCTAATTAGAGAAAGCCAAAAAACTGACTGTCATGATAAAGCGAGAGACTGGTCAACCACTCGATGACTCAGCGGAATCTTTGCGATTCCTCCGCATTAATGAAGGACCGGTTTTCCGGTCACGTATGTACACGCACCGTATTCGGATGAACGCGGACATACCAGGGGCTAGATAGTAGCCCCACCGTCAAACTCCTATGGCTAAGTGAAAGTGTTAAAGCTATATAGTCCGATTGCCTCGTTCGCCGCGCCACCACCTCCTTAATGAACCAAGATGTTGGATCAAGTGTGATTATGCGCTTTGTCGAACACCCCCGCATTATATGCGAGGGGGCTGAAGCCGACGACTGCAAACTTTCAGGTTATATACATATGTACATAAGCGGCCGCACAGGAGGCACTACAATACTTTATGGGCAAAAGTATAAATTTAGCCTTTATTATCACAAACATTGTTCTTTAAATCAAAATAGATGTCATTCAAACATGGTATTCTTTGAGCACTGAGCCTCTATTAAACAGGCACCTTCTAAGACATCTTCAAAATAGTGCTCGGGCGAGTCCTGACCCCCGGGCGGACCCCTGGTTGCCATATCGGTGGCCTCCATCTTCACGCAATATGTCTTAACATGGGCAAGGGCCATCCGCGCACCCTCTATGCATGCCGACCTCTTGATAGCGTCGATATGCAGCACAACACGAATAAATCGTTGCACCAAACCAAAATAACTATCCGGATTTGGTTCCTTCGGCCACAGGTGATCCACGACGGCCTTCATAGCAAGCCCGGATAACCTATGAACCTCGGCCCATTCGGCCATTTGCTCATTCAACAGCAGCGGACGCCTCGGAGCACTGAACTGCGACCAGAAGAATCTTTCCTCCTCATGATCTTCTCGATCTTTGAAATACTGTGTCGCATGAGCAGCACTCTTTGCCAAATCGAAGTATGCATCTGAAGAACACCACAATTGATTAAGAGGGGTATACTTCGGATCGCCGAATTTCATTCAAAATAAAAAGGGCTTCCTAGCTGCGATATCACTGGCTTGCTGAAGCTCCTCCCACGCCGCTCTGATTTTAGAGCGAGTTTCCTTTGCTGCTTGTAAGGCCTTCTTTAGGTCAGCCGTTTTCGTTTGGTTTTTCCTTTCGGGAAGCTCATATTGGCTGGCGGCATTTTGTAGCTCAAGAGCCATGTTGGCTATTTTATCCTCACTTTGGCGATGAGCAGCCTGTCCGGCTTTTAGTTCTTCAGCTGCCTTCATGGTGGCCGCATTGCTTCTCCTGGCTTCTTCCTTGGCCCGGGCAAGCTCTGCCTGAAGGGTCTCCACGGCGGCAGCTCCATCTGCAGTCAAAGCATATTATAAATCCTAGCATCATGCTCTTGTTAATATTTGCTAACAACCCAAATATACATACCCTGTGCCTCGTCAAGCCGCTTGTTCTCAAGCGTGATATCCGCATCCGCCAAGTCAAGTTACCGCCTCAGTTCGGCAAATTCCACAGTCTGGTCAGCCACTGGATCTATAGCCGCCTGCGTACAAAATCAGCACTATTATTACCTGAGACTATGATCCTCTGCTCGCATCGTCCGGATGGAAACCAGAGTCGCAAGGTATACTATCTATACAAAGTAAACCTTGCGTGTACTTACAATCAAAATATATATATATATATATATATATCACTTTGCGTACCTCAAAGCCTCTTAGCAGGCTCGTAAAAGATTCATTCAACCCGCTTTTTGCAGATGAAATCCTCTCCACCATCGTACCCATTATGGTACGATGTGCCTCTGAGATAGCCGCTTGCTATAGAAGACCCATCAATGTGTCTAGTTGTACATCGGACAATCCCGGGCTTTTTCTGTTGGTCTCTCTAGGAGCTGAAAACCCTAGACTTCGGACGGCCGAAGAGTTACCTTCTGGTCTTTGCGGATCGGGAGAGATCCTCCGGGACGACACCTCAGGGTCGACTGCCTCAGGTAGAGAAGTAGAAGGAGGCGTTTCGCTCTCCATCATCTCCGGAAGAAGATCCCCCGAAGACGAACACTGTTGAGGGAGGCTATGAGCCGAACTGCAAAACATATGTCTCGATCGTTATTCTTAGGAAAAGAACATGGTAGGTTCACTAAACACCTTTGTTCACTTACGGCTCGGTTAGCGGCTGGCCCCTTGAGGGCGTTGTGCAACAATGTTGCCCTTTGGGGCGGGGCCCCTTGATGAAGGTTTCTTCCCTCATTTGGAGACCTCTGCTTCCAAGTCTTCAGGGGCGGTGCTTTTCTCCCCATGGGGAGAGGGGATGCTGGATTCTCCTCCCCTTTCATCCTTCGACATGGGGGTACTAATTTTCTCGGTTAGGATGTCTAACGTACCTCTAGCATGAAGTCCATTTTAGGCTTCCCCATTCCTCTCCTTATCCTCCCCTGATGTCACTTGATAAGGTGCACGAGCCAGCATCCTGGTCAGTACAGGATCCGGTGAATCTTAGGGAAGAGGGGCCGAACACCTGATCATCTCCGCCTTTCTTATCTAGTCCTGACTGAGGGTAGTTTTTCAGAGTAATGTTGTCACAAATATAATGACAGAATGTTCAGTCGCGGAATTGCTTACCTGGGCATCTGGATAGTTGCAGTTGATACCCGCATCCTCTGTGGTGACCGGACACTTTATTCGTGATCCGAAGAATAATTGATACATTCCTTCAAGCGTCCTGCCGAAGATGTGCTGGACAGTTCGCGGTCCTTCCGGGTTGAACTCCCACATACGGAGAGGTCGACGTTGGCACGGCAAGACCCGACGAACTAGCATTACTTGAATTACTTTGACAAGACTAGTATCCTTCTTGAGGAGATCCCGAATGCGGCTTTGCAATGTCCGCACGTCATCAATCGATCCCCAGTCCAGCCCCTTGTTAGCCCATGATGCAAGCTGTGGCAAAGGGGAAGAGCGGAAGGCCGGGGCGGCCACCCACTTTCTACCTTGGGGTGCCGTGATATAAAACCACTCCCGTTGCCATAGGTCGGAAACTTCCGGGAAGGAACCCTTTGGCCATAAAGCATCGATGCCTTTGCTTATTATAGCACCTCCACACTCCGTGTGTCGCCCGTTGATCATCTTCGGCTTCACATTGGAGGTCTTGAGCCATAAGCCGAAGTGTGGGGTAATGCGGAGGAAGGCCTCACACACAATGATGAACGCCGAGATGTGAAGGAAGGAATCTGGGGCTAGATCATGAAAATCTAGCCCGTAATAGAACATGAGCCCTCTAACAAAGGGATGAATACCGAAGCCTAGTACTTGAAGGAAGTGGGAGATGAACACGACACTCTCGTTGGGTTTGGGAGTAGGGATAACCTGTCCTTGAGCGGGAAGCCTGTGAAGGATTTCGGTGGTCAGATACCTAGCCTCTCTAAGCTTCTTGATGTCCTCCTCTGTGATGGAAGAGGCCATCCACCAGCCTTGAAGGTTGGATCCGGACATGGTTGAAGGTCCGGAGCGCTTGGACTAAACTTTGGGTGTTGGAACTCGAGGTGGGAGAAGGGAAGGATCAGGCATTGAAAGAAAATGACAGGTCTTGACCTCTTTATAAAGGGGATGAATGTCAAGCATTCTCCGCGCGGCCCTTTGGAACTTGCCTAAACCGAGGAGTCATACTAACGGCACGGTTAGGTTACCCACGCTCGTATTGATGAGAATCCCGTGATAAGGGGGACACGATCTCTGCTTCGAGAAGACGTGCCAATAAAATCGCCTCGCAAAGCATGTAGTGGTAGTTGGAAAATGGTTTGAATAATAACCGGGCCGCGACGTGATGTCATGCTAGGTAAAAGTTGTCAGCAGATTAGACTCGTGGAGTATTGCGCTCTCTACGGTAGTATGTGGAATTTGTTTTGCAGAGCCGGACACGGTTCTTGTGTTAAAGATCTACTTTGGAGTATTCGGAGAAGGAACCCGCCTTGCAATGCCGAAGACAATCTGTGCGCTGGACTCATCGTCATTGAAGCCTGGTTCAGGGGCTACTGAGAGAGTCCTGGATTAGGGGGTCCTCAAACAGCCGGACTATATGCTTATGCCAGACTGTTTGACTATGAAGATACAAGATCGAAGACTTCGTCCTATGTCCGGTTAGGACTCTCCTTTGCGTGGAAGGCAAGCTTGGAGATTCGGATATGTAGATTTCATTCTCTATAACTGTGTAACCCTAGCCCCCTCCGGTGTCTATATAAATCGGAGGGTTTAGTCCGTAGGACAACAACAATCAGAATCATAGGTTAGCTTCTAGGGTTAGCCTCTACGATCTCGTGGTAGATCAACTCTTGTAATACTCATATCATCAAGATCAATCAAGCAGGAAGTAGGGTATTACCTAGAGAGGGCCCGAACCTGGATAATAATTGTGTCCCCCGCCTCCTGTTACCATTAGCCTTAGACGCACAGTTTGGGACCCCCTACCCGAGATCCGCTGGTTTTGACACCGACAACGGGTAACAAGCAATGAAAGTAAATAAGGTGCAGCAAGGTGGCCCAATCCTTTTTGTACCAAAGGACAAGCCTGGACAAATTCTTATAATGAGAAAAGCGCTCCCGAGGACACATGGGAATTATCGTCAAGCTAGTTTTCATCACGCTCATATGATTTGTGTTCGTTACTTTGATAATTTGATATGTGGGTGGACCGGTGCTTGGGTACTGCCCTTTCTTCGACAAGCATCCCACTTATGATTAACCCCTATTGCAAGCATCCACAACTACAAAAGAAATATTAAGGTAAACCTAACCATAGCATGAAACTAGTGGATCCAAATCAGCCCCTTACGAAGCAACGCATAAACTAGGGTTTAAGCTTCTGTCATTCTAGCAACCCATCATCTACTTAATACTTCCCAATGCCTTCCTCTAGGCCCAAATAATGGTGAAGTGTCATGTAGTCGACGTTCACATAACACCATTAGAGGAGAGACAACATACATCTCATCAAAATATCAAACGAATACCAAATTCACATGACTACTAATAGCAAGACTTCACCCATGTCCTCAGGAACAAACATAACTACTCACAAAGCATATTCATGTTAAAGATTAGAAGAGTATTAATATGCATTAAGGATCTGAACATATGATCTTCCACCAAATAAACCAACTAGCATCAACTACAAGGAGTAATCAACACTACTAGCAACCCACAGGTACCAATCTGAGGTTTGGGTACTAAGATTGGATACAAGAGATGAACTAGGGTTTGAGAGGAGATGGTACTGGTGAAGATGTTGATGGAGATTGACCCCCTCCCGATGAGAGGATCGTTGGTGATGACGATGGTGATGATTTCCCCCTCCCGGAGGGAAGTTTCCCCGGCAGAACAGCTCCGCCGGAGCCCTAGATTTGTACCGCCAAGGTTCCGCCTCGTGGTTGCGGAGTTTCATCTCGTAAGCTTGCTTATGATTTTTTTCCAGGGTAAGAGACTTCATATAGAAGAAGATGGGCACCGGAGGGCCACCAGGGGCCCACGAGGCAGGGGGCGCGCCCAGTAGGGGTGGGCGCGCCGCCCACCCTCGTGGCCAGGGTGTGGGCCCCCTCTAGTAATTATTTCGCTCAATAATTCTTATTAATTCCAAAAATGACTTTCGTGGAGTTTCTGGACTTTTGGAGCTGTGCAGAATAGGTTTCCAATATTTTCTCCTTTTCCAGCCCAGAATACCGGCTGCCGGCACTCTCCCTCTTCATGTTAAACCTTGTAAAATAAGAGAGAATAGCCATAAGTATTGTGACATAACGTGTAATAACAATCCATAATGCAATAAATATCGATATAAAAGCATGATGCAAAATGGATGTATCAATCATACATTATTCAAGATTCTAGTTTTAGTCGTTCGTTTGACGTTCGGAAGCACGTTTCCCGGCATGGACAACTTTGATTTTCTATCATTCATGTAATAAGCACGATACCTTGGATTTTTTCTGGATTTTTGCTCGCTTACACATACATGTGTATGTGTAATGCAGTCAGACTATATGTTTCGTACCAATAAATTTTTCCTTCCCTTCATTTGTTCTAGCTTAATGTTTTTTGCTGCTGTGATCATTCTTTTCTTCCATGGAAGAGTAATTCATTTTGTTTTTACTTTTGGATTTTTTGATTTTATTTTTCATTATTCAACAATAAAAAAATAAAATTTCGACAAATTCCTTTTTTTGCCTGAGAATCACCCTCGGATGTCATGCCATTCGGCGTGGGATCCCGCATCCGAGACAACGACAGATCCAGTCCCGGCGCAGGTGACCCGGTCGACGAGCACCAGTTGGCGCGGGGGGACGCGCCAGGTCCGGTCCCGCCTGACCGCTCAGTGGAGACAACCCACGTGTCGGACGCAGACAGGCCACCCGTGGATCCTGCGGTGGGCGGAGTAGGTGGATCCACCTGGGATCCTGTGCGCATGATTGCCACTGGATCTCTCGGGATCGGCGTCCTTAGGTGGATCTTCCTCGTGTCTTGCACCAGACTCCCTTGGCGTTATGTGTTGCTTGAAATCACGTTGCACAAACTTTTGTGCTGCATTTTTGTTAGCCTTTTCCTTTTCTACATCATGAAGATCAGGATCAGTAGCACCATCAATCACATGATCAACAACTCTTTCGCCCCCTTGATCAGTAGGATTTAGAGCTCCGGTGGAAGCAAAAGAATTTCAGTGCTTTGCCGAGAACCCGCATTAGGATGCATGTCAGAGAAGGGAAAACTTTTTCGAAAGTCATATAATTTATTAGTTAATATAATATACTTAGACCTTACACAATTGAACTGGCGACAAATAAACCACAAAACATACGTAAAATTCATCACAAATCTCCTTCACCTTCTTGATCTTATCAACGTACCCATGTTTCTGTTTGAGAAAATCTGCAATAATATACTCAAAATTTTTCTTCTCTTGCTTCAACTGGTCCCTCTCTCTCATCACTTGGTCTCTCTCTAGCACCAAACGGTCCCGGTCTTTCTCAGCCTTTGCCCTCAGGACCTGTTGTAGATTGGCACAACCATGGTCTGCCATCTTATTCTTCTCTAGCTCCTCTCTGAGATCGCTAAGTGACAATCTTGCATTGTGTCAGGACCCCGACTCGATGTCACATCGATCTAGCCGGTAACACCTCATATCACTTTGCGGCCTCACGCACGGTATCCCCACAGGTGTCGCCTTACCTTTGCCCGGGACCGTTTGCGCCTTTTGGCTCACGTATATGATAGTGTCGCTAGCATCCATATGATAAGGAGCCCGGGCTGACATGACTAGTCGTAAACCCAAAGTGGCACAGACTTACAGGGACAGGCATCCATGACCCAGCTTCGAACGTGTCGGTCATCAGCAAATGGGTCCGGGCTGTAGCACTGGGCTAGCAGGACTCCGGTAAACCGGGCTGTAGCGGGCTAACAGGACTCCGGTACTCAAAGCGTGACATTTCCCCGAAGGGACAGACACAGGAACGAAGAAGGACACATGCCGGCCAGCCTAAGTGTTCCAGAGCAGTAGCAAGCTACCATGGCTCAGCGGTAACACTAGGAGACATTTCCCGGTAAGAGAGGCTACTAAAGATAAACAACTAGATAGTCAGATCCCACACATACCAAGCATTTCAATCATACACACAATATGCTCGATATGTGCAAATACAACGAAGCATCACAACATGACTCTACGACACAAGTACTTTATTTAAGGCTCAGGGAGCCATACATAACATACACAAAGGTACGGGTCTCACGACCCAACATTCAAGTCATACAGTCATACAAACCAGCAGCGGAAGTAACTTGTCTGAGTACAGACAACTAGTGAAATAAAAGAGGCTTGGAAAGCCTAGCTATACTACATGGTCCTTCACAAGCTCAGGGTCACCACCTGGGTCTTTAGCCTACTCGTTGATGTCAACGTCTACATAGAACCCATCAGAAGGGGTTGCAGCGTCTTCTGTAAAAATGTAAATTATAGCAACATGAGTACAAAGGTACTCAGCAAGTCTTACATCAGATCCTACATACATGCATAGTATCAAGAAGGGTTGGTGGAGTTATTGCAGCAAGCCAGCTTTGACTCTTGGCTAAACTATCCTACGATACTCCATCTTGAAATGGTTTTGCGCACACGAGTCCACTACTCACCACTTCAATACACTACCGAGGATCCACCTCCGTCTTCCTACGGAAGAGCCATCCTCGGCACTCACACTTATCTTGAGGCTTTTAGTAGTTTCCATTTACTTGTCTATGAACTGTATAGGCAACCAAGTAGTCCTTTACCGCGGACGCGGCTATTCGAATAGATCATGTTAACCCTGCAGGGGTGTACTCCTTCATACACGCTCTCACCACTTACCGTCGTTTACACGACATGTACTCGGCAACCTTCAAGCGGAAGCCCAACGTGGGTGTCAGCCACGACCTACCTAATCACCTAAGCCTCCAGTCCAGGTTTATCGCCTATCCAGGTTCCATCCGCAGGGAGTCCGGCCGAGGTTTCCCATACGGCCCCGAACGATGTGAACAGGGTTCCCGAGATACCTAACGGGTATTCGGTACACCGTGCCACGTACCTACCGCATCACAGCCCACCCCTACGGTCAGCGCTGTCCACGGCCTCCAGTAGGCTACAAACACCAGAAACTACTTGCAACTCCTGGACGGAGAACTAGGGTGAATAAGAAGCCGAGAGGGTCCATTGGTTTCGGGCCCAATGCATGATAGTAGCTGATTCTTAAATCACACATACAGATCTCAGTGCTTAAGGTCGGCTTCAATGAAACAACCCACCATGTACTCCTACATGGCCTCTCATCGATACCTTTACCAAATCGTGTTCACCACACCACTCTCATTACCGACATAAACATTTCACTCTAGCCCATCACCCAGATGAACCAGACCTGACACGACTCTAAGCATAGCAGGCATAGCAAGGTAGAAACAACACATACATATGGCTCAAACAACTCCTACACATGCTAGTGGGTTTCATCTAGTTACTGTGGCAATGACAGGTCATGCAGAGGAAATGGGTTCAACTACCGTAGCACACAGCAGTTTGAAACGCGTTGTCTTAATGCAGTAAAAGAGAGCAGGAGCGAGAACATGGGATTGTATCGATATGATCAAATGGTTGGTTGCTTGCCTGATGGTTCGATGCACTGATACGGTTCTTCATTAGGGTAATCACGGTACTCCTCGGAGGCAGAACCTGTCGCAAAGGACACCGATACACAACCATCACCAAACAATGTGCAACAATATGATGCATGCATGAAACATAGCAATATGAGTGTGTTGGGCTAATGCAACTAAGACCAGAAGGGTTTGAACAAATTTGAATCAAAGATTCAAATTTCAAACTCAAACATGGCCTTTTAAAGTGCTATTCCTTATTCTGCTTAAAACATCAATTTAACTTGTTTGATCATGCATGAAAATGGTACAGATGGATAGATTGGATTTTTCTGATCATTTTTCATATATAATTTGTCCAAATTGGAGTTACAGAATAAAAGTTATGAATTTTTGAAGTTTAAATAATATTCTGGAATTTCCTGATTAAATTAAATCCAGAAATATATATATTGCGCCAGCATGACGTCAGCATGACGTCAGTGGTCAACTGCGGCTGGATGAGGTCAAACCTGACGTGTGGGGTCCACACGTCAGTGACAGGGGGGTTTAACAGGGTTAACTTAATCCTAATTAGGAATTAGTGGCGCTGGGGCCCACTGTCAGTGTCAGGGGGGTAGTTAGTTTAACTGATTCGGTTAGTGCTAATCCTAATTAGCTACAGGGCTGGGCCCACTTGTCAGGGACACAGGGGGGGTCCTGCCGTGGTCAAGGTGGGTCAAACCCACCGGCGACATGATGCCGGCGAGGCCCGAGACGGCGGCGCGATGCGGGATCGCGCTACAGGGCACGGGCGAGGCCGTGCTTGGGCTCGTTGGAGAGCTCTTGCTCCCGCGCGTCGAACGGTGGTGGTGGCCGTGCCTGAGGTGGCCTGTACCGTCGACGGCGAGCTCGTGAGCGGCGGCCGGAGTTCGGGTGCGGTCGGAAACGGCGTTGCAGGGCGTTTGGGGAGGCGTTGGTGCGTGCTGCGTGCTCCTAGTGAGGTGTGGAGCACGATGGTGTGCTCGATTGGGCGCTACGGTGCCTGTGGCCACGACGGCGACATCGCCGGCGGCGTCGAGCTTCGGAGCTCAAGGGGGCGGCAGCTACAGAAGGCTAGGGACGACGGGGCGAGGGGGAATCGAATCAGTGGCTCACCGCGGAGCTGCAGGGATGGTTAGCGGGCTCGGGGACGGCCGGAGTGCAGCGAATCAACGGCGATGACCTCCGGTGGCCGAGGAGGGGAACGGTGACGTAGGCGGCGATGCAGGGCTTCCGGAGACCCGTGGAGCGGTGGGGAGGAAGAGGGGGTCGAGGCGGAGCTCCTGAGCTAGTCGGGGGAGCGAGGGGTGGCCGGTGACGGCTGCTATGGCGAACGGCGGCGAGGGTGGTGTTCGGCGGTGTGAGAGAGAGAGCGAGGGAGGGGAGGGAGGAGCTGAGGGAGAGTGAGAGAGAGCAGGGGGGCGTGGCGTCGTCCGGGGCATCGAGCGAGGAGGGGAGGGCAGGCAGGCAGCCGAGCAGGTGGCGTGGCGCGGTGGCGCGCGCGCGCGCCGGCCACACTCCCCTCCCTCTGTCGAGGACGAAGACGACAGAGGAGGGAGGCGGGCTAGGCCGCCTGCTGGCTGGGCCGGCCAGCTGGCTGGGCCGCACAGTGGAGGAGCCCAGGTAAGCTCCTCCTGTTATTTATTTTTCTGTTTTCTAATTTCTGACATTTGTTTTGATTTAAATAATATATTAAATCATTTATTTAACTTATGCCAATTTTTGCAGGAGCTAGATATATTATTCCAGAGCTCCTTTATAATTGGCATAATATTTGGACATATATTAATATATATAATTAATATATTTCCAATGCAAATATTTATGCATTAATTCCAAATGCCCAAAATAAATACCTATGAGCTCTTAAAAATATTGGTTTGATTTTTATCTCTGTCCAATATTTTTAGAGAGCAACATGAGCATTTTCTTGGACCCTTTTGGAGAAATTTTTATTTGGATCATTTTCAAAAATGATTCTGAGGGTTTCACAAATCCCCATTTCAATTTAAATGGAATTTTAAACATGATGCACACACTCTGATGCATGACTAGCTAGGGTGTGACAACTCACCCCCACTCAAAAGAATCTCGTCCCGAGATTTGGGTTCCTCCGGGAAGAAGGCGGGATACTCAAGTCGAAGACGATCCTCCCTTTCCCAAGTTGCTTCATCCTCAGAATGGTGCGACCATTGAACTTTGAGAAACTTGATATTATGACGTCGGGTGGTACGTTCGGCCTGATCGAGGATACGAATGGGGTACTCTCGATATGTAAGATTATCTTGGAGATCAAGCGTTTCGTGGTCCACTTCACGGATAGGATCCGAGAAGCAACGCCTGAGTTGGGAAACGTGGAAGACATCGTGGACTCTGGAGAGGTGCGGGGGTAGCTCCAACTGGTAGGCAACTTCTCCTCGTTTGGCGAGAATGCGAAAAGGTCCAATGTAACGAGGAGCCAATTTGCCTTTGATACCGAAACGATGGGTTCCCTTCAGAGGGGTGACCCGAAGATAAGCCTTCTCGTCAACCTCGAAAGTCATAGCCTTATGTTTTCGGTCATATTGACTCTTTTGACGAGATTGGGCTGTTTTCAACTTTTCACGAACGATGCGAACTTGTTCTTCTGCTTCCTGAATCATATCCGGGCCAAAGAATTGTCTTTCCCCGGTCTCTGACCAGTTAAGGGGTGTTCGACACCGTCGTCCATAGAGAACTTCAAAAGGGGCTTTACCCAAGCTAGATTGATAGCTGTTGTTGTAAGCGAATTCGGCAAATGGAAGGCACTTCTCCCAGTCCATTCCGAATGAGATAACAGAGGCTCGAAGCATGTCTTCTAGAATCTGGTTGACGCGTTCCACTTGACCACTCGACTGAGGGTGGAAGGCGGTGCTAAAGGAGAGACGGGTTCCCATAGCATTTTGTAAACTTTCCCAAAATCGAGAGGTGAAAAGACTTCCTCGATCCGAGTTAATTTCCAAAGGAACACCATGGAGGGACACTATTCGGGAGATGTATAAGTCTGTCAGCTGGCTAGCGGTTATACTCTAACGAACAGGTAAGAAATGGGCTACTTTGGAAAGACGATCGACCACGATGAAAATAGCATTATTCCCTCTCTTGGTCCTGGGAAAACCGGTAATGAAATCCATACCAATTTTATCCCATTTCCATTCAGGAATAGCTAAGGGTTGAAGGGTGCCAGCAGGCCGTTGATGCTCTGCTTTTACACGACGACAGATGTCGCAATTTGCAATAAACTGAGCAATTTCTCTCTTCATCCTAGTCCACCAGAACCTCTGGCGTAGGTCCTGATACACCTTAGTACTACCGGGATGAATGGTGAGAGGAGATTCATGAGCTTCCTTAAGGATCAAGCGCCTCAGGTTTCGCACTTTGGGAACCACTAGTCGATTCCCGAAGTATACGACCCCTTGATCATTAATGGAGAAGCAATTCGCAATTCCTTTCTGAATGTTTCTCTTGATGCGGGAGATTCCCGGATCTACCTTCTGTGCTTTGATAATCTGATCCGTAAGGGTAGGTTTTGCCACCAATGTGGAAAGAAAACCTTGAGGTACAATGTGAAGGTTAAGCTTCTGAAATTCCTCATGAAGAAGCGGTTGACTTTGTTGTAACATCAGGTTGTTACAATAAGTTTTACGACTTAGCGCATCAGCCATGACGTTGGCTTTCCCTGGGGTGTAGGTTATTCCTAAGTCGAAGTCTGTGATCAACTCAACCCAACGTCTTTGCCTGAGATTCAGATCCGGTTGGGTGAAAATGTACTTCAGACTTTGGTGATCAGTGAATATTTCGCAACGATTACCGAGGAGGTAATGTCGCCAGGTCTTAAGTGCATAGACTACGGCTGCAAGCTCTAGATCATGAGTAGGATAATTCTCCTCATGTGGGTGCAATTGCCGTGAAGCGTAGGCAATTACGTGTCGATCTTGCATAAGGATGCAACCTAGTCCTTGTCGCGAGGCGTCGCAGTAGATAACAAAGTCCTTGGAGAAGTCTGGCGGTACCAGTACGGGAGCAGAGGTCAGGCGTCTTTTTAGTTCCTGAAAGCTGTGCTCACATTGTGGAGTCCATTCGAACTTCTTATCTTTCTTGAGGAGTTCGGTTCGAGGTTTGGCAACCTTGGAGAAGTTCTCGACAAAGCGACGACAATAGCTCGCTAAGCCCAGAAAACTCCGAACTTGCTTGACCGATTCAGGTGGAGTCCAATTAAGGACGGCTTGAACTCGCTCAGGGTTAACAGCAATACCTTTACTAGATATTACATGACCCAGATAGGTCACTTCTGACAACCAGAATTCACATTTAGAAAATTTGGCATAAAGGCGATGCTCTCGAAGTTTCTTCAACACTAGCCTTAAATGTTCGGCATGTTCTTCCTCGTTCTTGGAGTAGATGAGTATATCATCGAGGTAAACCACGACGAATTTATCCAAATACTCCATGAAGATTGAGTTCATTAACCGAGAAAAGGTGGCTGGAGCGTTGGTTAAACCGAAGGACATGACGGTGTACTCGTATTGGCCATAACGAGTAACAAAGGCCTTTTTAGGAATGTCCCCGTTTCTGATTTTGATTTGATGGTAGCCCAACCTCAAATCCATCTTGGAGAAGACTGAGGATCCAGCGAGCTGATCATACAGGTCGTTGATCCTGGGAAGCGGATATTTGTTCTTGATTGTGACCAAATTGACAGGTCAGTAATCTACAACCATCCGGTCCGTACCATCCTTCTTCTTGACGAATAGGACGGGGCAAGCCCACGGAGATGAACTAGGTCGGATGAAACCCTTTTTCAAGGACTCATCGAGTTGTTTCTTAAGCTCGGCTAGTTCTAGTGGTGCCATCTTATAAGGTCTTCTAGCAATCGAAACGGTTCCTGGAATGAGGTCTATTACGAACTCAACATCTCTGTCAGGTGGAACACCTGGCAATTCCTCTAGGAAGACATCCGGGAAGTCACGGACTACCGGAACGTCCTCAAGGTCTGGCAAAGGGCTGGCGTTAAGAGAATATAATTGTCGCTTGGATATTCGGGTCAAGACATTGACTATCTTCCCCGAAGGATGGGTGAGTTGAACAGTCCTAGAGAAGCAATCAATTTTGGCTTGATGAGCTGACATCCAGTCTATACCCAAAATGATATTAATATCTGAAGATTTAAGGGCTATCAAAGACGCGAGGAAAACAAGTCTGTCGACTTGGATTTCATTTCCATGGCTTACTCTAGAAGTTTGCCATTTGGATCCCGGAGTTTGAATTACCATAGAGGTTGGCATATCACCGAATGCGACGTTATGCAAGCAAGCATAGTTTTCAGATATAAAAGAATGAGAGGCTCCTGTATCGAAAAGAACAGATGCCGGGTGGCAATTAACAAGAAGCGTACCGAGAACGACGTTGGGATCCTCTTGAGCTTCTTCGGCAGAGATACAGTTGACATGGCCACGTGAAGCGGTGACCGGCTTGGCGTGGAATATTTTTCCTGTCGGCTTGCCACGGCCAACAGCTTTAGCAGACTGGTTGGGGTTGGTCTGGGGACACTCACGCATATAGTGACCAGATTCCCCACACTTGAAACAAGTCACGGAACTGGTACGTGGAGGAGCATTGTTAGTTGGACCCCCATAGGGCTTGGCCGGAGCAGACTGTTGAACAGGGCGAGGCGCCTGGAAAGATGGCCTCGGTGTGAACCTGGGTGGCAGGGCGGTGTTGGGTACCCACACGCGGCGCTTCTGAGGACCAGCACCGGATGAGGATCCCATGTCATGGCCATGCTTGCGTGTTGCGTCATAGTCAGTCTGACCAGCTTCAGCACTGATGGCTTTGTTAACAATTTTCTGAAAAGATGTGCACTCATGCAGACGGAGGTCACGGCGAAGCTCAGGACTAAGGCCCTTACGGAACCTTGCTTGCTTCTTGGCGTCAGTAGAAACTTCCTCGGTTGCATATCGTGCGAGATTACCAAACTCCCTGCTGTAAACATCCACAGAAAGTCGGCCTTGGGTGAAACTGCAAAATTCTTCACGTTTACGGTCCATGAGACCCTCCGGAATGTGATGTTCACGGAAAGCCTCGCTGAATTCAGCCCAAGTAGTGACATGGCCCGCTGGGCGCATAGCTCCATAATTCTCCCACCATAGACTGGCGGGGCCTTCAAGATGATATGCAGCAAAGGTGACCTTGTCAGCCTCCGCTACCAGCGCGGAACGCAGTTTGTGAGCGATACTGCGAAGCCAGTCATCAGCGTCGAGAGGCTCGACGGAGTGGTGGAACGTGGGTGGATGCAATTTGATAAAATCACTGAGTGACACCACGTTAACCCTCTGATGGTGTGCTGTGTTCTGTTCAATACGCTCCAACAAACGGTTGGTCTCCCGCTTGTTTCTCTCAGCTTCCATCATAACCTCGGCTAGGGAAGGAGGATGAGGCAAATTTTCATTCCTGCCTTCACTGCCTTCGGCCTGCTCTTGAGAAGCAGGGTTAGCGCGCGTGTTGACCATCCTAGGTAAACAAGACAATGATTTAGTCAGAATGATAAAATTCCGACATAGGATACAGAATGTAAGGAATAACTCGAAATGCAAGATGATCATCCGTATGACATGGTAAAAACAGAAACTGCTTCTTTTATTCCATCGTCATACACACCATACAGGGTTTAGTACAAGACCAAACAAAGTACTATTACGGTGAGAAAAGGATTACATCTCATCAGAGGCATTCCAAGCTCCTATACATTATTTTTCTACTCCTCCGGAAAGAGTACAAACTAGGTCATATCCCACGAGTCACGCGGGACGATAGACGACACAGCTAGTGCGAACTAGTGATACTACCACTAACTCAGACCGATCCGTAGTAGTCCTCGTAGAAGTCACCTCCATAGCCTGGAAGCTCAACATGATCATCCGGAAACAGACGATCTCGCGGAGCTTGTGGACCATAGGGGCTAGGATGAGGCCTTGGACCAACAGACGGTGGCCTGCGGGGACCGCGAGGTGGGGTGATGCCTCCTACATCACGCCAAACCATCACGTCTGGCAGAGCAGATCTCACAGGATAGAGATCGCGCATATCTGAATATCCAGCTTGCACCGCCGGTGCGAACCGAGTCAAAGTGGCCCAGTGGTCAGCACGGGTATTGAAGAGCTCTAACCTCAAGGCCCGATTTTCACGGTCCTTATCCTCGAGCATCTCAGCAGTGGTGCGAGTCCGTGAATCCTCCTGAGTGGGGTCAGCATAGATAGCTTGGAGATACCCTTGTGCTCCCGGAAGTGATCCTGGCATATACCGGAAATCAGAGTCCCGAAATAGACCAGATCTGACTCGCATAATGGTCATCATAGAGTAGGCGGCGTCCTGCACAGCCATCTCAATAGTAACCCCGAGTCCATAGGAGCAGTGAAGGGGCTCGGTGGATCCAGGATAAGATGGAAATATCCGGACAGTGCAGAGATACTGGCTTATATTGAAGTCCCGAAATTGCTCCTCGACCGTGTACTCAGGATACCAACAGTATCCGGCCTCAGTCATTACCCTGACCAACTTGGCAGTATGGCCGGGTACATCTAGGCATCGAGTCAGGCGAACCACTTGATTGAGGTCGCGAGTGGCCATCTGAAAGCACAATCATAATGCAAGGGCATTAGAATTTCTAGCAAAATTTCGGCAGCATAACAGCTGTAAATGCTCAAGAAGGATTTTTGAGACATTTGACAAAGGATTTCGTACACACTCAACATCATCATATCAAAGTTCTGAATCCATTCTAACAACATAATATGGTAGTAGAACTGAACTAGGCTTGAATCATCAAACTTATAAGGTACTACTGATTAGTAACACGTGATCCTGATAGAGAGAACAGATCCTAATTCCTTAACCCCCGGTGGAAGAATGGACTGACTCAGATCAGAATGTCATAAGATAAAGGAGTAAAAAGAGCCTTACGTTCCAACCCACAAACAATTCCCCTACATATAACTAAAGAATTTCTAGACTCAACATCGACCAGTTTGGCTTGGAGAACCTACAGGCAGTCCGGCTCTGATACCAACCCTGTCAGGACCCCGACTCGATGTCACATCGATCTAGCCGGTAACACCTCATATCACTTTGCGGCCTCACGCACGGTATCCCGCGGGTGTCGCCTTACCTTTGCCCGGGACCGTTTGCGCCTTTTGGCTCACGTATATGATAGTGTCGCTAGCATCCATATGATAAGGAGCCCGGGCTGACATGACTAGTCGTAAACCCAAAGTGGCACAGACTTACAGGGACAGGCATCCATGACCCAGCTTCGAATGTGTCGGTCATCAGCAAATGGGTCCGGGCTGTAGCACTAGGCTAGCAGGACTCCGGTAAACCGGGCTGTAGCGGGCTAACAGGACTCCGGTACTCAAAGCGTGACATTTCCCCGAAGGGACAGACACAGGAACGAAGAAGGACACATGCCGGCCAGCCTAAGTGTTCCAGAGCAGTAGCAAGCTACCATGGCTCAGCGGTAACACTAGGAGACATTTCCCGGTAAGAGAGGCTACTAAAGATAAACAACTAGATAGTCAGATCCCACACATACCAAGCATTTCAATCATACACACAATATGCTCGATATGTGCAAATACAACGAAGCATCACAACATGACTCTACGACACAAGTACTTTATTTAAGGCTCAGGGAGTCATACATAACATACACAAAGGTACGGGTCTCACGACCCACCATTCAAGTCATACAGTCATACAAACCAGCAGCGAAAGTAACTTGTCTGAGTACAGACAACTAGTGAAATAAAAGAGGCTTGGAAAGCCTAGCTATACTACATGGTCCTTCACAAGCTCAGGGTCACCACCTGGGTCTTTAGCCTACTCGTTGATGTCAACGTCTACATAGAACCCATCAGAAGGGGTTGCAGCGTCTTCTGTAAAAATGTAAATTATAGCAACATGAGTACAAAGGTACTCAGCAAGTCTTACATCAGATCCTACATACATGCATAGTATCAAGAAGGGTTGGTGGAGTTATTGCAGCAAGCCAGCTTTGACTCTTGGCTAAACTATCCTACGATACTCCAACTTCAAATGGTTTTGCGCACACGAGTCCACTACTCACCACTTCAATACACTACCGAGGATCCACCTCCGTCTTCCTACGGAAGAGCCATCCTCGGCACTCACACTTATCTTGAGGCTTTTAGTAGTTTCCATTTACTTGTCTATGAACTGTATAGGCAACCAAGTAGTCCTTTACCGCGGACGCGGCTATTCGAATAGATCATGTTAACCCTGCAGGGGTGTACTCCTTCATACACGCTCTCACCACTTACCGTCGTTTACACGACATGTACTCGGCAACCTTCAAGCGGAAGCCCAACGTGGGTGTCAGCCACGACCTACCTAATCACCTAAGCCTCTAGTCTAGGTTTATCGCCTATCCAGGTTCCATCCGCAGGGAGTCCGGCCGAGGTTTCCCATACGGCCCCGAACGATGTGAACAGGGTTCCCGAGATACCTAACGGGTATTCGGTACACCGTGCCACGTACCTACCGCATCACAGCCCACCCCTACGGTCAGCGCTGTCCACGGCCTCCAGTAGGCTACAAACACCAGAAACTACTTGCAACTCCTGGATGGAGAACTAGGGTGAATAAGAAGCCGAGAGGGTCCATTGGTTTCGGGCCCAATGCATGGTAGTAGCTGATTCTTAAATCACACATACAGATCTCAGTGCTTAAGGTCGGCTTCAATGAAACAACCCACCATGTACTCCTACATGGCCTCTCATCGATACCTTTACCAAATCGTGTTCACCACACCACTCTCATTACCGACATAGTCATTTCACTCTAGCCATCACCCAGATGAACCAGACCTGACACGACTCTAAGCATAGCAGGCATAGCAAGGTAGGAACAACACATACATATGGCTCAATCAACTCCTACACATGCTAGTGGGTTTCATCTAGTTACTGTGGCAATGACAGGTCATGCAGAGGAAATGGGTTCAACTACCGTAGCACACAGCAGTTTGAAACACGTTGTCTTAATGCAGTAAAAGAGAGCAGGAGCGAGAACATGGGATTGTATCGATATGATCAAATGGTTGGTTGCTTGCCTGATGGTTCGATGCACTGATACGGTTCTTCGTTAGGGTAATCACGGTACTCCTCGGAGGCAGAACCTGTCGCAAAGGACACCGATACACAACCATCACCAAACAATGTGCAACAATATGATGCATGCATGAAACATAGCAATATGAGTGTGTTGGGCTAATGCAACTAAGACCAGAAGGGTTTGAACAAATTTGAATCAAAGATTCAAATTTCAAACTCAAACATGGCCTTTTAAAGTGCTATTCCTTATTCTGCTTAAAACATCAATTTAACTTGTTTGATCATGCATGAAAATGGTACAGATGGATAGATTGGATTTTTCTGATCATTTTTCATATATAATTTGTCCAAATTGGAGTTACAGAATAAAAGTTATGAATTTTTGAAGTTTAAATAATATTCTGGAATTTCCTGATTAAATTAAATCCAGAAATATATATATTGCGCCAGCATGACGTCAGCATGACGTCAGTGGTCAACTGCGGCTGGATGAGGTCAAACCTGACGTGTGGGGTCCACACGTCAGTGACAGGGGGGTTTAACAGGGTTAACTTAATCCTAATTAGGAATTAGTGGCGCTGGGGCCCACTGTCAGTGTCAGGGGGGGTAGTTAGTTTAACTGATTCGGTTAGTGCTAATCCTAATTAGCTGCAGGGCTGGGCCCACTTGTCAGGGACACAGGGGGGGTCCTGCCGTGGTCAAGGTGGGTCAAACCCACCGGCGACATGACGCCGGCGAGGCCCGAGACGGCGGCGCGATGCGGGATCGCGCTACAGGGCACGGGCGAGGCCGTGCTTGGGCTCGTTGGAGAGCTCTTGCTCCCGCGCGTCGAACGGTGGTGGTGGCCGTGCCTGAGGTGGCCTGTACCGTCGACGGCGAGCTCGTGAGCGGCGGCCGGAGTTCGGGTGCGGTCGGAAACGGCGTTGCAGGGTGTTTGGGGAGGCGTTGGTGCGTGCTGCGTGCTCCTAGTGAGGTGTGGAGCACGATGGTGTGCTCGGTTGGGCGCTACGGTGCCTGTGGCCACGACGGCGACATCGCCGGCGGCGTCGAGCTTCGGAGCTCAAGGGGGCGGCAGCTACAGAAGGCTAGGGACGACGGGGCGAGGGGGAATCGAATCAGTGGCTCACCGCAGAGCTGCAGGGATGGTTAGCGGGCTCGGGGACGGCCGGAGTGCAGCGAATCGACGGCGATGACCTCCGGTGGCCGAGGAGGGGAACGGCGACGTAGGCGGCGATGCAGGGCTTCCGGAGACCCGTGGAGCGGTGGGGAGGAAGAGGGGATCGAGGCGGAGCTCCTGAGCTAGTCGAGGGAGCGAGGGGTGGCCGGTGACGGCTGCTATGGCGAACGGCGGCGAGGGTGGTGTTCGGCCGTGTGAATGAGAGAGCGAGGGAGGGGAGGGAGGAGCTGAGGGAGAGTGAGAGAGAGCAGGGGGGGCGTGGCGTCGTCCGGGGCATCGAGCGAGGAGGGGAGGGCAGGCAGGCAGCCGAGCAGGTGGCGTGGCACGGTGGCGCGCGCGCGCGCGCCGGCCACACTCCCCTCCCTCTGTCGAGGACGAAGACGACAGAGGAGGGAGGCGGGCTGGGCCGCCTGCTGGCTGGGCCGGCCAGCTGGCTGGGCCGCACAGTGGAGGAGCCCAGGTAAGCTCCTCCTGTTATTTATTTTTCTGTTTTCTAATTTCTGACATTTGTTTTGATTTAAATAATATATTAAATCATTTATTTAACTTATGCCAATTTTTGCAGGAGCTAGATATATTATTCCAGAGCTCCTTTATAATTGGCATAATATTTGGACATATATTAATATATATAATTAATATATTTCCAATGCAAATATTTATGCATTAATTCCAAATGCCCAAAATAAATACCTATGAGCTCTTAAAAATATTGGTTTGATTTTTATCTCTGTCCAATATTTTCAGAGAGCAACATGAGCATTTTCTTGGACCCTTTTGGAGAAATTTTTATTTGGATCATTTTCAAAAATGATTCTGAGGGTTTCACAAATCCCCATTTCAATTTAAATGGAATTTTAAACATGATGCACACACTCTGATGCATGACTAGCTAGGGTGTGACACATTGCCCAACTGCCTGAGAGCATCCTTCTTACCAGCCACCATTTTAGCAAAGTCCATTTTGAAAAATCTTAGCTCTTCCTCCGTCCTCCGCTTTTCTCCAAT
Organism: Triticum dicoccoides; assembly: GCF_002162155.2. Classification (NCBI taxonomy): domain Eukaryota; kingdom Viridiplantae; phylum Streptophyta; class Magnoliopsida; order Poales; family Poaceae; genus Triticum; species Triticum dicoccoides. The sequence continues at coordinate 489,715,525 of NC_041387.1, read as the reverse complement.
TAACTTGAAATTTTCTTCAGCATTCCTAACATTCTGTCTCAGCTTCTCGTCATACATGCTCCACAGTTCTATGAGGCAGAACTTCGTAGCCACTGACCACTCTGGGTCTACCCATTCCACATAGTTACATTTCACTTGTTCCTACAGTATGAAAAAAATATGATCTCAATCATATATGCACAAATGCACTACAATTACATGCAATGCACTACAAATATGGTCTCAATCATGTAAACAAAAAATGTAGCATGCAATGACACACACACGCACACACACACACACACACACACACACACACACACACACACACACACACATATATATATATATATATATATATATATATGGATCAATTAACAACAAGTATATGCTATTATGGGCTAAAACAAATATTACACCGTAAAAAAGACAACATAAATACGGACTTTGTAAATGCACAAATTAATTGAAATTGTATGCAATTATGGGCAGAACATGGATTACCGCGAAGTAAATCGAGCACGAGCTAATGTAAACATATATTTACAGTACGAAAAAACATACCTTCTGACCACATGCAAGAAAACTTCTGCGAGTGTCCAAGGAATCAAAAGCAACTAGCCTGACGCAAGGTTCTTGATGCAGACAACGAGAAGACAGATCGTGAGCAATGCCACTCCATTCATAGCAAGGGATAGTCATAGGAAGCTAAACGAAACAACAAAGATAATGCACAAATCAATGCCCTGCGTTAAAAACCGGAAATGAAGAACCCTAACCCTAAGCCTAGCACTATCTGGAGATTATATAGTAGGAGTGTACCTGCAGGCTAGTCACAGATTCGCTGTTCGAAGAAGAGCTCGACTCGTTGCTCCACGTAACCATGGCATAATGCAACCGGCGGCAAGACGTGGATCGATGGCGGCGGCGACGGTCGCAGTGGATAGACAGAACGCGCCTGGTGATCGCGAGGGAAGAACCGCCCAGACCAGGTGGCCAGCGCGGCCCATTTAAACGGGCTGTAATCAAAATAAAAAATGTTAAATGGGCTTGGCAAAGGGAGCCACCGTGTGTCGCGCCATCTAACGGCATCCGTCGCCCCCCGTCCATGTCATCGTGACAAGTGGACCGAGTTACAGAACAAGCCATAAAATGGTGGGTTTTTCTTTTCTGTATGTGGGGAAAATGGTGGGTTTTTTGGTACCAAGTCTATACTCTATACCCAAGTGAGCTGGTATCTTCTATATCTAAATGGTGGTGAACCAGAGTAGTGAAAATAATAATAATAATTACCACACATAATTACATCTTCTATATCTAAACAACTAGCCCCCACTAACCTATTTCTCTTAACATGCAAGTTTGCCACCTCATCATTCAACATGCATGGAGAAAGGTCCACCACAACATGCAATAAAAAAGATTCCCGCAACAACGTACACATGTTCCACGTAACCATTTCTCTATGAATATATTGCAAAACATTCCCGCAACAACGTGCGGGGTATCGTCTAGTTTTCTAATATAATATAACTCGAGTGGACAACACAAAAGATGCCATCATTACAATGGCTAAAATGCTATGCATTTTCCATCATTAAAGTCCCTAGTCACCGCGTCTTGTTTAGTCCATATATGCTACAAGCGCTATCTCAAGGTCTTGGCCTCTTGGAAGTGTCTACATCATGTATTCAGTAACACATTGTAAACACCTAACTATTAGATCACTGGATTCATCCGTACATAACTCTAGCAAGTGTTCTACTCTTCTTCGCCCACCATGTTTCAGCACATGACTACAGGAAAAGTTAATGAATGACAAGTTAAAAACAATTATAACCTACAATGCATACAAAAACTTACTTCTTATTTAGTTTGCATTTCTTGCTGCGTTTAGTGTGCCCTAGCAATTTGCATGTGCCGCACCTGATTCTGATCTCGTCATAGGAAAGTGGCCTACCATTTTTCAACATAGGGCAGTTCTCATCTACCTTAGTTGCACCTTTCGTTGACACTTTAATAGGATCTTGAACTTCAACTATGTTGCCTTCACCATCGTCTACATATTCAATTGCACCACCTACTGAGATCAGCCATTTTCTTACTCAAATTTTCCTTTAGCCGATCATACTCATGGTTCTTAGCTATCACGACCTTCAAACTTTCGTGTAACTGATCCCACAAAGCTGGGTGTTTGCATGCTGCATGCATAGCTTCTGAAGCCAACACACTGACCTGGCTATATTTCATTCTTTCAGCTGCGCCAGTCCATCCAAATCCCAACAGATTGCTTGTGCGCCTCGCGGGCAGTCCCAACCTTGTGTCTTTCGTGAACCGCACAAGAACTAAACACTTTGGTATTCTAGATATATTCAAGTACTTCAGTACATGGAAAATGTGCTTGCAAGGTAGACCCTTTCGAATGATTCTTCTGGAGCTGCACCTTATAGTTTCTGCGGAATTTACTGGTGTGTACTCCGCCCAAAAACGGCTCTTCCGGTTATTCTTCCAGGCCACAAAGTACTGTTGCGATCCGTCTCCGAGCTTTATTTCTACAATCTCCATGCCGCCAAGTTTCCTCAGATCAAGTTGCAACATATAGAGGTTTGCTGGAGTGAAGACGTGAGAAGCAGCTATCTCAAGTTCCCTTGAGCTCGTAACGGGCACTGGTAATATCTGTGAGGCCGTGTAGTCATCTCGTGCCTCATTCTCATGGATACGTACAACGACGTTCTCATAGTGCAAAATCATATCCACCAGGGTCATTTCACCATCTAGGTGGAGGTGAAGGCATGAGTTTAGACTTTCACTCCTCTGGTTGCTTTTCATGCCAAGCCAAAAATCCCTATGTCAGATAAACCACGGCCCACAGTCTCCTCTTCTTATACATCTGTCTCAACCATGTTACTGTTTTTTCTGACTACCATCTTTTGGAAAACGCATGCCATCTCTCCTCAAACATGGTCGTGGACCTGCTGTAGTACAATAGAGTTCAGAACTCCTTCAAGGACTTGTGACTGAGGTGAATCTACATATTTTTTTCTATATGCCAGGTACATATACGGTGCCACATGTCTAGCAAGACTTTACGAATTCTCTTGATCATCACAGCGTCGGCGTCCGTGATAACACTCATTGGCATCTTTTGACATATGGACCTCAAAAAGTCTGCAGCAGTGATACGTCTCCAACGTATCTATAATTTTTGATTGTTCCATGCTATTATATTATCTTTTTTGGATGTTTAATGGGATTTATTATGCACTTTTATATTATTTTTGGGACAAACCTATTAACCGGAGGCCCAGTGCAAATTGCTGTTTTTTTGCCTATTTCAGTGTTTTGCAGAAAAGGAATATCAAACGGAGTCCAAACATAATGAAACCTTTGGGAGAATCGTTTTTGGAACGAACGCAATCCAGGAGACTTGGAGTGGATGTCAAGGAAGCAAAGAGGCGGCCACGAGGTAGGAGGGCATAAGGACTGGAAAGAGCCTAAGCTTGGGGATGCCAAGGCACCCCAAGGTAAAATTCAAGGACAACTAAAAGCCTAATCTTGGGGATGCCCCGGAAGGCATCCCCTCTTTCGTCTTCGTCTATCGGTAACTTTACTTGAGGCTATATTTTTATTCACCACATGATATGTGTTTTGCTTGGAGCGTCATGTATGATTTGAGTCTTTGGTTTTTAGTTTATAACAATCATCCTTGCTGTACACACCTTTTGGAGAGACACACATGAATCGGAATTTATTAGAATACTCTATGTGCTTCACTTATATCTTTTGGGCTAGACAATTTTGCTCTAGTGCTTCACTTATACCTATTTTTAGCACAGTGGTGGTTTTATTTTGTATAAATTATTGATCTATCATGCTTCACTTATATTATTTTGAGAGTCTTTTAGAACAGCATGGTAATTTGCTTTGGTTATAAAATTAGTCCTAATATGATGGGCATCCAAGTTGGGTAAAATAAAAACTTTCATATGGAGTGCATTAAACAGTATGATTAATTTGTTGATAATTGTTTTGAGATATAAAGGTGGTCATGTTAGAGTCATGCTAGTTGGGTAATTATGAAATTGAGAAATACTTGTGTTAAAGTTGGCAATTGTCATAGCATGCATGTATGGTGAATGTTGTGTGACAAATTTGAAGCATGGGGTGTTCTTTGATTGCATTCCTTGTGAGTGGAGGTCGGGATCGTGCGATGGTTAACTCCTACCAACCCTTCCCCTAGGAGCATGCATAGTAATACTTTGCTTCGAGGGCTAATAAACTTTTGCAATAAGTATATGAGTTCTTTATGACTAATGTGAGTCCATGGATTATACGCACTCTTACCCTTCCGCAATTTGCTAGCCTCTACGTTACCGTGCATTGCCCTTTATCACCTTGAGAGTTGGTGCAAACTTCGCCAGTGCATCCAAACCCTGTGATACAATACGCTCTATCACACATAAACCTCCTTACATCTTCCTCAAAACAGCCACCATACCTACCTATTATGGCATTTCCATAGCCATTCCGAGATATATTGTCATGCAACTTTCCACCATTTCGTTTATTATGACACGCTCTATCGTTGTCATATTGCTTTGCATGATCATATAGTTGACATCGTATTTTTGGCAAACCCACCTTTATAATTCTTTCATACATGTCGCTCTTGATTCATTGCATATCCCGGTACACCGCCGGAGGCATTCACATAGAGTCATATTTTGTCCTAAGTATTGAGTTGTAATTCTTGAGTTGTAAATAAATAGAAGTGTGATGATTTCCATTATTAGAGCATTGTCCCATGTGAGGAAAGGATGATGGAGACTATGATTCCGCCACAAGTTGGGTTCAGACTCCAGATGAAATAAAAAAAGGAAAAAAAGAGGCCAAAGAAGCCCAAATAAAAAATGAGAGAAAAAGAGAGATGGGACAATGTTACTATCCTTTTTCCACACTTGTGCTTCAAAATAGCACCATGATCTTCATGATACAGAGTTTCTTATTTTGCCACTTTCATATACTAGTGGGAATTTTTCATTATAGAACTTGCCTTGTATATTCCAATGATGGGCTTCCTCAATGCCCTAGGTCTTCGTGAGCAGGCAAGTTGCATGCACACTCACTTAGTTTCTTTTTGATGAGCTTTCATACATTTATAGCACTAGTGCATCCGTTGCATGGCAATCCCTACTCCTCGTATTGACATCAATTGATGGGCATCTCCATAGCCCGTTGATTAGCCGCGTTAATGTGAGACTTTCTTTTTTTGTTTTCTCACATAATCCCTATCATCATACTCTACTCCACCCACAGTGCTATGTCCATGGCTTACGCTCATGTATTGCGTGAGGGTTGAAAAGGCTGAAGCGCGTTAAAAAGTATGAACCAATTGCCATGCTGAAACTGGTGTTCTGCATGATGGGAGCATTTTGTGTGACGAAAATGAAGCATGGCCAAACTATATGATTTTGTAGGGATAAGCTTTCTCTATGCTATTTTGATAAGACATAAACTTTTTGGTTAGCATGCTTGAAGTATTACTATTTTTATGTCAATATTAAACTTTTATCTTGAATCTTTTGGATCTGAACATTGATGCCACAATAAAGAGAATTACATTGAAAATTATGTTAGGTAGTGAGGGAGTCCTGGACTAGGGGGTGTCCGGATAGCCGGACTATCATCATCGGCCGGACTCCAAGACTATGAAGATACAAGATTGAAGACTTCGTCCCGTGTCCGGATGGGACTTTTCTTGGCGTGGAAGGCAAGCTTGGCGATACGGATATGTAGATTTCCTACCATTGTAACCGACTCTGTGTAACCCTAGCCCTCTCCAGTGTCTATATAAACCAGGGGGTTTTAGTCCGTAGGACGAACAACCATTACAACAATCATAGCATAGGCTAGCTTCTAGGGTTTAGCCTCCTTGATCTCGTGGTAGATCCACTCTTGTACTACCCATATCATCAATATCAATCAAGCAGGAGTAGGGTTTTACCTCCATCGAGAGGGCCCGAACCTGGGTAAAAACATCGTGTCCCTTGTCTCCTGTTACCATCCGCCTAGACGCATAGTTCGGGACCCCCTACCCGAGATCCGCCGGTTTTGACACCGACAGGTAGCATTCCACATCAAAATTTTTGTTTTTATCATTTGCCTACTCGAGGACGAGCAGGAATTAAGCTTGGGGATGCTTGATACGTCTCCAATGTTTCTATAATTTTTGATTGTTCCATGCTATTATATTATCTGTTTTGGATCTTTAATGGGCTTTATTATGCACTTTTATATTATTTTTGGGACTAACCTATTAACTGGAGGCCCAGTGCAAATTGCTGTTTTTTCTGCCTATTTCAGTGTTTCGCAACAAAGGAATATTAAACGGAGTCCAAACGGAATGAAACCTTCGGGAGAATAGTTTTTGGAATGAATGCAATCGAGGAGACTTGGAGTGGACATCAAGGAAGCAACGAGGCGGCCACGAGGTAGGAGGGCGCGCCCAGGGAGGTAGGCACACCCCCCACCCTCGTGGGCCCCTCGTGGCTCCACCGACCTACTTCTTTCACCTATATATACTCATATATCCTGAAAACATCCAAGAGCACCATGAAACCCTATTTCCACCGCCGCAACCTTTCGTACCCGTGAGATCCTATCTTGGGGCCTTTTCCGGCGCTCTGCCGGAGGGGGAATCGATGATGGAGGGCTTCTACATCAACACCATAGCCTCTCCGATGAACTGTGAGTAGTTTACCTGAGACCTTCGGGTCCATAGTTATTAGCTAGATGGCTTCTTCTCTCTCTTTGGATCTCAATACAAAGTTCTCCTTGATCTTCTTGGAGATATATTCGATGTAATACTTTTTGCGGTGTGTTTGTCAAGATCCGATGAATTGTGGGTTTATGATCAAGATTATCTATGAACAATATTTGAATCTCCTCTGAATTTTTTTATGCATGATTTGTTATCTTTGCAAGTCTGTTCGAATTATCAGTTTAGTTTGGCCTACTAGATTGATCTTTCTTGCAATGGGAGAAGTGCTTAGCTTTGGGTTCAATCTTGCGGTGTCCTTTCCCAGTGACAGCAGGGGCAGCAAGGCACGTCTTGTATTGTTGCCATGGAGGATAAAAAGATGGGGTTTATATCATATTGCATGAGTTTATCTCTCTACATCATGTCATCTTGCCTAATGCGTTACTATGTTCTTATGAACTTAATACTCTAGATGCATGCTGGATAGTGGTCGATGTGTGGAGTAATAGAAGTAGATGCAGAATCGTTTCGATCTACTTGTCACAGACGTGATGCCTATATACATGATCATGCCTAGATATTCTCATAACTATGCACATTTATATCAATTGCTCGACAGTAATTTGTTCACCCACCGTAATACTTATGCTCTCTTGAGAGAAGCCACTGGTGAAACCTATGGCCCCCGGGTCTATTTTCCTTCATATAACTTTCCGATCTATTTTATCTTGCAATCTTTACTTTTCAATCTATAACATAAAAATACCAAAAATATTTATCTTATTATCTCTATCAGATCTCACTTTTGCAAGTGGCCGTGAAGGGATTGATAACCCCTTTATCGCATAGGTTGCAAGGTTCTTATTTGTTTGTGCAGGTACGAGGGATTTGAGTGTAGCCTGCTACTGGATTGATTCCTTGGTTCTCAAAAAACTGAGGGAAATACTTACGCTACTTTGTTGCATCACCCTTTCCTCTTCAAGGGAAAACCAATGCATGCTCAAGAGGTAGCAAGCAGCCACACATATGTCTCTTCGGTCTTGTCCGAAACTATGGCACAAGAAAAAATAGTGGTCTTCCGATGATTGTAAGACCAACAAAAGTTATGAATGACATACCATACCGGTTCATCTTGTATGTGCTGTCAAATACAAGCATGTCGCCGAAGTCCTCATAGTCATGACGAGACTGGGAGTCACACCAAAACATCCTATTCATCTGTCCTTCCTTATCTGGCTTGTACTCGAAAAAGAAGCTAGAATCCCTCTGTTTCCTACTGGCCATGATACCTATGGCTATGGCAGCATCACCTTTGAAAGAAGCTTCCTCTTCTCCCTGGCGCAAAGGTTGTATATTTCACGCCTGGTAAAACCAACACCGCCATACTATACATGTTTGCTGATGAAGGAATCCATCATGTCGTGAATTCTAATCCCTGCAGCTCCCATGGAAATTATCTCAGCTCTCTGGTACTCTTTGATTTATCTGTGGGACCAAAGAAAAGGTACCTCGTCCGGTCCTGCCAAGATATGGCTATGCTTGCCCTCAAAACTTTCAACATACCAAACCCCACACTTTTGGTCAAGCTTCACGGTCAGGTGCGCTTCGCAGTGGCAGCGTGTCTCGGTCTGAGCCTACGGCTATGTGCTTCGTCGGTTAGCAACCTGCTGTCACGTTTTCCTTGTTTGGAACAAACAAACCGCCTATAACGCATATGATGTGACTCGGCTTTGCTATACCTAACCTTATTCTTTCTAATGTTGAAACCATTATCTCTAGCATAGATGTTGTAGAAATCATACGCAGCATCGTGAGACATAAAAGTCATTTGTTTTATCTGCATGAACATATCCCTCTTATCATCTGCACAGGTAGTATCTTGGACATTCTTTTCCCCCTCATCTTCTGTCACCTACACAATCATAACATAGCCATGAAAACAGTTTTCTATGGTATAACATTACTTACATACAACATTGATTACATACATACCTCACTCATGATCACCGACGACTACGACTCTCCAGAATCAGGTGCAGCTAATGATCTGTCATCAAGGCCTGTCTCCGCGTTGGATTCACCGTAATAGTCGTACACATTATGACATTTGGAAATGAGCTGAAAAATATAACACAAATACATAAGTACTTATCATATAATATTCCAGGATAAATTCAATTTGCATGCCAACAAAAAATTCCACTTCCATACCTGACTAATGTAATCTTCATTCGAGATCTCCGAGTTGTTTTCCTGACCATCATCATGCTCATTGTTTCCCTTGCCATCATCATGCTCATCCATCTGTAAATTTTCAATACAAAAATATAATATTGTCGGATGCCACCAAAAAATTACAACATGATAATGCCACTCACATTAAGATCTTCCAATTCGTCACCATTCTCTGACCTATCTCCACGATCTGAATTTTCATCATCTGACCAATCTTCTATCCAGTCTTTCATCAGTTCTCCAAACTCCATGTCATACATCATATCAGTTAACTCATCGTCTGCCATTTCCTACAACAAATAATATGTATCATCACATGTGCAAACATTATAAATGCTGAAATATACAACACCTAGCACACGATCACATATGTTAAATAAACTACCCCAACCGAAGAGCGCCCAAAATGGGCATTCAGATCGTGCACACAACCGACGCCAACGACCTCTGACCACCCATGGATCCTCCCCCTCTCCACACCGGTCATCAGCGTTAAGGTACGTCAACCCTAGTAAGGAAGATGCCCACGGCACCAGTACATGATCACTTTGGATCGCGAGAAGCAGCACTACCCATGATAACATGCGCCGCCGGATTCCTAGCCCACGACACCAGTCGTGATCACTTTGGATCGCGAGATACCTAGGTAAGCCGCCGCATCAAATAACGGAGCCGTTGTGCACACAACCAACGGCAACCGACACTAGGTTAACCCTAGAAAGAAGAAACCCACTTTAGCCCGCGTGATCACTGTGTATATCATGACGAGCAGCACTACGAGAACAAGATCTGCGATGGCCTGGACCGCCGGAAAGCTAGGTTACCCGCCCCGCTAGGTTAACCACTATGATGAAAACTGCGGCAGTTTGGTTGAAGCTGCCATGAGCAAGACAAATGTGGGGAAACAGGATGCGATACCTGCGAGTGCTGGAGGTTCACGACAGTGCCGCGCGCGCTCTCGGACGAGATCGCCGGTGATGAGATTGCTGGCAATGAGATCGCCGCCACTGATATTCCTACAGAACCTCAACAGAATGATGGAGGAGCTGCGTGAATGATGGAGTGATATGCCTCCAACGTATCTATAATTTATGAAGTATTCATGCCATGTTTATAATAGTTTTATATGATTTTGGTATGATTTGATTAGAACTAACCCAGACTGACGCTGTTTTTAGCAAAACTACTGTGGTGTTGTTTTTGTGCAGAAATAAAAGATCTCGGAACATGCTGAAAATCAACGGAAATTTTTTCTGGAAAATATGAAAAATACTGGAACAAAAATCTACCGGAGGGGAGTCCCGTGGGCCCCACGAGGGTGGGGGCGTGCCACCTGCCTCATGGTCTCCCCGAGGCCCCCCCTAGCGTGACATCAACGCCAACTCCTCCTATAAGTACAGAAAACTTTGGGAAATAGCCTAGATAGTAAGTTCTGCCGCCGCAAGCCTCTGTAGCCACGAGAAATCAATCTAGACCCTCTCTGGCACCCTGCCGGAGGGGCCCATCATCACCGGAGGCCATGGAGGAGAATCCCGGAGGGGCCATCATCGCGGACTAGAGGACCAGAGGGAGAACCTCTCCCCATCCAGGGGAGGCCATGGAGGAGGAAGCACAAGGGGGAGAACCTCTCCTCCTCTCTCTCGGTGGCGCCGGAGTGCCGTCGGGAGGGGAATCATCACCGCGGTGATCGTCTTCATCAACATCACCACCCTCATCTCTTTTACACGGTCCACTCTCCCGCACCCCGCTGTAATCCCTACTTGAACATGGTGCTTTATGCCACATATTATGATCCAATGATGTGTTGCCATCCTATGATGTTTTGAGTGGATATCCTTTGTCTTTGGGTTCATTGATGATCTAGACTACTAGGAAAAGGGCTATAGATGATATGGCCACTAATGGCGCACCAGGCATGTGGTGGGCCATTACTATATACTAATGGCGCACCTTGTTCAGGTGCACCATTAGTAATATACCTGGTGCGCCATTAGTAGTTTTGAAAAATAAAATAAAAAAAATTGTGCCCTCCGTGTGTTTTATTTTGGTGCTGTCCTATGGTGCCCTCCGTGTCGCGCAAGCGTGAGGGATTCCCGCTTTAGGGTGTTGCAATATGTCCATGGTTTACTGATTGTCTGCGTTGCTTGAGTGACAGAAGCATAAATATGGATAAGTGGGTCACAGCGTAAAGGATAAAGGGGACTTGATGCTTTAATGCTTGGTTGGGTTTTATCTTAATGATCTTTAGTAGTTGCGGATGCTTGCTAGAGTTCCAATCATAAGTGCATATAATCCAAGAGGAGAAATTATGTTAGCTTATGCCTCTCCCTCATATGAAATTGCAATAGTGTCGGATTTCGGGTTCCGGCAGGACCCTTGAGGTTCGAACACTGGGGTGCGCGCGGAGATTTCGCCCTCTACCTACCTGCTCCTCGCCGCCTCGCTAGGATCTAAACTACGAAAGGAATAACACAAGAGACACAAGGTTTATACTGGTTCAGGCCACCATTGCGGTGTAATACCCTACTCCAGTGTGTGGTGATGATGGATTGCCTCTTGGGCTGATGACGGACAATACAAGAAGGAACAGCCTCGCGAGGGTCTGTTCTTGGTTGGTGCAATGAACTGCTAGGGGGAGTTCAGTTGCTTTCTCTACTGGTTTCTTGGCGGGGATCCTCCCTTTCTACCTTGTGGTGGCTAGTCCTATTTATAGGCAAAGGCCCTGGGCTCTTCCCAAATATTGAGCGGGAAGGGCGCCAACAATTGGCCATTTTCAAGGGGAACATCGGGTACACTTATCCTGACTAAAGTTGGTCCTCGCCTGTCAAAGGCTCTGGTGGTGACGCCTACTTGGGCTCCACAATGACTTCCTTCCTGCCGTTGGGCTGGTCTTGGTCTTGTTGCACCGAAATGGATGCCTTTGCTTGATGCTCTCGCCTGCGCTTGCTCCCTTTGCACCAAAGAGGAAAGGAGGACACTGCGTGGGCTGGCACCCGACTAGCGCCCTTGGTCGTCATGGCTTGCGTCATGGGCACCTCGTGAGGTACCCCGCCTTGAACTTTCCGCCTCCTCGTGAGCCAGCCTGATGAGGTCGTGCCTGAGGAAGCTCCTTGGCGTCCGCCCTGCGAGGCTTGGCCCCTCGCGAGGGTCTTGAGCTTGTGTTGATGAAGATGGGCCATGCTGGGCCCCCTTTGAGCCACGCCGCAGGCCGCAGGCAGGCAAGTCTGGGGACCCCCATTCCCAGAACGCCGACAGTAGCCCCTGGCCCAAGGCGCACCCGGACTTGGCCCAGCAGAGAGGCGAAAGGGCAAGTGCGAAGCGCCGCGGGCCCTAACAGCCTGCGGCCTTGGGTGCCGCGTGGCGGTTGATTGGACGTGGGCAACACTGTTCCCCCACGCCTCCTTATTTTGTGCCATGCTAGGCGGACTCGTAGTCGCACACAGCCGCTCCCCTTGTCGTCGCCTGAGCGTCCTCTGCCCTTCCTCCTCTCGAACTCCAGCTTCCGCTCTCAATCCAATCTCGCACCTTCCCCCCCCCTTCTACTGCCATGGCTCCGACGAAGAAGGGAAGAGGGAAGAAGCCCATGCCTCCGCCTCGCTCACCGTCGCTAGCGGTGTTGGGGAACGTTGCAGAAAACAAAAAAAATTCCTACGGTTTCACCAAGATCCATCTATGAGTTCATCTAGCAACGAGTCATTAGATGCATCTACGTACCTTGTAGATCGCGAGCGGAAGCGTTCAAAGAACGAGGATGATGTAGTCGAACACGACGTGATCCAAATCATTGGAGATCCTAGCACCGAACGGACGGCACCTCCGCGTTCAACACACGTACGGAACAGCCACGTCTCCTCCTTCTTGATCCAGCAAGGGAGGGAGGAGAGGTTGAGGGAGATGGCACCAGCAGCAGCACGACGGCGTGGTGTTGGTGGAGCTGCAGTCCTCCGGCAGAGCTTCGCCAAGCGCTATGTAGGAAGAGGAGGCGTTGGAGAGGGAGAAGGAGGCAACCAAAGGCCAAGCTATGAAGTCCCTCCTCTCCCCCACTATATATAGGAGGGCCAAGGGGGGGTGGCCGGCCCTAGGAGATCCAATCTCCTAGGGGGGCGGCGGCCAAGGGGGGTTTCCCTGCCCCCCCCCCCCCAAGGCACCTAGGAGGTGCCTTCCCCTCCTAGGACTCTTCCCCTCAAACCCTAGGCGCATGGGCTTATGTGGGGCTGGTTCCTTGGCCCATGCAGGCCAAGGCGCACCCCCTACAGCCCATGTGGCCCCCCAGGACAGGTGGACCCACCCGGTGGACCCCCGGGACCCTTCCGGTGGTCCCGGTACAATACCGATAACCCCGAAACTTGTCCCGATGCCCGAAACAGGACTTCCCATATATAAATCTTTACCTCCGGACCATTTCGGAACTCCTCATGACGTCCGGGATCTCATCCAGGACTCCAAACAACATTCGGGTTACTACATATACATATCCCTACAACCCTAGTGTAACCAAACCTTAAGTGTGTAGACCCTACGGGTTCGGGAGACATGTAGACATGACCGAGATCGCTCTCCGGTCAGTAACCAATAGCGGGATCTGGATACCCATGTTGGCTCCCACATGCTCCACGATGATCTCATCGGATGAACCATGATGTCGAGGATTTAATCAACCCCGTATGCAATTCCCTTTGTCAATCGATATGTTACTTGCCCGAGATTCGATCGTCGGTATCCCAATACCTCGTTCAATCTCGTTACCGGCAAGTCACTTTACTCGTACCGTAATGCATGATCCCGTGACCAGACACTTGGTCACTTTGAGCTCATTATGATGATGCATTACCGAGTGGGCCCAGTGATATCTCTCCGTCATACGGAGTGACAAATGCCAGTCTCGATCCGTGTCAACCCAACAGACACTTTCGGAGATACCTGTAATGCACCTTTATAGTCACCCAGTTACGTTGTGACGTTTGATACACCCAAAGCACTCCTACGGTATCCGGGAGTTACACGATCTCATGGTAGAAGGAAAAGATACTTGACATTAGAAAAGATCTAGCAAACGAACTACACGATCTCACGCTATGCTTAGGATTGGATCTTGTCCATCACATCATTATCCTAATGATGTGATCCCATTATCAATGACATCCAATGTCCATAGCCAGGAAACCATGACTATCTATTGATCAACGAGCTAGTCAACTAGAGGCTTACTAGGGACATGTTGGTGTCTGTTATTCACACATGTATTACGATTTCCGGATAATACAATTATAGCATGAATGAAGACAATTATCATGAACAAAGAAATATAATAATAATGCTTTTATTATTGCACTAGAGTCATATTTCCAACAGTCTCCCACTTGCACTAGAGTCAATAATCTAGTTACATTGTGATGAATCGAACACCCATGGAATTCTGGTGTTGATCATGTTTTGCTCTAGGGAGAGGTTTAGTCAACGGATCCGCTACATTCAGGTCCGTATGTACTTTACAAATCTCTATGACTCCATCTTGAACATTTTCACGAATGGAGTTGAAGCGACGCTTGATGTGCCTTGTCTTCTTGTGAAACCTGGGCTCCTTGGCAAGTGCAATAGCTCCAGTGTTGTCACAGAAGAGCTTGATTGGCCCCGACGCATTGGGTATAACTCCTAGGTCGGTGATGAACTCCTTCACCCATATTGCTTCATGTGCTGCCTCCGAGGCTGCCATGTACTCCGCTTTACATGTAGATCCCGCCACGACGCTCTGCTTGCAACTGCACCAGCTTACTGTCCCACCATTCAAAATATACACGTATCCGGTCTGTGACTTAGAGTCATCCAGATCTGTGTCGAAGCTAGCGTCGACGTAACCCTTTACGACGAGCTCTTCGTCACCTCCATAAACGAGAAACATTTCCTTAGTCCTTTTCAGGTACTTCAGGATATTCTTGACCGCTGTCCAGTGTTCCTTGCCGGGATTACTTTGGTACCTTCCTACCAAACTTCGGCAAGGTTTACATCAGGTCTGGTACACAGCATGGCATACATAATAGAACCTATGGCTGAGGCATAGGGGATGACACTCATCTCTTCTATATCTTCTGCCGTGGTCGGACATTGAGCTAAGCTCAATTTCACACCTTGCAAAACAGGCAAGAACCCTTTCTTGGACTGATCCATTTTGAACTTCTTCAAAATCTTATCAAGATATGTGCTTTGTGAAAGACCTATGAGGCGTCTCGATCTATCCCTATAGATCTTGATGCCTAATATATAAGCAGCTTCTCCAAGGTCCTTCATTGAAAAACTCTTATTCAAGTAGGCCTTAATGCTGTCCAAAAGTTCTATATCATTTCCCATCAAAAGTATGTCATCTACATATAGTATGAGAAATGCTATAGAGCTCCCACTCACTTTCTTGTAAACACAGGCTTCTCCATAAGTCTGTGAGAACCCAAACGCTTTGATCATCTCATCAAAACGAATGTTCCAACTCCGAGATGCTTGCACTAGCCCATAAATCGAGCGTTGGAGCTTGCACACCTTGTCAGCATTCTTAGGATCGACAAAACCTTCCGGCTGCATCATATACAATTCTTCCTTAAGGAAACCATTAAGGAATGCCGTTTTGACGTCCATTTGCCAAATTTCATAATCATAAAATGCGGCAATTGCTAACATGATTCGGACGGACTTCAGCTTCGCTACCGGTGAGAAAGTCTCATCGTAGTCAACCCCTTGAACTTGTCGATAACCCTTAGCGACAAGCCGAGCTTTATAGATGGTCACATTACCATCCGCGTCTGTCTTCTTCTTAAAAATCCATTTATTTTCTATGGCTCGCCGTTCTACGGGCAAGTCAGTCAAAGTCCATACTTCGTTTTCATACATGGATCCTATCTCGGATTTCATGGCTTCTAGCCATTTGTCGGAATCCGGGCCCGCCATCGCTTCTTCATAGTTCGAAGGTTCACTGTTGTCTAACAACATGATTTCCAAGACAGGGTTGCCGTACCACTCTGGTGTGGAACGTGTCCTTGTGGACCTTCGAATTTCAGTAGGAGCTTGATCAGAAGTATCTTGATCATTATCATTAACTTCCTCTCTAGCCGGTGTAGGCACCTCCGGAACATTTTCTTGAGTTGCGCCATTTTCCGGTTCAGGAGGTAATACTTCATCAAGCTCTACTTTCCTCCCACTTACTTCTTTCGAGAGAAACTCTTTCTCCAGAAAGGACCCATTCTTGGCAACAAAGATCTTGCCTTCGGATCTGAGGTAGAAGATATACCCAACAGTTTCTTTAGGGTATCCTATGAAGACGCATTTTTCCGATTTGGGTTCGAGCTTTTCAGGTTGAAGTTTCCTGACATAAGCATCGCATCCCCAAACTTTTAGAAATGACAGCTTAGGTTTCTTCCCTAACCACAACTCATACGGTGTCGTCTCAACGGATTTCGACGGTGCCCTATTTAAAGTGAATGCGGCAGTCTCTAAAGCATAGCCCAAAAAGATAGTGGTAAATCGGCAAGAGACATCATAGATCGCACCATATCTAATAGAGTGCGATTACGACGTTCGGACACACCATTACGCTGAGGTGTTCCAGGCGGCGTGAGTTGTGAAACTATTCCACATTTTCTTAAGTGTGTACAAAACTCGTGACTCAAGTATTCTCCTCCACGATCTGATCGTAGAAACTTGATTTTCCTGTCACGTTGATTCTCAACTTCACTCTGAAATTCCTTGAACTTTTCAAAGGTCTCAGACTTGTGTTTCATTAAGTAGACATACCCATATCTACTCAAGTCATCAGTGACGGTGAGAACATAACGATAGCCACCGCGAGCCTCAACACTCATTGGACCGCACACATCAGTATGTATGATTTCCAATAAGTTGGTTGCTCGCTCCATTGTTCCTGAGAACGGAGTCTTGGTCATTTTACCCATGAGGCATGGTTCGCACGTGTCAAATGATTCGTAATCAAGAGACTCTAAAAGTCCATCAGCATGGAGCTTCTTCATGCGTTTGACACCTATGTGACCAAGGCGGCAGTGCCACAAGTATGTGGGACTATCACTATCAATCTTACATCTTTTGGTACTTACACTATGAATATGTGTAGCATTACGCTCGAGATTCATAAAGAATAAACCATTCACCATCGGAGCATGACCATAAAACATATCTCTTATATAAATAGAACAACCATTATTCTCGGATTTAAATGAGTAGCCATCTCGAATTAAACGAGATCCTGATACAATGTTCATGCTCAAACTTGGCACAAAATAACAATTATTGAGGTTCAAAACTAATCCTGTAGGTAAATTTAGAGGTAGCGTGCCGACGGCGATCACATCGACCTTGGAACCATTCAAGACGCGCATCGTCACCTCGTCCTTCGCCAGTCTCCGTTTATACCGCAGCTCCTGCTGTGTGTTACAAATATGAGCAACGGCACCGGTATCAAAAACCCAGGAGTCACTACGATTACTGGTAAGGTACACATCAATTACATGTATATCAAATATACCTTTGGTTTTGCCGGCCTTCTTGTCCGCTAAGTATTTGGGGCAGTTCCGCTTCCAGTGACCACTTTCCTTGCAATAAAAGCACTCAGTCTCGGGCTTGGGTCCATTCTTTGGCTTCTTCCCGGCAGCTTGCTTGCTGGGCGTGGCAACTACCTTGCCGTCCTTCTTGAAGTTCTTTTTACCCTTGCCCTTCTTGAACTTAGTGGTTTTATTGACCATCAACATTTGATGTTCCTTCTTGACTTCTACCTCTGCTGATTTCAGCATAGCAAATACTTCAGGAATGGTCTTTTCCATCCCCTGCATATTGAAGTTCATCACAAAGCTCTTGTAGCTTGGTGGAAGCGACTGGAGGATTCTGTCAATGACCGCATCATCCGGGAGATTAACTCCCAGCTGAGTCAAGCGGTTATGTAACCCAGACATAGTGAGTATGTGCTCACTGACAGAACTATTTTCCTCCATCTTACAGCTGAAGAATTTGTCGGAGACTTCATATCTCTTGACCCGGGCATGAGCTTGGAAAACCATTTTCAGCTCTTCGAACATCTCATATGCTCCATGTCTCTCAAAACGCTTTTGGAGCCCCGGCTCTAGGCTGTAAAGCATGCCGCACTGAACGAGAGAGTAGTCATCGGAACGTGCCTGCCAAGCGTTCATAATGTCTTGTTCTGCAGGGAGAATAGGTGCATCACCTAGCGGTGCTTGTAGGACATAATCTTTCTTGGCAGCTATGAGGATGATCCTCAGGTTCCAGACCCAGTCCGTATAGTTGCTGCCATCGTCTTTCAGCTTGGTTTTCTCTAGGAACGCGTTGAAGTTGAGGACTACGTTGGCCATTTGATCTACAAGACATATTGTAAAATATTTTAGACTAAGTTCATGATAATTAAGTTCATCTAATCAAATTATAATGAACTCCCACTCAGATTTGACATCCCTTTGGTCATCTAAGTGTTACACGATCCGAGTCGACTAGGCCGTGTCCGATCATCACGTGAGACGGACTAGTCATAGTCGGTGAACTTTCTCATGTTCATCGTATCTTCCATACGACTCGTGTTCGACCTTTCGGTCTCCGTGTTCCGAGGCCATGTCTGTACATGCTAGGCTCGTCAAGTTAACCCTAAGTGTTTTCGCTGTGTAAAACTGTCTTACACCCGTTGTATGTGAACGTAAGAATCTATCACACCCGATCATCACGTGGTGCTTCGAAACGACGAACTGTAGCAATGGTGCACAGTTAGGGGAGAACACTTCTTGAAATTTTGTAAGGGATCATCTTATTTACTACCGTCATCCTAAGTAAACAAGATGCATAAAACATAATAAACATCACATGCAATTATATAAAGTAGTGACATGATATGGCCAATATCATATAGCTCCTTTGATCTTCATCTTCGGGGCTCCATGATCATCTTGTCACCGGCATGACACCATGATCTCCATCATCGTGTCTTCATGAAGTTGTCACGCCAACGACTACTTCTACTTCTATGACTAACGCATTTAGTAATAAAGTAAAGTAGTTTACATGGCGTTCTTCAATGACACGCAGGTCATATAAAAAATAAAGACAACTCCTATGGCTCCTGCCGGTTGTCATATTCATCGACATGCAAGTCGTGATTCCTATTACAATAGCATGAACATCTCATACATGACATATAGATCATTCATCATTCATCACAACTTTGGCCATATCATATCACAAAGCACTTGCTGCAAAAACAAGTTAGACGTCCTCTAATTGTTGTTTGCAAGTTTTACGTGGCTGAAGTAGGGTTCTAGCAAGAACGTTTTCTTACCTACGTGAAAGCCACAACGTGATTTGTCAACTTCTATTTACCCTTCATAAGGACCCTTTTCATCGAATCCGCTTCAACTAAAGTAGGAGAGACAGACACCCGCCAGCCACCTTATGCAACTTGTGGATGTTAGTCGGTGGAACCGGTCTCACGTAAGCGTACGTGTAAGGTTGGTCCGGGCCGCTTCATCCCACAATACCGCTGAAGCAAGATAAGACTAGTAGCGGCAAGAAAGTTGACAAATCTACGCCCACAACAAATTGTGTTCTACTCGTGCAAGAAGAACTACGCATAGACCTAGCTCATGATGCCACTTTTGGGGAACGTTGCGGAAAACAAAAAAAATTCCTACGGTTTCACCAAGATCCATTTATGAGTTCATATAGCAACGAGTCATTAGATGCATCTACGTACCTTGTAGATCGCGAGTGGAAGCGTTCAAAGAACGGGGATGATGTAGTCGAACACGACGTGATCCAAATCACCGGAGATCCTAGCACCGAACGGACGGCACCTCCGCGTTCAACACACGTACGGAACAACCATGTCTCCTCCTTCTTGATCCAGCAAGGGAGGGAGGAGAGGTTGAGGGAGATGGCACCAGCAGCAGCACGACGGCGTGGTGTTGATGGAGCTGCAGTGCTCCGGCAGAGCTTCGCCAAGCGCTATGGAGGAAGAGGAGGTGTTGGAGAGGGAGAAGGAGGCAACCAAAGGCCAAGCTATGAAGTCCATCCTCTCCCCCACTATATATAGGAGGGCCAAGGGGGGGTGGCCGGCGCTAGGAGATCCAATCTCCAAGGGGGGCGGTGGCCAAGGGGGGTTTCCCTCCCCCCCAAGGCACCTAGGAGGTGCCTTCCCCTCCTAGGACTCTTCCCCTCAAACCCTAGGCGCATGAGCCTATGTGGGGCTGGAGCCCTTGGCCCATGTAGGCCAAGGCGCACCCCCTACAGCCCATGTGGCCCCCCGGGACAGGTGGACCCACCCGGTGGACCCCCGGGACCCTTCCGGTGGTCCCGGTACAATACCGATAACCCCGAAACTTGTCCCGATGCCCGAAACAGGACTTCCCATATATAAATATTTACCTCCGGACCATTCCAGAACTCCTCGTGACGTCCGGGATCTCATCCGGGACTCCGAACAACATTCGGGTTACTGCATATACATATCCCTACAACCCTAGCGTAACCGAACCTTAAGTGTGTAGACCCTACGGGTTCGGGAGACATGTAGACATGACCGAGATCGCTCTCCGGTCAATAACCAACAGTGGGACCTGGATACCCATGTTGGCTCCCACATGCTCCATGATGATCCCATCGGATGAACCACGATGTCGAGGATTTAATCAACCCCGTATGCAATTCCCTTTGTCAATCGATATGTTACTTGCCTGAGATTCGATCGTCGGTATCCCAATACCTCGTTCGATCTCGTTACCGGCAAGTCACTTTACTCGTACCGTAATGCATGATCCCGTGACCAGACACTTGGTCACTTTGAGCTCATTATGATGATGCATTACCGAGTAGGCCCAGTGATATCTCTCCGTCATACGGAGTGACAAATCCCAGTCTCGATCCATGTCAACCCAACAGACACTTTTGGAGATACCTGTAATGCACCTTTATAGTCACCCAGTTACGTTGTGACGTTTGATACAACCAAAGCACTCCTACAGTATCCGGGAGTTACACGATCTCATGGTCAAAGGAAAATATACTTGACATTAGAAAAGCTCTAGCAAACGAACTACACGATCTCACGCTATGCTTAGGATTGGGTCTTGTCCATCACATCATTATCCTAATGATGTGATCCCGTTATCAATGACATCCAATGTCCATAGCCAGGAAACCATGACTATCTATTGATCAACGAGCTAGTCAACTAGAGGCTTACTAGGGACATGTTGGTGTCTGTTATTCACACATGTATTACGATTTCCGGATAATACAATTATAGCATGAATAAAGACAATTATCATGAACAAAGAAATATAATAATAATGCTTTTATTATTGCCTCTAGGGCATATTTCCAACAGGCGGCCCCCGCCGTTGACCGGTCGATCATAATCAATCGAGAGGGCTTGGGCAAGGTCAGCTCGGCTCTGGACACCATCTTCAACGAATGCAGGAGGACGACGGCCTGGCCCGCGTCTCGCTTCTCCATCAACAGGATAATCACTGAGGTCCAGTATTTTGCCGACGCCCTGTGGGCGGGACTGGTTCCCCCCTTTTCCGATTTCTTCAACGCCATGCTCTCCCATTATCAGATCCACATGATGCATCTGGGTCCTGAATCCATCACTCTTCTTGCGGTCTTCGCCTTCGTTTGTGAGTCAATGATGGGCATCCTTCCTTCGGTTGCCTTGCTGCGCCACTTCTTCTCTCTGCGCCTTGTCGACCCCACCCAATGCTCAGGGTGCGTGAGCTTCATTGCTGCACCTGAGACAGCGGCCTCAGGGATCGACTTCAGTCTTCCTCCGCCCGCACCTGGGTTTCGCGAACGGTGGCTGTATGTGGACGTAGGGGTGCCCAGCCCCCTGCTGTCGGAGCCATCTTCACCCGCTATCCCCAACTCAGGCTGGGGCCAGGAGATGCTCACGAGTTCCCAGCTCGTCTTCGTGTGGCGTCGCTTCGCGTTCTTGAGGGCGCTCGGCGTGACGGCACCCAAGGTGGTGAAGGACTTCCTGCTACGCCGTGTTGCCCCTCTCCAATGCCATTCTCGCCGGATGTGGGCCTTCAGCAGGCGTGAGGATCGTATGAGGCTCCAGGAAGAGGACCTGACGCCTGAAGCACTGAGGAAGGTGCTCTTGGTCTTGACTGGCGACCCCACCCCCGGCAGCATCCGGCAAGGGGGGCCTTGTTGTACCTCTGCCCGAATAGAAGCGACTTTGTGAATCAGATGCCCATCTTCTACAAATGGGGGCTGTGCCCCGCTGGCCTCCAGGGGCCTCGCAAGAACCCAGTGGTGGTGGCTGCCCTTGCAATCGGCCAAGGTGACTCTTCCTCAAGTGGCGGAGCAGGGAGGCATGAGCCGCCGGAGGCTGAGGGGGCCCCCACTGAGGTGACAGCGCTGGGCGGCGCTCATGAGAGAGCCGCCCCTGAGGCCCGTGCTGCTGTGGCTGAGGGCGGCGAGCGGCTGCCCGCAGCGCCTGCGGCTGAGGCCCCTGAGGCCCTAGATGCTCTTCTTGGTGACGCAACCGGCAGCGCGCATCAGGCAGATGCCCCAGACGCGGGTCGCCTTGACGCTTCTTCCACATCGCAGGCTGACCCCTGCGCTCGACTCTTGGGTCGCTTCCGCATGGACTTCGAGGCCCTCCGGAAGAGGAGGGAGGCCCTGGGTGACGATTACCCTTGGCGCCTGCTGAAGCGTAGGAAGTACTTCGCCACCGATGAGTAAGCCTTCTCCCTTCCCAGCTCCTAATCCTTCCGCTGCTCTTCCTGATTCTTGCTCCACAGGGCCCTTCCCGCCGAGCTCACGGAGATGACTAAGGAGCCATCCCCCTTGTCTCCGCCCTCTCAACCGTATTCAAGCACTCCGAGCAGCAGAGCCCTTGCGGTGAGGCCGGTTGGAGAGACGAATCATCCTGACGCGCACCGCGACCCTGCGCGCCTCGCGGCCATTCTTCGCATGCCTTCTCATGGCATAGCCAGTCTGCCGTGGACTTCTCGTCTGGTCGTGGACCGTGATTGGCTGGGGTACTCCCTGCGCTCTTCATTTGGGGATGGACTGGCTCCAGGCCGGGCTTCTGGCGAGGCGTGCCCGGTTGCCTCGAGGGTGCCAGCCCCCGCCCCCCTGCCCGGAGGGGGAGTGTTGATTTGTGCCCCCGGCGCTCGCTTGGGGCGGACGATGGTGTGGAAGACATACTCGAGCGCGCCCGGGAGCGTCGCGCTCTTCACCAAGGGTTTCTTCGGAGGGCGGCTGACGCGGTGAGCCTGCTTGGTGAAGAGCTCGCTGATGAGGACGCGCGCCTTGAGGCCGAGGGCCTGCGCCTGGTTGCAGAGAGGCGCGAGCTGGAGGCGGCTGTCGCCCTCGCGCGCTATCAGCACGATCTTGAAGATGGCGGCCTCTCGGGAGGTCCATTCCCGGGCCGTCGAGGAGGCCCGGGAAGCTGACCGGCGGCGAGAGGCGACGGAGGAGCGGGCACGGGAACTCCTGGCCCGGTGCCGCTCACTGGAGGAGGAGGTGGAGCTGCGCGAGGCGGCCCTCGCGTCGATGAAGGTGACTTCAGGCGATCCAGCGGAGCTCCAGAAGCGTGAGGAGGCACTGACACTGGAAGCCGCTGAACGCGCACACGAGTATGAACGCCTGGAGACAAGGGAGCGCTTGGTGATGCAGGCGGAAGATGATGTCACCGCGCGGGAAGCCCGTGTGCTGGAGGAGGTCGGACGTCGGGTGGTGACGGCGTGCTTGAACCTCGAGCGCGAGTTCGAGGAGAGGCTGGGGTTGATCCGGACCGAGGCTGAAGGTAGGACTGCTGTCTTGAGGGTCAAGCTGGAGGAAGCAATGCGGCGGGTCGATGCTTTGCGGGCCGCACTTGAGGTGGCGCAGAGGGAGTCAACTACCTCCCATGCCGAGGTGCTTCTCCTTCGCCAACGGGTGGACGAGGCTGAGGCCGTCGCGCGCCAGAATGCGGACAAGATACACCAGAGGAGGATCCTGGAGCATGAGCACGACCCCATGCTCACCACGCTTCGGGAGAGAGCCAACACAGCCTTGGGTAACATCTGTGAGGCGGCTGTTGGCGAGCCGCACGCAGTTAACTACGCCGGCAACCTTCAGTTCTTCACCGACGTGGTGATGCAGCTGGAGGCGCGGTCGATCAGAGCCGACAGGTTGGTGGAGGAGAGGAGCCGCGCCCTGCTCGGGCGCGCCTTTTCTCGCGTCTTCAGCCATCTCCGGAACATGGATCCCCACTTCGACTTTGACGCTGCCATCGCCCAGTCCCCCAGGCCGTCCGGGAAGACTTGGCGCACTGGGTGGAAGACAACGTGGATGCTCTCATCAGGGCCTTCGCTTCAGATAATGACGACGCGATCGTGGCCGCCGATGAGTGCGGCCTGGTGAACGGTCCTGACGTCGCTGATGGCAATGCAGAGGGCGATGGCAAGGCCAGCGACGCCAGCAATAGTTCGGGCGGTCCTCCTGAGGATGCATTGGGGGATTTATCCGACTGACCGCGTATCGTTCCTATCTCCTTGCCCTGCATGAATAGAACTCGCGTTTTGACCTGATGGTTGTAAGAGCATTTTGGGAGGGGGTGCCCCTCATGTAAAACTCATGTTCAGCGTACTAGTGGATGCTACATGACCCGTACGCCCGCGCCAAGTGGTTGGCTAGGAGACGAGCCTGCTGGCTAGTTTACCTTTGTCCCGTGCGGGCCCTGAGATAGCTTGTGGGAGGCTGTGGTGTCTCGAGTGTCTCCTGATTGAATCCGTAGGATCTGCAGTGAAAAAACCTCCTGAGAGGATACGACGGCGGCAGTCTGGGCTGCACGCAAGCTAGGCCAGACCCGGCTCACGAGGGGCTCACGAGGGGAGGCAGCTGAGGCGAAGTGGTAACCGAAATGCGAGAGATTGCTCGAACGAGATAAGCACCCCTTCCCCAAACACACGCAAATCTTAAATTCGAGTCCAACTTAAATCCAGCAGGGGAAAGCGACAACCAAGGGAAAAGCAATGAAAGCAGAAAAAAGGCCGCGTCCGGCACCTAGTCTAGTCTTGGACGTCTTCTCACCAGCGCGGAGCTAAGTGGTGCCACTGGGCGTGGGAGGGAGCCCTAGGGCCTGAGGCTGGCACCCCTGAGACTCCGAGGCGTGTACAGCGCCACTCATTATTACATGAGAGTGTCACGGGGCGGCGAGCTTCACAGGCACTGGGCCTTCTTCACAGGTACCAGCCTTGCTTCATATCGCCAGACGAGGGCCCTGCCTTGCGCCACACTCTAGTGCCATCAACGACGACCGGAAACCAGGACGTCGCCGATGGGGTAGAGCGGTCGCCAGCGGTTCCCCCGACGACCACGGGTCCTCCGCCAAGGGCAGGCCCTGAGGCACCTCCCCAGCAGAGGGCCTACCTCCTGAGAACGCCTTGCTCCGAACGCCGCGGTGGTGATGCCGGATCCCGGCCCCTCTCCTGCAGCCCCCGACGCCCTCCTCCTGAGGGGTAGGAGACTGCGGGAGCGGGGCAGTTGCTCGCTGCGGCGACCTGCACCTCTTGCGATCCATTATTAGCGTATGCCTGCTCCTGAGGAATTAGCGGTACCCGATAATCGTCGCTTCCAGCGTGGCCGGTGGGGCCGTCCCGGGGCTCCTGGAAGAGTTCAGCTTCTGGCACCTCGTCCCCCCAGCTTGGGCTGAGGAGCGAGCCTTGTTTGCCCTCACGCGGATGCCCTTGGTCCATCATGTGGGGCACATATTCTTCTAGGGCCGTCATCACGAAGGTCGCGCCATAGTGCTCCGCGTGCCATGCAGCTCTGCTTGATGTGCCCACCTGGAGGTGGTAGCGCGGCGGCCACTGGGGCCGTGGGTCGCGATGAGTCCTTCTTCGCTGGCCGGGAGTGGAGTCAATGCTGCCGCTGGCCCGATGCTGACAGCTTCGCTGGTGTTGGAGTAACCTTGGAGCCCGCGGATGCATGTGGGGCCCCCGCGCGGGCCGCCCTGGACCTGAGATGGGAGCTGGGTTCAGAAGGGGTGAGCCCCCGAAGCGGCAAAGCCCAGGAGCTCTGCCACCCACTCCAGCAGCACGTCACGGCCGCCCTCTAGCAGCCTGCACTGCAGTAACTCTCGGGCCACCGTGAGCGCGGCCCTTGAGTTCTCCTGCCCCCGGCGGGTGTATGGCGTCGTGGCCGCGGCGTGATTGGAGGCCCTTGCGGCCGACCGCGCCTGCCGTGGCGTGAGAGCTGTCGAAGCCTGTCCGCGTCGCCCGTGGCCCGCAGCGCCCTGCGGACCGCGAGCCGCCTGGGGCACGGGGTCGCCCGAGGCGAGCGACTCTGCGTGGGCGGGCCAAGCCGCCCAGGGATCAAGGTTGCCCGCCTGGTCGTCGGACATGGTGATGACGATGCGACGGGACGCGAAGCGGCAAAAGGTTGATCCCGGCGCACCCCTACCTGGCGCGCCAAATGTCGGATTTCGGGTTCCGGCAGACCCTTGAGGTTCGAACACTGGGGTGCGCGCGGAGATTTTTCCCTCTACCTACCTGCTCCTCGCCGCCTCCCTAGGATCTAAACTACGAAAGGAACAACACAAGAGACACAAGGTTTATACTAGTTCAAGCCACCATTGCGGTGTAATACTCTACTCCAGTGTGTGGTGATGATGGATTGCCTCTTGGGCTGATGATGGACAATACAAGAAGGAACAGCCTCGCGAGGGTCTGTTCTTGGCTGGTGCGATGAACTGCTAGGGGGAGTTCAGTCGCTCTTTCTACTGGTTTCTTGGTGAGGATCCTCCCTTTCTACCTTGTGGTGGCTAGTCCTATTTATAGGCAAAGGCCCTGGGCCTCTTCCCCAATATTGAGCGGGAAGGGCGCCAACAATTGGCCATTTTGAAGGGGAACATCGGGTACACTTATCCTGACTAAAGTTGGTCCTCACCTATCAAAGGCTCTAGTGGTGACGCCTGCTTGGGCTCCACAATGACTTCCTTCCTGCCGTTGGGCTGGTCTTGGTCTTGTTGCACCGAAATGGATGCCTTTGCTTGATACTCTCGCCTGTGCTTGCTCCCTTTGCACCAAAGAGGAAAGGAGGACAATGCGCGGGCTGGCGCCCGACTAGCGCCCTTGGTCGTCATGACTTGCGTCATGGGCACCTCGTGAGGTACCCCGCCTTGAACTCTCCGCCTCCTCGTGAGCCAGCCTGATGAGGCCGTGCCTGAGGAAGCTCCTTGTCGTCCGCCCCGCGAGGCTTGGCCCCCCGCGAGGGTCTTGAGCTTGTGTTGATGAAGATGGGCCGTGTTGGCCCCCTTTTAGCCACGCCGCAGGCCGCAGGCAGGCAAGTCTGGGGACCCCCGTTCCCAGAACGCTGACAAATAGTGATTACCGATCTTGTTAACAATTGCCTAGGACAATTCCGCACACCGATCCATCATTATTCCATGATATGTCTCCAATGTATCTATAATTTTGGATTGTTTCATGCTATTATATTACCCGTTTCGTATGTTTATGGGCTTTACTTTACACTTTTAAATCATTTTTGGGACTAACCTACTAACCAGAGGCCCAGCCCAAATTGCTATTTTTTTGCCTATTTTAGTGTTTCGAAGAAAAGGAATATCAAATGGAGTCCAAACAAAATGAAACCTTCGGGAGCAATCTTTTTGGAACAAACGCAATCCAGGAGACTTTGTATGGATGTCCAGCAGCAAACGAGGTGGCCACAAGGGTGCCCGGCACGCCCTAAGGGGGTGGGCGCGCCCCCCACCCTCATGGGCCCCTCAACCGACATACTTCTTCCTCCTATATATATCCACGTACCCCGAAAACATCCAGGAGCACCACGAAAAACTATTTCCACCACTGCAACCTTCTGTATCCGCGAGATCCCATCTTGGAGCCTTCGCCGGTGCTCCACTTGAGGGGGAATCGACCACGGAGGGCCTCTACATCATCTCCAAGGCCTCTTTGATGAGTTGTGAGTAGTTTACCACAGACCTTCGGGTCCATAGTTATTAGCTAGATGGCTTCTTCTCTCTCTTTGAATCTGGATACCAAGTTCTCCTCGACCTTCTTGGAGATCTATTCGATGTAACTCTTTTTGCGGTGTGTTTGTCGAGATCCGATGAATTGTGGGTTTATGATCAAGTTTATCTATGAGAAATATTTGAATCTCCTCTGGATTCTTTTATGTGTGATTGGTTATCTTTGCAAGTCCATTCGAATTATCAGTTTGGTTTGGCCTACTAGATTGATCTTTCTTGCAATGGGAGAAGTGCTTAGCTTTGGGTTCAATCTTGTGGTGTCCTTTCCCAATGACAGCAGGGGCAGCAAGGCACGTATTGTATTGTTGCCATCGAGGATAAAAAGATGGGGTTTATATCATATTGCATGAGTTTATCCCTCTACATCATGTCATCTTTCTTAATGTGTTACTCTGTTCTTCATGAACTTAATACTCTAGATGCAGGCAGGAGTAAGTCGATGTGTGGAGTAATAGTAGTAGATGCAGAATCGTTTCGATCTTCTTATCACGGACGTGATGCCTATATACATGATCATGCCTAGATACTCTCATAATTATGCACTTTTCTACCAGTTGCTCGACAGTAATTTGTTCACCCACCAAAATACTTATGCTATCTTGAGAGAAGCCACTAGTGAAACCTATGGCCCCCGGGTCTATCTTTTATCATATAAGTTTTCCATCTACTTTTATTTGCATCTTTACTTTCCAATCTATATCATAAAAATACCAAAAATATTTATCTTGTCTTATTATCTCTATCAGATCTCACTTTCGCAAGTTACCATGAAGGGATTGACAACCCCTTTATCATGTTGGTTGCGAGGTTCTTGTTTGTTTGTGTAGGTGCGTGGGACTTTTGAGGAGCCTCCTACTGGATTGATACCTTGGTTCTCAAAAACTGAGGGAAATACTTACGCTACTTTGTTGCATCACCCTTTGCTCTTCAAGGTAAAACCAGCGCAGTGCTCAAGAGGTAGCAAGAAGGATTTCTGGCGCCGTTGCCAGGGAGGTCTTCGCTCAAGTCAAGACATACCAAGTACCCATCACAAACTCATCTCCCTTGTATTACATTATTTGCCATTTGCCTCTTGTTTTCCTCTCCCCCACTTCACCCTTGCCATTTGATTCGCCCTCTTTTTCCCGTTTGCCCTCTCTTTTCCGTTCACCTCTTTTTCTGCTTGCTCCTCGTATTTACAGTCGCTATGTCTGAAACCGGGGAGGTTATCGTTGATAAGAACAATAGTAATAACATGGAAGATTGTGACGCTTTTGGTGATCCTGTTAAAGAACCACCCATCTTACATACTAAAAAGTTTCAAATCGGTAGTGGTAATATTATTGGAAAATGGGTTATTCAAGATTTCTTTACTTGTCCCTGTGCTTTACCTTCTATGGGTAGTTCTATTCTTCATAGAACTAGCAGTCTTGTGGATGCTATCGCCATGCTTATAGTTGAACTTGAAAGACAATTTATGCACATGCATCCTTGCATACAAAGGATTTTCCTAGAATTTTCTAATATTGAGCATTCTTCTGTTAAGTGCGCTGCTACTATCTTTTTGGCACATGAGTTCAGATTTATAATAGAAGAAGCCAAAGAAATTTTTGTGCACTATAAGGTGGAAGCTGGTGTTGGTGTCAAAACCGGCGGATCTCGGGTAGGGGGTCCCGAACTGTGCGTCTAAGGCTAATGGTAACATGAGACAGGGGATACAATGTTTATCTAGGTTCTGGCCCTCTCTGTGGAGGTAATACCCTACTTCCTGCTTGATTGATATTGATGATATGAGTATTACAAGAGTTGATCTACCACGAGATCGTAGAGGCTAAACCCTAGAAGCTAGCCTATGATTATGATTGTTGTTGTCCTACGGACTAAACCCTCCGGTTTATATAGGCACCGGAGGGGGCTAGGGTTACACTGAGTCGGTTACATAGAAAGGAATCTACATATACGAATTGTGAAGCTTGCCTTCCACGCAAAGGAGAGTCCCACCCGGACACGGGACGAAGTCTTCAATCTTGTATCTTCACAGTCCAACAGTTCGCATACGCATATAGTCTGGCTATCCGAGGACCCCCTAATCTAGGACTCCCTCAGTAGCCCCTGAACCAGGCTTCAATGACGATGAGTCTGGCGCGCAGATTGTCTTCGGCATTGCAAGGCGGGTTCCTTCTCTGAATACTGCAAAGTAGATCTTGAACACAAGAACCGTGTCCGGCTCTGCAAAACAAATTCCACATACCACCGCAGAGAGTTCAATATTCCACGAGTCTAATCTGCTGACAACTTTTACCTAGCATGACATCACGCCGCGGCCCGATTATTATACAAACCGTTTTTCCACCCTGCCACTACATGTCTTGCGAGGCGGTTTTATTTGCACATCTTGTCGAAGCAGAGATCGTGTCCCCCTTATCATGACATTTTCATCAATACGGGCGTGGGTAAGCCAACCGTTCCGTTAGTATGACTCCTCGGTTTAGGCAAGTTCCAAACGGCCACGCAGAGGACGCTTGACATTCATCCCCTTTATAAAGGGTCAAGACCTATCCTTTTCTTTCCACGCCTGATCCTTCCCTTCTCCCACCTCGAGTTCCAACACCCAAGGTTTAGTCCAAGTGCTCCAGACCTTCAACATGTCCAGATCCAACCTTCAAGGCCGGTGGATGGCCTCTTCCATCACGGAGGAGGACATCAAGAAGCTTAGGCAGGCTAGGTATCTGACCCCGAAATCCTTCGCAGGCTTCCCGCTCAAGGGCAGGTTATCCCTACTCCCAAACCCAACAAGAGTGTCGTGTTCATCTCCCACTTCCTCCGAGGACTAGGCTTCGGTCTTCATCCCTTTGTTATAGGGCTCATGTTCTATTACGGGCTAGATTTTCACGATCTAGGTTCAGATTCCTTCCTTCACATCTCGACGTTCATCGTTGTGTGTGAGGCCTTCCTCCGCATAACCCCACACTTCGGCCTATGGCTCAAGACCTTCAATGTGAAGCTAAAGATGATCAACGGGCGACACGTGGAGTGCGGAGGCTCTATAATAAGCAAAGGCGTCGATGCTTTATGGCCAAAGGGTTCCTTCCCAGAAGTTTCTGATCTATGGCCACGGGAGGTGGTTTTATATCACGGCACCCCGAGGTAGAAAGTGGGCGGATGCCCCGGCCTTCCGCTCTTCCCCTCCGCCACAGCTTGTATCATGGGTCAACAAGGGGTTGGACTGGGGATCGGTTGATGACATGCGGACATTGCAAAGCCGCATTCGGGATCTCCTCAAGAAGGATACCAGTCTTGTCAAAGTAATTCAAGTAATGCTAGTTCATCCGGTCTTGCCGTGCCAAAGTCGACCTCTCCGTATGTGGGAGTTCAACCCGAAAGGACCGCGAACTATCCAGCCCTTCTTTGGCAGAACGCTCGAAGGAATGTATCAAATATTCTTTGTATCATGAATAAAGTGTCCAGTCACCACAGAGGATGCGGGTCTCAACTGGAACCGTCCAGATACCCAGGTAAGTAATTCCGCGACCGAACCTGCTGTCATTATATTTGTCACAACATTACTCTGAAAAACTACCCTCTGCCAGGACTGGATAAGAAAGGCGGAGTGGATCTGGTGTTCGGCCCCCCTTTCCGAACATTCGCCAGATCCTGTAATGACCAGGATGCTGGCTCGCGCACCTTATCAAGTGCCATCAGGGGAGGACAAGGAGAGGAATGGGGAAGCCAAAAGCGGACTTCATGCTGGAGGTACGTTACACATCCTAACCGAGGAAATTAGTACCCCCGTGTCGGAGGATGAAAGGGGAGGAGAATCCAGCGTCCCCTCTCCCCATGGGGAGAAAAGGGGCACCCCTAAAGACTTGGAAGCAGAGGTCTCCAAACGAGGGAAGAAACCTTCATACGGCGCCCCGCCCTGGAGGGCAACATTGCTGCACAACGCCCTCAGGGGGGCCAGCCGCTAACCGAGCCGTAAGTGAACAAAGGTGCTTAGTGAACCTACCCTGTTCTTTTCCTAAGAATAACGACCAAGACATATGTTTTGCAGTTCGGCTCATAGCCTCCCTCAACAATGTTCGTCATTGGGGGATCTTCTTTCAGAGATGATGGAGAGCGAAACGTCTCCTCCTACTTCTCCGCCTGAGGCGCACGACCCTGAGGTGTCGTCTCGGAGGATCACTCCCGATCCCAAAGACCTGAAGGAAACTCTTCGTTCGTCCAAAGTGGGGGTTTTTAGCTCCTAGAGAGACCAACAGAAAAAGCCCGGGATTGTTCGATGTACAACCGGATACATTGATGGGTCTTCTGCAGCAAGCGACTATCTCAGAGGCACATCGTACCTTAATGGGTACAGTTGTGGAGAGGATTTCATCCGCAAAAAGCGGGTTGAATGAAGCTTTTACGAGCCTGCTAAGAGGCTTTGAGGTACGCAAAGTGATATCTATATTTCTGATTGTACCGTACACGCAAGGTGTACTTTGTATAGATAGTATCCCCTAAGACTCTGGTTGCCATCCGGATGAGGCGAGCAGAGGATCATAGTCTCAGGTGATGATAGCGCTGATTTGGTACGCAGGCGGCTCTAGATCTGGCGGCTGACCAGACTGCTGAATTTGCCAAACTGAGGCGGCAACTTGTCGTGGCGGATGCGGACATCACGCTTGTGAACAAGCGGCTTGACGAGGCAAAGAGTTTGTATATTTGGGTGGTCAGCAAATATTAATAAGAGCATGATGCTAGGATTTATATGCTTTGATTACAGATGGAGCTGCCGCCGTGGAGACCCTTCGGGCAGAGCTTGCTCGGGCCAAGGAGCAAGCCAGGAGAAGCAATGCGGCCGCCATGAAGGAAGCTGAAGAATTAAAAGCCGAACAGGCTGCTCATTGCCAAAGTGAGGATAAAATAGCCAACATGGCTCTTGAGCTACAAAATGCCGCCAGCCGATATGAGCTTCTCGAAAGGGAAAACCAAACGAAAACGGATGACCTAAAGAAGGACTTACAAGCAGCAAAGGAAACTTGCTCTAAAATCAGAGCGGCGCGGGAGGAGCTTCGGCAAGTCGGTGATATCGCAGCTGGGAAGCCCTTTTTATTGCAAACGAAATTCGGTGATCCGAAGTATGCCCCTCTTGATCAATTGTGGAGTTCTTCAGATGCATACTTGGATGTGGCAAAGAGTGCTGCTGATGCGACGCGGTATTTCAAAGATCGAGAAGATCATGGGGTGGAAAGATTGTTCTGGTCGCAGTTCAGTGCTCCGAGGCGTCCGCTGCTGTTGAATGAGCAAATGGCCGAATGGGCCAAGCTCCATAGGTTATCCGGGCTTGCTATGAAGGCGGTCGTGGATCACCTGTGGCCGAAGGAACCAAGTCCGGATAGTTATTTTGGTTTGGTGCAATGATTTATTCGTGTTGTGCCGCATATCGACGCTGTCAAGAGGTCGGCGTGCATAGAGGGTGCGCGGATGGCCCTTGCCCGTGTTAAGACATATTGGGCAAAGATGGAGGCCATCGATATTGCAACCAGGGGTCCGCCCGGGGGTCAGGACTCCCCCGAGTACTATTTTGAAGAAGTCTTGAAGGTGCCCGTTTAATAGAGGCTCAGTGCTCAAAGAATAACATATTTGAATGACATGTATTTTGATTGTAAGAACAATGCTTGTGATAATAAAGGCTATATTTATACTTTTGCCCGTAAAGTATTGTAGTGCCTCCTGTGCGTCCGCTTATGTATATATGTATATAACCTGAAAGTTTGCAGTCGTCGGCTTCAGCCCCCTCGCATATAATGCGGGGGTGTTCGGCAGAGCGCGTAATCACACTTTATCCAACATCTTAGTCCGTTAAGGAGGTGGTGGCACGGCGAACGAGGCAATCAGACTATATATCTTTAACACTTTCACTTGGCCATAGGAGTTTGACGGTGGGGCTACTATATAGCCCCTGGTATGTCCGCGTTCATTAGAATACAATGCATGTACATACGTGAACGGAAAACCGATCCTTCGTTAATGCGGAGGAATCACGAAGATTACACAGAGTCATCGAGTCGTTGACCAGTCTCTCGCTTTATCATGACAGTTAGTTTACGGCTTTCTCTACTGAGGTGCTCATCCGGATGAACCAGGGCACAATCGCAGTAGTTCTCCCGGTGCCACCTTAGCCGATATAGCGGAACGTAAGGTAGCAAAACACGGGAGCCGGGCAAACCCAACTATTGACCAAAGACATGATTCGGAGCTGATGCATATAAGGCCAAACTCGCGATGCCGAACACTCTCGAAGGTATTCAAACTTTACAACATATACTGGGCTGAGTACCGCCCTCGATAATGAGCCCTGAATTTCCAGGTACGTGCATTAATCTGGCGTGACGAAAGAGCGGCTGTGGTGAGAGCATAGATTCCAAAAGCACATTGGTTGCTGCCCTTGTAACGTCTATTTTAGATCGGCGAATAATAAGCTTGCCAATAACGCCGGTATCCCTCTTGGTCATGTTAAGTACCAGGAGGGTGTGGGCCAACAAGAGACAATAAAAAAGGTTTACACAGGGTCTTAATATAAAAAGAATCCTTGGAACGGGGCCCTGTTGCACGTCTGCGCCTTTGTCTCCGTTGTGCCGTATCCTGTAAGGGTATAGCACGATGGTCATTTGTAAAAAGAAAGAAAAAACCAAAGTGAAGGAATCTGGTGTGACCGTGCGTAAAGTCGGTCAATCTTAATGAACCGTAAAAATTCGATCTCTTGAGTGTAAATATGGTCGGGCCGAACAATGGGCCTTTTGGATGCGGGCAACCCCTAGCACCACATATGGGGGCCTAGCCATTAATCGAGCTCAGGTTTATCTGGGCTATTACAACTAGTGGTGCGCCGGACACGTCTAGCCGTGTCCGTGGTCTCGAAGACCGATCAGTTACTCGGGTTGGAGAGGCCGTTCAGTGGTTCGGCTGCTAGAGCCGCCACATAGTCTTCCGCGTGAAGAGAACGCTCTGTGTTTCCGCAGATAGTGATGATGCCACGGACCGGGCATCTTAAGTTTGATATAAGCGTAATGCGGTACTGCGTTGAAACGAGCGAAGGCCGTTCTTCCGAGTAGTGCATGATAGCCGCTACCGAACGGAGCGATGTCCAAGATTAGTTATTCTCTTCGAAAGTTGTCGGGAGAACCGAATACAACCTCTAACGTCAAAGAGCCTGTGCAGCAGGCCTCTACACCTAGTATTACTCCTTTAAAGGTAGTACTGCTTTGGTTCATTCTTGTCGGGTCTATCCCCATCTTTCGGATAGTGTCCTGATATATCAGATTAAGACTACTGCCGCCGTCCATGAGGACTCGGGTGAGATGGTATCCGTCAATTATTGGGTCGAGCACCAAGGCGGCCGAACCTCCATGCCGGATATTGGTCGGATGATCCCTGCAATCGAAAGTGATCGGGTAGGCCGACCATGGATTAAATTTGGGGGCAAATGGTTCTACAGCATATATGTCTCGGAATGAGCGTTTGTGCTTCCTCTTTGGTATGTGGGTGGTGTAATTCATGTTCACTGTTTTGACCTCTGGTGGAATTTTTTTCTGTCCCCCAGTGTTCGGCTGGCGAGGTTCGTCCTCGTCTTCACTTGGCGGCTCCCTCCCCTTGTGTTTAGAGTTTGGCTTGACGGCCTGCTTGAAGACCCAGCATTCTCTATTGGTGTGATTCGCAGGTTTCTTGGGGGTTCCATGAATCTGGTAGGATCTGTCTAGAATTTTCTTTAGGCTGGACAGTCCATCTCTGCTGCCTTTAAATGCCTTTTTCCGTGGATCAGGTCTGGAGCCCATGAATCCGGCGTTCACCGCTTTGTTGTCTAGGGTGTCTTCATTATTTCGACGCTTGTTTTTATTGAGTCGCAGCTTCCCATTGTCATCCCTGATTTCGGATGTGCCTGGGTCGCTGGTGCCACTGCGGGCCAACCAACTGTCCTCGCCCCGCGCAAAAGCGGCTCATAAGAGTTGTTAGGGCTGCCATTGTCCTCGGCTTTTCTTGGCCGAGGTGTCTGACAAGCTATTTGTACCGGACTCTATGTTTGAAAGCTGCTAGGGCTTTAGCATCCGGACAGTCGACGATTTGATTCTTCTTGGTGAGAAATTTGTTCCAAAGCTTACGG
Source organism: Triticum dicoccoides (assembly GCF_002162155.2). Classification (NCBI taxonomy): domain Eukaryota; kingdom Viridiplantae; phylum Streptophyta; class Magnoliopsida; order Poales; family Poaceae; genus Triticum; species Triticum dicoccoides. Next base: position 489,679,393 of record NC_041387.1, on the reverse strand, counting down.
GCTGACTCTCCGTGTTGTTGGATTATGTGACTTAAATCGTCTGCATCCGGAGGTCGGACATAGGTCCCTTCAAAATTAGCCCTGAAAGCATCCTCGAGTTACTCCCAACTTCCAATTGAATTTTCGGGGAGGCTTTTCAACCAGTGCCAAGCTGGTCCTTTCAACTTGAGGGGTAGGTATTTGATGGCGTGGAGATCGTCTCCGTGAGCTAAGCCATATGGATGTGAAGAATAAAGTCCTCAATCCAGACTGCAGGGTCTGTTGTTCCGTCGTATGCCTCGTTGTTTACGGGTTTAAACCCCTCTGGAAATTCATGATCCAGCACCTCATCGGTGAAGCACAAGGGGTGTGCGGCGCCCCTGTACTTGGATGTGTCGTGTCGTGGGTCCGACGTCTGTAGTGTTCGGTGTTGATTCTGAGCTGGTAGTTGATTAGTATAGTCGGTTCGATGGTCATGATCCTGCATAGGAACACGTTTCCTAGATCCATAGATGGACCTGGGCGTACCAGCTCTTTTGTCTAGGTGCTCACATAGATCATGTGCTGACTTGTGTGTTGCATTATTAGCCGCTCAGTCTCGGCCACGGGGTGGTCGGTCCGGCAGATCGGCCGCATTGTTTTTCGGCTGAATGGGCTATATAGCCTCGTCGTCGAATTCGAGCAACAACTTGCGTTTTGGGTAGCTCTTTGTGTGGCGATCTCCGCCATATATTTCGTTAGTGTCGAGCACTTTGCTCCATCTGTGGTTGAGCGTATCCTGCACGGCTTTAAGTTGTTGCTTCTGCTTCTTCAAGCTCCTCGCGGTGGCAATAAGCCTTTTGTGGAGGTGCTTTTGTTCCAAGTGCTTTTTTGGGATGATGTGTGCATCATCCTCCGAACTGTTCTCCTCTCCGGAGATGGGTTTATAAGTTTTGTCTTCAGCATCACTATGATCAGACAGCGGCCCGGGACTGTGTTCGCTGTCTCCTTGCCCGCCCTGCTTCATCACTGGGTCTACGGGGTCGTCCGGCGTGTTATTCTTTCTTGTACCGGTACGCTGTTTTTGCTATGGTGGGGTTTAGAGCGGCACCGCTGACGTCAGCGCTTTGGCTGCTTCTCAGAAGTCGTTGCGTCCTTCTGCTCCTCGCCATTGTTTTCTTTTGGTGTGTCCACCATGTATATGTCGTATGATGAGGTGGTTGTCCAGCGCTGTCACATCCCTAACTTCTGGTACTTCCTGGTGTTGCATCTTGTTGCATCATGTTTAAATTTCATTTAAGTTGAATTGGGGATGACAGAACCCCCAGCACCCCCCTTAAACCAACTAGGGTTTACTAAAATCTTTTTCAATGAACCTGAAATGCCCTTCTAAAATGTCCATCATTTTTGTCCTGGGTTGGAACCTCTGGCAAAATTGGTTCACATTTTTCTAGGACAACATTGGGTCACTGAATTAAATCATACTCTATTTGCATTTGGGCATTTAAATGCTATATAATAATTTAAACGTCCAAATAATCTCAAACTGAAATGTTCCATGTTGGATATGTTCTAAACAATGGGCATGTGCAGTTTGGTGATTTTGGAAAATGCCTAAGTATTTTTAGAAAAGCCACAAAGTTACAGAAAAATAGAAAAGTAGAAATTAGAGAGAGAGAGAGAGTACCTGGGCCGCTTACCTATTCAGTCTGGCAGCCCAAGTGGCCGGCCCAGCCCACCACCGCCTCCTCCCTGTCGTCTTCCTCCCTCGCCAGAAGGACGGAGGCGCGTGGCCGCCCCGCGCCGGCCACCTCCTCCCTCCCTGCCTGCCTGGCTCCTCCCCGGTACTCCTAGACGATGCCACGGAGACGCCACGCACCCCCCGGGCCCTCTCACTCTCTCCCGAATGTTCTCCCTCCTTCCCTGGTTCTCTCCCTCACCCCGCGGCCGAGCGATGCCGTCGCCACCGACCACCGTTGCCGTAGCTACCACCGATCCCTCGCCCCTCCGTCGTGCCCAGAAGCTCCACCACGTCGTCGGCTACCCCTCCGCCAATCCACGCGCCTCGGGAGGCCCTTGAGCGCCTCCATCGACGTCGTCTTTATCCCCGGCCACCGGAAATTGCCATCGCTGCCCCGCAATCTCCAGTGCATCCCGAGCTTTCCGTCAAGGCTGCCGAGTCCACTGTGAGCTTCTGCTCCGTTCCCCTCTCTCCGTTCCTCCGTTCTCGCAACGTAGCTCCCTCTCCCACCCTAGCCGAAGCAGCTCCACCGCCGGCCATGTCGCCGCCGTGGTTGCAACACCCGCACGTCGCACCAGAGCATGTAGGCGTGCTCAGCGCTTCCTCAGGAAGCCGCAGATCCCACCAGTTCAGCTCAAAACGTGTCGTAGCGCCCAAACCGTCGGTGCCCGAACTCCGGCGGCCGCAAAAGAGCTCGCCGCCGTCAGCTCCGGCCACCCCAGCTGCTGTCGCTTATCTCTTTAGATGTGCCTTCCTCCCAGGAACCCATAGGAGCAAACCGCACGTCAAATGGTGCTCCGTAGCGAGCGCACGGTGCACCTCCGCCGTCGGCCGTGGTCGTCGCCGGTGACACTACGGCGACTGATGACGTGGCCGTCATTAGCCACTAATGACCCAGCTAAGCCACCCCTAGAGCCACTGCCATGTGGGTCCCAATGCCTAAACCAATTAGTATTATTTCTCTGTCAGATTAACACTAACCACAGTGGGCCCCGCCTGTCGACGTTGACTTGGCCACGTCTGCTTTGACCGGGTCCCACATGTCAGCCTCTGTAGCGGACTCTGTGTCACTGACCAGTAGGCCCCACTGGTCAGGTTTGACCTGGGCCGTCCGTTGACCTGCTGATGTCACTAATACGTCATGCTGATGCAGTAAATGTTTTCTGGAGTTTTAAGTAAATCAGAAATGATTTATTTATTTCAGAAAATATCCAAAACTTCTAAAAATCATATAAATTCAACCGTAACTCCAAATGAAATAATTTATATATGCAAAATTATCAGAAAAATTCAATCTATCCATCTGTACCATTTTCATGCATGTTAGAACAACTTATGACTACTGTTTAGGACAAATCATATAAATGGCATTTGAATTTCACATATGGAATTTGGATTTGAACTTAGGGTTCAAACCAACCCCATTTAACTTGCTGCTAGTCGCATTAGCCCAATCAACAACATATTGCCATGTCACACTCATGCATCATATTGTTGCACTGCATTGATTGTGTTTCCTTCTGTGTTGCCGGTATTTGTCCCCTCCCGATAGACGTGATACCGACGATGAGATCGATGACACCGATGAAGAGCTATACTATCTTCAGAAGTGCCAGGCAAGCAAAACCCCCTTGTTCATTCCGATACAATCCCACTCTCTCGCTCCTGCTCTCTTTTACTGCATTACGGCAACAACGATTCATCTGTTACTTCCTGTGGTAGCTGAACCCCTTTATCCTCTGCATGACCTGTCATTGCCACAGTAAATAGATGAAACCCACTAGCATGAGTAGGAGTTGTTTGAGCCCTGTTGTGCCTACTCATTCATGCTTTTTTGTCATGCCTGCTACTGCTTAGAGTTGAGTCAGGTCTGATTCATCGGGGATGAATCAGAGGTGTGTGAACATGTCCTACTGTGTGTGAGCTAAGTGTGTGAACACGATTTGGTAAAGGTAGCGGTGAGAGGCCATGTAGGACTACATGGTGGGTTGTCTCATTGCAGCCGCCCTCAGGAACTGAGTTCTGTGTTTGTGATCCATGAACAGTTACTACCACACATTGGGCTCCGGGCACTCCAAGCTCTCTCGACTTATTAATCAACTTGATCTCTGTCCAGGAGTTGCAACTAGTTTCTGGTGTTTGTAGGTAGTGTTAGTAGTCTACCAAGTGGCACCCGGTACAGGTGGGCTTGGGACAGACTAGGCACAGTGGCCTGGTGTACCAAGTGGCACCCGGATGGTGGACTTGGGAACCCTGCACACATCGTTTGGGGCCGTGAGCGACACCCCGGCCGGATCTCCTTGCGGATGGAACCCGAATAGGCGATAAACCTGAACGAGAGACTTGTGTGGTTAGTCAGGTCGTGGCCGACACCCTCGTTGGGATTCCGCTTGAAGGTTGCCGAGTACATGTCGTGTAAACGGCGGTAAGTGGTGAGAGCGTGTGTGAAGAAGTACACCCCTGCAGGGTTAACATCATCTATTCGAATAGCCGTGTCCGCGGTAAAGGACTTCTGGGTTGCCTGTACAGTTCATAGACAAGTGAAAGTGGATACTCTAAAATGTGCAAGATAAGCGTGAGTGCTATGGATGGCGTTCTCGTAGGGAGACGAGAGCGGATCCATAATGGTGTATTGATATGGTGAATATGTGGACTCGTGTGCGCCACCTCAAAAGAGTTACCTGCAGTTGTTGTTCAGGATAGCCACCGAGTCAAAGCTGGCTTGCTGCAGTTAAACCCCACCATCCCCTTTATTGATAATGATGCATATGTAGTTAGTTCTGATGTAAGTCTTGCTGGGTATATTTGTACTCACGTTGCTTAATTTATGTTTTTGCAGAGAGACTTCAGTCTCGCTATTAGTTCCACGTGGACTTCGACGTTTAGCTTGTTACCTCAGCTACGATCTTGTGCCCTCGGCAGGATCTGGTAGATAGATAGGCTTCTCAGCCTTTTTAATTTGTAGATGTCTGTACTCAGACATGTTAAGCTTCCGCATGTGCTTTGACTTGTATGCTCTGATTGTTGGGTCATGAGACCCATGTTTGTAATACCTCACTCCTCGGAGCCTATTGAATAAAATACTTGAGTTGTAGAGTCATGTTGTGATGCCATGTTGTATTTGCACATATCGAGCATATTGTGTGTATGTTGTTGAAATGCTTGGTATGTGTGGGATCTGACTATCTAGTTGTTTATCCTTAGTAGCCTCTCTTACCGGGAAATGTCTCCTAGTGCTTCCACTGAGCCATGGTAGCTTGCTACTGCTCCAGAACACATAGGCTGGCCGGCATGTGTCCTTCTTCGTTCCTGTGTCTATCCCTTCGGGGAAATGTCACGCGATGAATACCGGAGTCCTGTTAGCCCGCTACAGCCCAGTTCACCGGAGTCTGCTAGCCCAGTGCTACAGCCTGGATTCACTCGCTGATGACCGACACGTTCGATGCTGGGTCATGGATGCCTGTCCCTGTAAGTTTGTGCCACTTTGGGTTTACGACTAGCCATGTCAGCCCGGGCTCCTTATCATATGGATGCTAGCGACACTATCATATATGTGTGCCAAAAGGCGCAAACGGTCCCGGGGAAAGGTAAGGCGACACCCGTGGGGATACCGTGCGTGAGGCCGCAAAGTGATATGAGGTGTTACATGCTAGATCGATGTGGCATTGAGTCGGGGTCCTGACAGCTTTGGTATCAGAGCCTGACTGCCTGTAGGATTACCAAGCCAAACTGGTCGAAGTTGAGTCTAGAAATTCTTTAGTTATATAAGGGAATTGATTGTGGGATGGAATGTCAGGCTCTTTTTACTCCTTATACCTTATGCCCTTCTGATCTGAGTCATCTTATCTTTCCTACGGGGTTAAGAAACTAGGCTTTCTCTTCTTTCTATCAGGATCACGTGTTACTAATCTGTAGACTTATAGGATTGTTGGATTGAAGCCTCAGCTAAGTTCCTACTACTTTCGTATGCTAACTATTGATCTCGAAACCTTGATATTGTGCTTCTGAGTGGCTATGCCACCATTTTGTAGCATGTATCCAATCTTTTTGAGCATTTACAGCCGTTATGTTGTCCGAGTCATCCCAGGTTTCTAAACAATCTGATGCACTTGCAAATCCTTTCCCTCTGGTTTTGATGTTCCATTGGGCCAGGTTAATCACACTAATTGCTGAGTTGAGGTATCCTATTACCTCGACATATATGTTGGAGTTATTATTATGACCCTAGGTGTCCTAGGGGGATCATCTAGTAATCTAGCCATGATTTGTGTCCCAGTGTGATGATTCTGGCTTTTACTCTCGAAAGCATCCCGTGATGCAATTTAGTTAGTAGGTATTCTACTCCTGGGTTTTGAACCCGATATTCACCGTACTTACTTCATGTTGATAGTGTTTGCTCGTTCCTTTAGGATATTAGTAACCTTTGCGATAGTCTTCGAGGTCCGTGGTATATCATTCTTCCAATACCATGAACCATTATGGCAGATGTTCTTTGAACCAAAAGATCGCAACCAGAATGCTCTTGATGAGTCCTCCATTCATAGCTGTGAATATGCCAGTCCTTCCTCTTCAGCATGGGTTATCCGGAAGAAATATGCTGAATTTGTTCGTCATACTAATCCATGCATCCACAACTCAGAAAAACATATGTTCCTTTGGGTTGTCCCTCTTTAGTTGTCTTCTGACCTCGTCTATCAATTGATAGTCAGGAGAAGTTATGCATCCGTGTTCATTGATGCCACTACTCTTGTGGTCCGTCAAGCCATTCTATTCCGGAATGACTAGGAGAAACAAACTCCAGTACCTCATCCATATCCAGGATTGGGTCAAAGCAGTTGTATCCCGCAGATCAAATGCAATCCAGCTTCTGGTCTGTTCTACCTTGAAATATTACCTTCTTTATGTCAGGATTTTCATGAGAATTGCACCACCTCTTGTGAATTCTTGACATAGTGATACTTCTCGCCATCATTATTCATTCCTCGGTTCCGTGTTGTCGCAACCGGACCACCGACAAGTGAATCATGATGTGTGAAATCTATACTCCTAGCAACTCCGTTGCTTGGTAGTAAATGGACAATATCCTCATTCTTAGCGTGTTGGTTATTGAATCATCATCCTAAGATTGATCGTGCTACCTAGCCCTTATTTCTGGTGCACTCCTCGATCAATGAGTTAGGATCATTCAGTCCCTTGCTTATTTGATCATATTGTCTTGCTCTGAAAAGCAAGATTGTTCTCGAGCTTAATAGCATATCGGTGGTTTGTGATTTTCTGATTATCTTCTCGGAAGTATCACCAGGATGTCGCCTGACCGCTATGTTGAGTTCGAGATCAAGTTGGTTTCTTGTAAACCAGCCATTCTCCAAGAATCTGTGTTGCATACCCCTGAGCTGGTTGGTCAAGCTAAACAACAACTTGGAGAGTTGGAAGATGGAAGCTTGTCCGATTTAGTTCATCTTAAGGGATATCGTGTGTGTGTGTGTGTTGAAGAAAGATGATATCTTCATTGGTTGATCCTCGTGGTCAATTGTTGGACCTATTGTCTTGCCAAAACTTTGATTTGAGTGTGGGCTATCCTCAAATCAAATCAGAACCAACGATGTTCGTAATGTTGTCTTACTCGTGGATTTTCCTCGAGCATACACCATTATATCTTTTGGGTCTGACCAGTGCTATCACTTGTTCACATATTTATGGAATTCCTTCTTCATGGAAACCGGGATGAATTTTTGTTGAGCCCATCAGCAACATATTTAACCTCTCCATGATTGTGTTGAACATCCAGCTAGTATTGGAAACTTTTATAAGCATTATCTTCATGACCCGCTCATGGAGCATATGTCCGGATGAAAGATGTGACTTTCTCTAATTCATGTGCACTTGGTGTAGTTGCCGCCGTGTATCCGAGAAAGATTGTTTTTGCTTCCCTTGGAATCATCCCAAGTCATTCATGCATGTGCAAAGTATACATTGGATTGTGAGATTAGCTACCTCCATTCTATATGTGTCCCTAGCACACCAAGCCACTGATTGATTTGTTCAAGGAGAAGAAGCTCCTTCCTAAGAGTATACCTTATGCAAGGACTTCTATATCCCCGATGATGGTTCCCCACCGAAACTCGCTAGTGTTTTGTTGTAAGACTACCATGTGATCATGCTTGTCTGGGACAGCATGTTCACATGTATGTAGCCGAACCAGCTCATGTTTTGGAGCTTGCTATCGCAGTTCATTCCCCGAGAATCTCGCAACACCGTTTCGTCGATTTGTGTTGCAAACTTTCATTTTTCTTTCTAGACTTTATGAGTCTGGAATATCCTGACACCAACCAGATCTGAATCTTAGGCAGATATGTCGGTTGGAACGTTTCCCAAGAATTATAATATTGGTCTCTCTGTAACCCGGTAAAGTGGATGTCGTGGCCAACACACCCAGCCGGAAGACCTGTTATTGTAATATCTTGATTGAGAAAGTTGGCCACCTCCCCATAAGAATTTCGTAGGATACTACTTCCGTAGTTATTCCTTATGGATTCTTGTGCTCCCAAAGTCCGACCTTTTACTTTATGTTCTACATACCAAACCATTTTCATAAATGGGTTGCGCTAGCACATCAAGGAGAACATTAGAAGCGGAGTGCTAAATGTCTCTCGGTCGATCATCCAGATTTCGTCCCCTTGGCCTTGCTAAGGTGGAATCCGAGAAGGTGTTATCTTCCTTTGCATCTGCATCGTCCATCACCATTCATCATGGTAGTATGTTGTGTTACTAGGATCCTTGTCACGGATATTGGTAAAACCTTGATGAATGTGGAAATGCTCAAGTTCTTGAGAGCACACACAAGCACTAGGTGCTATCATAGTCACTAACTGGGATTGCTCTTAGTTTCCTCGTTTATGCTATAACTTTTCAAACAATAGACTCACTCTCTACTGTTGGGCTTCTCCCCAGTTACTAAAATCATCCCTTGTGTTGTCTTCAACAAGGTAACCCACATCATCCATCCTAGTCTGGGTATGACATTCTACCGAACCCCTCCAAACAATCGCTCGAGAATTGCCCTAGGCTAGTTTAGAGAGTCCCAATGATCTCTATGTCAAAGGTAATTCTTTTTGCCACTTAAGGTAATAATCTACGAATCACCCTCCTCTAAGATGTCTCATTATGGTATCATGGCAATTCAACTCCTCGCTACGTTGACAACTGTTCATCACCTTCTTAAGTGTGAAATTGTTATCTACCTGGTGAACCTTCGTCATCTGTTCCACTCCATTCCTCTAGATGTGTGCTTCGAGTCTCAGCTCGAGAGATGTTGCTATGACTCACCCCGTGAGTTGATCCTAAGTTAATTCATCTTCGAGAAGATCGATTCTTTTGGAGTTGTCCCTTTCCTCTCGTTGTCATGTTAGATGGAGATCTCAGAGCAAAGACGTCAAGATCAATTGGAGCAGTGAATCAACATCTTCGAGAAGGGCAATTGGATCATGAAGATCGTGTTAGCTTTGTGTCCCCTCTGTCTACCTACCTCACGTCTTGAATCTCGGGACGAGATTCTTGTTTAGTGAGGGTGAGTTGTCACATCCCTAACTTCTGGTACTTCCTGGTGTTGCATCTTGTTGCATCATGTTTAAATTTTATTTAAGTTGAATTGGGGATGACAGAACCCCCAGCACCCCCCTTAAACCAACTAGGGTTTACTAAAATCTTTTTCAATGAACCTGAAATGCCCTTCTAAAATGTCCATCATTTTTGTCCTGGGTTGGAACCTCTGGCAAAATTGGTTCACATTTTTCTAGAACAACATTGGGTCACTGTATTAAATCATACTCTATTTGCATTTGGGCATTTAAATGCTATATAATATTTAAACGTCCAAATAATCCCAAACTGAAATGTTCCATGTTGGATATGTTCTAAACAATGGGCATGTGCAGTTTGGTGATTTTTGAAAATGCCTAAGTATTTTTAGAAAAGCCACAAAGTTACAGAAAAATAGAAAAGTAGAAATTAGAGAGAGAGAGAGAGTACCTAGGCCGCTTACCTGTCCAGCCTGGCAGCCCAAGTGGCCGGCCCACCCCACCACCGCCTCCTCCCTGTCGTCTTCCTCCCTCGCCAGAAGGACAGAGGCGCGTGGCCGCCCCGCACCGGCCACCTCCTCCCTCCCTGCCTGCCTAGCTCCTCCCCGGTGCTCCTAGACGATGCCACGGAGACGCCACGCACCCCCCGGGCCCTCTCACTCTCTCCTGAATGTTCTCCCTCCTTCCCTGGTTCTCTTCCTCACCCCGCGGCCGAGCGCTGCCGTCGCCACCGACCACCGTTGCCGTAGCTACCGCCGATCCCTCGCCCCTCCGTCATGCCCAGAAGCTCCACCACGTCGCCGGCTACCCCTCCGCCAATCCACGCGCCTCGAGAGGCCCTTGAGCGCCTCCATCGACGTCGTCTTCATCCCCGGCCACCAGAGATCGTCATCGCCGCCCCGCCGTCTCCAGTGCATCCCGAGCTTTCCGTCAAGGCCGCCGAGTCCGCTGTGAGCTTCTGCTCTGTTCCCCTCTCTCCGTTCCTCCGTTCTCGCACCGTAGCTCCCTCTCCCACCCTAGCCGAAGTAGCTCCGCCGCCGGCCATGTCGCCGCCGCGGTTGCAACACCCGCACGTCGCACCAGAGCATGTAGGCGTGCTCAGTGCTTCCTCAGGAAGCCGCAGATCCCACCAGTTCATCTCAAAACGCGCCGTAGCGCCCAAACCCTCGGTGCCCGAACTCCGGCGGCCACAAAAGAGCTCGCCGCCGTCAGCTCCGGCCACCCCAGCTGCTGTCGCTTATCTCTTTAGATGCGCCTTCCTCCCAGAAACCCGTAGGAGCAAACCGCACGTCAAATGGTGCTTCGTAGCGAGCGCACGGTGCACCTCCGCCGTCGGCCGTGGTCGTCGCCGGCGACACTCCGGCGACTTATGACGTGGCCGTCATTAGCCACTAATGACCCAGCTAAGCCACCCCTAGAGCCACTGCCATGTGGGTCCCAATGCCTAAACCAATTAGTATTATTTCTCTATCAGATTGACACTAACCACAGTGGGCCCCGCCTGTCGACGTTGACTTGGCCACGTCAGCTTTGACCGGGTCCCACATGTCAGCCTCTATAGCGGACTCTGTGTCACTGACTAGTAGGCCCCACTGGTCAGGTTTGACCTGGGCCGTCCGTTGACCTGCTGATGTCACTAATACGTCATGCTGACGCAGTAAATGTTTTCTGGAGTTTTAAGTAAATCAGAAATGATTTATTTATTTAAGAAAATATCCAGAACTTCTAAAAATCATATAAATTCAACCGTAACTTCTAAATGAAATAATTTATATATGAAAAATTATCAGAAAAATTCAATCTATCCATCTGTACCATTTTCATGCATGTTAGAACAACTTATGTATACTGTTTAGGACAAATCATATAAATGGCATTTGAATTTCACATATGGAATTTGGATTTGAACTTAGGGTTCAAACCAACCCCATTTAACTTGCTGCTAGTCGCATTAGCCCAATCAACAGCATATTGCCATGTCACACTCATGCATCATATTGTTGCACTGCATTGATTGTGTTTCCTTCTGTGTTGCCGGTATTTGTCCCCTCCCGATAGACGTGATACCGACGATGAGATCGATGACACCGATGAAGAGCTATACTATCTTTAGAAGTGCCAGGCAAGCAAAACCCCCTTGTTCATTCTGATACAATCCCACTCTCTCGCTCCTGCTCTCTTTTACTGCATTACGGCAACAACGATTCATCTGTTACTTCCTGCGGTAGCTGAACCCCTTTATCCTCTGCATGACCTGTCATTGCCACAGTAAATAGATGAAACCCACTGGCATGAGTAGGAGTTGTTTGAGCCCTGTTGTGCCTACTCATTCATGCTTGTTTGTCATGCCTGCTACTGCTTAGAGTTGAGTCAGGTCTGATTCATCGGGGATGAATCAGAGGTGTGTGAACATGTCCTACTGTGTGTGAGCTAAGTGTGTGAACACGATTTGGTAAAGGTAGCGGTGAGAGGCCATGTAGGAGTACATGGTGGGTTGTCCCATTGCAGCCGTCCTCAGGAACTGAGTTCTGTGTTTGTGATCCATGAACAGTTACTACCACACATTGGGCTCCGGGCACTCCAAGCTCTCTCGACTTATTAATCAACTTGATCTCTGTCCAGGAGTTGCAACTAGTTTCTGGTGTTTGTAGGTAGTGTTAGTAGTCTACCAAGTGGCACCCGGTACAGGTGGGCTTGAGACAGACTAGGCATAGTGGCCTGGTGTACCAAGTGGCACCCGGATGGTGGACTTGGGAACCCTGTACACATCGTTGGGGCCGTGAGCGACACCCCGGCCGGATCTCCTTGCGGATGGAACCCGAATAGGCGATAAACCTGGACAAGAGACTTGTGTGGTTAGTCAGGTCGTGGTCGACACCCTCGCTGGGCTTCCGCTTGAAGGTTGCCGAGTACATGTCGTGTAAACGGCGGTAAGTGGTGAGAGCGTGTGTGAAGAAGTACACCCCTGCAGGGTTAACATCATCTATTCGAATAGCCGTGTCCACGGTAAAGGACTTCTGGGTTGCCTGTACAGTTCATAGACAAGTGAAAGTGGATACTCTAAAATGCGCAAGATAAGCGTGAGTGCTATGGATGGCGTTCTCGTAGGGAGACGAGAGCGGATCCATAATGGTGTATTGATATGGTGAATATGTGGACTCGTGTGCGCCACCTCAAAAGAGTTACATGCAGTCGTTGTTTAGGATAGCCACTGAATCAAAGCTGGCTTGCTGCAGTTAAACCCCACCATCCCCTTTATTGATAATGATGCATATATAGTTAGTTCTGATGTAAGTCTTGCCGGGTACATTTGTACTCACGTTGCTTAATTTATGTTTTTGCAGAGAGACTTCAGTCTCGCTAGTAGTTCCATGTGGACTTCGACGTTTAGCTTGTTACCTCAGCTACGATCTTGTGCCCTCGGCAGGATCTGGTAGATAGACAGGCTTCTCAGCCTTTTTCATTTGTAGATGTCTGTACTCAGACATGTTAAGCTTCCGCATGTGCTTTGACTTGTATGCTCTGATTGTTGGGTCATGAGACCCATGTTTGTAATATCTCACTCCTCGGAGCCTATTGAATAAAATACTTGAGTTGTAGAGTCATGTTGTGATGCCATGTTATATTTGCACATATCGAGCATATTGTGTGTATGTTGTTGAAATGCTTGGTATGTGTGGGATCTGACTATCTAGTTGTTTATCCTTAGTAGCCTCTCTTACCGGAAAATGTCTCCTAGTGCTTCCACTGAGCCATGGTAGCTTGCTACTGCTCCAGAACACTTAGGCTGGCCGGTATGTGTCCTTCTTCGTTCCTGTGTCTGTCCCTTCGGGGAAATGTCACGCGATGAATACCGGTGTCCTCTTAGCCCGCTACAGCCCGGTTCACCGGAGTCCTGCTAGCCCAGCGCTACAGCCTGGATTCACTCGCTGATGACCGACACGTTCGATGCTGGGTCATGGATGCCTGTCCCTGTAAGTTTGTGCCACTTTGGGTTTACGACTAGTCATGTCAGCCCGGACTCCTTATCATATGGATGCTAGCGACACTATCATATACGTGTGCCAAAAGGCGCAAACGGTCCCAGGCAAAGGTAAGGTGACACCCGTGAGGATACCATCCGTGAGGCCGCAAAGTGATATGAGGTGTTACATGCTAGATCGATGTGGCATTGAGTCAGGGTCCTGACAAGCGCCCTGTGGGCGGTGGTTCCTGTTCTACCCCGGTATCGTCGTCCATACCGTCGATGTCTTCGAAGTCGAAATCAAGCATGTCGGTTGAGTCGTCGACAGTGGCTATTAAGTGGGTGGTGGGTGGGTAATGAATTCCTTTGTCGTCCGCTTCCCACTCAAGCCGGACATAGTTCGGCCAAGAGTCTTCTGACTGGAGAGAGATTTTAATGAGTTAAGCACGTCGCCCAAGGGTGAGTGCTGAAAGATATTCGCGGAGCTAAACTCCATGATCGGTGCCCAGCTAGGTCCAATGCGCACGTACGTATGCGGTTCGGATCCTATGGCCGGAGACAAGTCCGAGGGTCCGACGACACAGACCTCCTTGGAAGTGAGATCTGTGTTCGGCTCCATCGCCGCTGAGTGTGCGGCCTCCGTGGTGGGCTCCATCCACCCGTCCTCGGATGGCACGATCTGCTCTGGATTTAAAGCCGGGGCAGCCGCAGGTGTGATCTCCCGAAACACCGTCTGATGGGAGATCTAATCATGCTCATCACAACCATAGGGCGCACCTGTCATGGGCTCGAATCCGTCAAAGATCAAGTCTTCGCGGATGTTGGCAGTGTAGTTCAGGCTTCCCAACCTGACCTGATGGCCAGGGGCGTAGCTATCGATCTGCTCTAGATGGCCAAGCGAGTTGGCCCGCAGTGCCAAGTCGCCGAATACGAAGATCTATCCGGGGAGGAAAACCTCACCCTGGACCGCATTATCTATTATATAATTAAGAGAGAAGACAAATAAGCCGTCACGTTTGTCCACATATGCTAATATTATTTCGACCGTTCGATTAGAATAATAATGGCTGAGATTTAAAAGATTTTGCGTAACATGCTATTGTTGACAGGTCAGCGTATTGAACCTGTCACGTGCACACACATATATGGTAATACATATAGAAAAAAGTCTAGATAAAAAAGATCTATATGGATGCTACGTCTACACATGCATCTAGAGTCCGGGGGCAATACTAGAGTTGGAGTATTAATTGGTGTGACACAAGGCAATCCTATTGATAGAAAGAGTCCGATTGAAAGAAAATTAAACAAGTCAAATACGGAGACAGAGTACACGTGCCCCCGCCCACAAGCAAACTAAGAAAAGGGCCACCCAATTAGAAAAACATGAGCGGGCCTATGGACATATCGATGCACTGCATATAGACCATGTCTAGCGATAGAAAAATCAACCAAACTAAGAAAAGGGCCACCCAATTAGAAAAACATGAGCGGGCCTATGGACATATCGATGCACTACATATAGACCATGTCTAGCGATAGAAAAATATTAAAAAAATACAGAAACAGCTATTTGCGTTTTTTAATAACATCGTTATGTCCAACTATTATGTCGACACTAAATTAGGAAATTTGATCACTACGACAGGAATAGACAAATAATGATACATATAGATTAAGAAAATATTGGAATAATTGCTTAGTATTCTCTCTGTAACTTTTTATAAGATGTTTTCCAAGTCCATGACAGTGTCAAAAAATGTCTCATACTAAGTTAGAGAGATTGTACTAAGATAAAAAAAATATTATAGCAATTGCTATATCATACACCAAATATTTTTCTATTTACAAAAGAAATTCCAATTTTTCTACAAACATACGCATACATAAGATTTATAGTCAAAATACATGCTCGAGGTCGGGCCAGCGCGTGGGCCCATAATGTTGGAAGTGGATGCACAGGTGTCACGTTGATATCAGCATGTATATATATCCATAAGTTTCCTAAAATAACAAATACATAAAGCATCTACTTGGTAAACTGATTGGCCTCGACTAAAAATATCTTTATAAATAAATTAGCTTTTGATTTATAGAAAACAACTATATGTCTGTATGTTGGTATACAGTAATAAGAAATAAGTATAACAAATGAAAAAGTTAGTGCAAACACCACGTATAACTTAAATTGCCAAATACAAAATAAGTTATGCATAAAACTATTATTAGGTGGATCAAGAAAATTATGATTTTTTACACATAGCTAAAGTATATTTTTGAAAAAAAATGTTTCCATACAAACTACATAGCTGGGAAACATGAGTCAGGACGACCTGAACCTGGATATGTCTACACCCACTTTTCTAAAATGGGTTTCAAAATGCCAACAATTTTTTTAAAAAATATCACGCGTACATCTGCGCACAATATGTGCGCCGCCCAATGTTTTGCGAGTAAATAATTTTTATGTTCCCGCAAAAAAAAAATTATGTTGGCTCCGCCAAAAAGACAAATTTTTGTATTTCTAAATAGCGTTCCACGCACTTTTTTTTGTCTTTTTTGCACATATCAAAAGGAGTTGTCACGTCTATGCATATCATCAATGGTACATGCACGGAAAGACAACCTGCCCACTAGAATTGAACCTGCCTTTTGAATTTCAAAAATAAATAAATTAAACGGGCCTAAACTGGTGTATCCAAGTCGGCCGCGTGCGTGCACAGCAAGGAAAAATACAGCCTGAGTTTCCAGAGACACACGGAAGCACGCAACATCAGTTTTCTATTGATTTGCGTGGCCTGATTGATTTCAAGCATAGGAGGCAAGAATCGAGTGCCAAAAGCCTACTTTTTTTCTCTCAATCCACCACGTTGGAGTAATTAACTACTACTATATCACATGCATGCACACGAGCTAGCACAATACTGTCCCTAGAAATAATTACAAATGTTTACGTACAAGGTAAGGAATTTGGCACCCTCACACCTTCTCTAAAGGTTCAAGAGAGTCTATAGCAGTTGTATTAGCGTAAAGTAACACATTATAACTATATTATTTAAACGTTTAAATTCGATAATAACAAATAATAATAATAATCCAGTTGTGATATACAGTCTACATATAGTCCAAAAATAGAAGCATAATACCTACGAAATAACCCTACTTGAATATATCAAGTCTGTATGACGAAGAATAAGAGTTTTATTTCCAAGACAAATCTTCTCTATTATATCTTAAATATTTATTTTTGAAAGAAGCATATAAATCCATCAGTACATTTAGTACAAGTCAGCAAATATTACTATGAGAAATTGAGTGAATTCCAAATTACTACAAGTACAATCATAAGAATAGCTACATGATGCCATTGCTTCATCAGTAAACTTATCACACAAATCAAAATGATGAACCGGGTGCGGGAATAAATTGGAAGCAACAGAGCATGGCAAGCCTGATAAATATTTTAATCTGGGTATATTCCCAGATAAGCACAATTAGCAAGAAATTAGCGAGATGGAATGTGTGAAATTATTTAGCTATTTTGGTGAATGCCTTAGATGGACAATAAATATAACTGATGATAGATAAAATTATAATGCCTTAGATGGCCAAGAAATATAAATGATGATAGATAAAATCAAGACGCGCATCTCTCACAAAAAAAATCAACATGCGTGGAAGCATTTTGAGGCAAGAGTATTCACAAAGCAAGATTCGCAACTGCAATAAAACGAATATGGAGCACAAAGAAGGAGAAAATAAAAAAGACTTCGATCAATGTTTAGATATCGTTGTTAGCGTTAAATTTCTAAAGAGGGCGTTGATAGAAATATAGACACCAATGGATTCAGAGATTTAGAAGAGAAAAATAGAAAACATTATGATACTCTAATTGTGTGCATGGTGAATCATACATTATCTTAGACCTTTTAATCTACAAAGTATCAAAGTTTTGATGTTATTCTCGATGTAAATTTTCTCTGCAAACTATTGTTTGAAGCTAGACACTAACAAATGTAGAGAAGTGGAAGATAAAAAACAAGAAAATGTAGCTTTGTGCATGAAGAAACATGCCTTACAAGCTAACTAATTGTACACTCAATGAAAAGAGGTACTCCCACCGAATTCCAGATACTTTTCCTAAAGATATCCATATCATCCGCAACGATTTCCTATAATTTGAATGGTACATCATATGTTGTGTAGTGGTGACCTAAGTAAAATTAAAATCTATGGACACAAATGACTAGATAGTAAACAATCTGAATAACTTTTTTCTCAATATGTATTCCGGCTATAATTGTAATACCTAACATCCTACTAATGTCAAATTGTAATAGTATATGAGGAAACAGAAACAAAACAACACTACTAAACCTAGCCGCGCAAATGCGCGGGTGACCCCACTAGTTGTAGATGATCGAAGGAGCCATCAAGCCTTATGTTGATGACACAGTGGAACTCTCAATGAAAGCACCAATGTCGGTGTCAAAACCGGCGGATCTCGGGAAGGGGGTCCCGAACTGTGCGTCTAAGGCTAATGGTAACAGGAGGCAGGGGACACAATGTTTACCCAGGTTCGGGCCCTCTCTATGGAGGTAATACCCTACTTCCTGCTTGATTGATCTTGATGATATGAGTATTACAAGAGTTGATCTACCACGAGATCGTGGAGGCTAAACCCTAGAAGCTAGCCTATGATTATGATTGTTGTTGTCCTACGGACTAAACCCTTTGGTTTATATAGGCACCGGAGGGGGCTAGGGTTACCCAGAGTCGGTTACAGTGAAAGGAATATGCATATCTGAATTTCCAAGCTTGCCTTCCACGCAAAGGAGAGTCACACCCGGACACGGGACAAAATCTTCAATCTTGTATCTTCATAGTCCAATAGTCCGGCATAAGCATATAGTCCGGCTGTCCGAGGACCCCCTAATTCAGGACTCCCTCAGCTGGCCGTCCTCCCATAGAGGCGATCCTCTTCGATCTAGAGGAAATAATGCGTTTCCAATCTTTGGACTATGTTGCCTTTAATGAAAACCTTAGAAAAAAGGTTCCTACCACTGTTCTAGTTGATAGAATTTCTGAACTTAATAATGATTTTGCTATTCGAAATAATGAGTTCGGATATTCCCTTGAGTATAGATTCATGAAGTTCTGTCAAAAGAATGCTTATAATGATGAATTGGTTGTGCAATATGAAGGGCCAAAGGAGGAACCCATACCTCCCGAGATTGATCTTGGGGACTTTTGTCCCATTAAATTTAGCCCTTTTAATTACTTTTGCTTGCCACAAAGAAAACTTGCTTCTGAACGTAGAAAATATGAGATGAGTTTTCGTGATCTATCTTATTATTATGGCACTACTTAGATCTATTCTTGCTTTTATGCCTAGCTAGGGGCGTTAAATGATAGCGCTTGTTGGGAGGCAACCCAATTTTATTTTAGTTCTTTGCTTTTTGCTTATGTTTAGTAATAAATATTTCATCTAGCTTCTGTTTAGATGTGGTTTTATGTTTTAATTAGTGTTTGTGCCAAGTAGAACCTATAGGATAACCTACGGTGATAGTTAATTTGATTCTGCTGAAAAACAGAAACTTTTGTGCGCATGAGAATAATTTTAGTAAATCACAGAAACGTGCTTTTGCGTTGATTCTTTTTGCAGTAGATCAATAGACAAATTGCCCAGGACTTCCTATGTTGGCAGGATTTTTAGAGTACCAGAAGTATTCAAAGTTACAGACTTCTATAGACTGTTCTGTTTTTGACAGATTCTGTTTTTCGTGTGTTGTTTGCTTTTTGATGCATCTATGGCTAGTATTGGGGGGTATGAACCATAGAGAAGTTGGAATACAGTAGGTTTAACACCAATATAAATAAAGAATGATTGCATTACAGTACGTTGTGTGGTGGTTTTTCTTTCTTGAACTAACGGAGCTCATGTGATTTCCTGTTGAGTTTTGTGTTGTGAAGTTTTCAAGTTTTAGGTAAAGATTTGATGGACTATGGAATAAGGAGTGGCAAGAGGCTAAACTTGGGGATGCCCATAGCACCCCAAGATAATCCAAGGACAACCAAAAGCCTAAGCTTGGGGATGCCCCGGAAGGCATCCCCTCTTTCGTCTTCGTTTATCGGTAACTTTACTTGGAGCTATATTTTTATTCACCACATGATATGTGTTTTGCTTGGAGCGTCTTGTATGATATTTGTCTTTTATTTTTAGTTTACCAAAATCATCCTTTCTGTACACACCTTTTGGGAGAAACCCACTTGATTTGGAATTTATTAGAATAATCTATGTGCTTCACTTATATCTTTTGAGCTAGATAGTTTTTGCTCTAGTGCTTCACTTATATCTTTTTAGAGCACGGCGGTGGCTTGATTTTGTAGAAATTGTTGATCTCTCATGCTTCACTTATATCGTTTTGAAAGTCTTTTAGAACAGCATGGTATTTTCTATGGTTATAAATTGGTCCTAGAATGATGGGCATCCAAGTTGGGTATAATAAAAACTATCATAAGAAGTGAATTGGATGCTATGATCAATTTGATGCTTGATAATTGTTTTGAGATATAGAGGTGGTGATATTAGAGTCATGCTAGTTGGGTAATTGTGAATTTAAAGAATACTTGTGTTGAAGTTGGCAAGTCCCGTAGCATGCACGTATGGTAAAAGTTGTGTAACAAATTTATTGCATGGAGTGCTGTTTTGATTGCCTTCCCTTGTGTGGAGGTCGGGGGCACGCGATGGTTAACTCCTACCAACCTCCCCCTAGGCATGCGTAGTAGTACTTTGCTTCAAGGGCTAATAAAACTTTTGCAATAAGTATATGAGTTCTTTATGACTAATATGAGTCAATGGATTGTACGCACTTTTACCTTTCCATCATTGCTAGCCTCTTCGGTACCGTGCATTGCCCTTTCTCACCTTGAGAGTTGGTGCAAACTTCACCGGTGCATCCAAACCCCGTGATACGATACGCTCTATCACACATAAACCTCCTTATATCTTCCTCAAACAGCCACCATACCTACCTATTATGGCATTTCCATAGCCATTCCGAGATATTATTGCCATGCAACTTTCCACCGTTCCGTTTATCATGACACGCATCATCATTGTCATATTGCCTTGCATGATCATGTAGTTGACATTGTATGTGTGGCAAAGTCACCATGCATAATTTTTCATACATGTCACTCTTGATTCATTGCCCATCCCGATACACCGCCGGAGGCATTCATATAGAATCATAGCTTGTTCTATTTTTGAGTTGTAATTCATGAGTTGTAAATAAATAGAAGTGCGATGATCATCATTATTAGAGCATTGTCCCTTATAAAAAAAGAAAGACAAAAAGAAAAAAAAGAAAGGCCAAAGAAAAAAAGAAAGGCCAAATAAAAAAAGGAAAGGCCCAAAAAAAGAGAAGGAAAGGCCAAAAAAAAAAAAGAAAATAAAAAAGGGGGACAATGTTACTATCCTTTTCCACACTTGTGCTTTAAAGTAGCACCATGTTCTTCATATAGAGAGTCTCTTATGTTGTCACTTTGATATACTAGTGGGAATTTTTCATTATAGAACTTGGCTTGTATATTCCAACGATGGGCTTTCTCAAAATGACCTAGGTCTTCGTGAGCAAGCAAGTTGGATGCACACCCACTTAGTTTCATTTGTTGAGCTTTCATACATTTATAGCTCTAGTGCATCCGTTGCATGGCAATCCCTACTCCTCATGTTGACATCAATTGATGGGCATCTCCATAGCCCGTTGATTAGCCTCGTCAATGTGAGACTTTCTTTCTTTTTATCTTCTCCACATAACCTCCATCATCATATTCTATTCCACCCATAGTGCTATATCCATGGCTTACGCTCATGTATTGCGTGAGAGTTGAAAAAAGCTGAAGCGCGTTAAAAAGTATGAACCAATTGTTTGGATGAAACCGGGGTTGTTCTTGATGGAGTATTTTTGTGTGATGAAAATGAAACATAGCCTAACTATATGATTTTGTAGGGATGAACCTTCTAATGACATGTTATTTTAAGAAGACATGATTGCTTTGTTAGTATGCTGGAAGTATTAATTTTTCTTATGTCAATATGAACTTTTATTTTGAATCATTTGGATCTGAACATTCATGCCACAATAAAGAAAATTACATTGAGAAATATGCTAGGTAGCATTCCACATCAAAAATTCTGTTTTTATCATTACCAACTCGAAGACGAGCAGGAATTAAGCTTGGGGATGCTTGATACGTCTCCAACATATCTATAATTCTTGATTGTTCCATACTATTATATTACCCGCTTTGAATGTTTATGGGCTCTACTTTACACTTTTATATCACTAGAAAACATGCCCGTGCGTTGCAACGGGAAAAAGATTCGCATGCTTCAAGCATAATAAGCACGACTCAAGACCCCTTCACATGTCCAATTTATCTATTTCAACATAGCGCATTAACTGCGTTGTTGCTTATGCTCCTTCCTGCTTTCACCAACCATGGTTGCCATGTCCACATGATCACATTGCGTTCGAACATGGTGAATCCTAATGTGACGATCTCAACCACACACGCATGTCATTGAACATGTCGTTGCAAGTTCATGTTTAATACTCGTCGAGCTGGATATGACGTTAGCGCTTCCTGAGCTACGACCTACATCATTCCTCATACACCTATTCACTTCTAAATTGTATACTTATTATATTAAATGCATCAACATTCTTTTTAAAATACACAAATGATTTGTAAATCACATGGACTTTAAAAAGCATGATTTTTTATTAAATTATGACTGTATCTTTAAGCACGTGAAAACTTTTTATAATTACATGAATTTTTTAGAAAAGGGTGAACATTTTTTAATTGTTTGGACATTATTTTAATACGTGAACACTTTTCTTAAAGCTGCACAAACAACTTGAAATGCTGGAACAATTTTTCAAAAGGCACAAAGAAAACATGCGAACACTTTTCATTAGTTTGTGTATTTGATTTGAAGTGATCATGTTACACATACACGCTCGGCCAAATATTTTTCTTGATCGGTTCAATTTTTTTTCTGGACACAGTGATTTGGTTCAATCCTTCCTTTAATCCCGCATCGGAGATTAATTCCTTCTTTTATTTTTTTCTCTTTTAGAGGTATTTTTAATTCTTTTCATTGTTTTCAAAGTGCATGTCCTGAGCACTATCCGCCCACGATCAGTGCTTCCTTTTAATTAGTATCCCCACACAATCCTTCCTTAATTATCCTATGTACACAATCCTTCCTTAATTATCACACCTATTTACAACAATTCCTTCTATAAATTAGAAGCCCACTATTTTTTCTTCAATTTTATCCAACCTGCTTATAACAATCCTTCCTTTTATATCACACAATTCTTTCTTTAATTTGCCCATCGATTTAATTAGCTCGCACATATGTTCTCTGCCTGTTTGTTAATTCACGAACCTGGTATATTAACCAGTGCAAGTTGGTTTAGAAACGCGAGGTGGGATAATTCAACATCAAAGATTGGCTGTTTAGTTGGTCATGGGAGGTAAGACCCTTACGCAAGGTCATCAGTTTGACTCCTGCGGCCCCATATATTTTACAGTGTCATTTCATGGCCTTTTTTTCACTTTTTAGAAAGCCCACTCGTGGGCCTGTGTGGTCTAGTACAGGCTGCGGGAAGGAGAAAAATTGGTCGCGAGGCCGAATGTGCTGAGGCCCAAGTGCGGAAGATGTGTTCTTTAATGCCCGACAAAACAACACAAAAATTTAGTACCACCTCAGATAGTAAAAGTATAATACAGGTGAACGGATGAAAAAATTGGAGAAATGCACCTTGCTTTATTAGTAGGTATAAATTTTTGGGACTAACCTACTAACCGGAGGCCCAACCCAAATTATTGTTTTTTTTTGCCTATTTCAGTGTTTCGAAGAAAAGGAATATCAAACGGAGTCCAAACGGAATGAAACCTTCGGGATCGATCTTTTTGGAACAAACGCAATCCAGGAGACTTGGGGTGGACGTCAAGCAGCAAAGGAGGTGGCCACGAGGGTGCCCGGCACGATCTAAGGGGGTGGGCGCGCCCCCCACCCTCGTGGGCCCCTCAACCGACATACTTCTTCCTCCTATATATATATCCACGTACCCCGAAAACATCCAGGAGCACCACGAAAAACTATTTCCACCGCCGCGACCTTCTGTATCCGTGAGATCCCATCTTGCACTACTAGGGAAAACCCTAGTAGTGGCGCGGATTTTGAGGCTAGTAGCAGCGCGGGTGTCCGCGCTACTAATAAGGCGCTACAGCTAACTCATAGTAGTAGCGCGGCCCTTACCCGCGCTACTACTGTTGACGATATCAGCAGCGCTTTTTAAGAACGCGCTACTATTACCTAGCTGTAGCGATTTCGCAGTCCCTCGCTACTGCTATATCTTTCATAATTTTCCCAGTACCCCTTTCCCTTTCAGTTTCCCTTTCAGATACTAGATACTAGGTACTGCTAGTAGATATCAAATTCATAAACCATTACTAGGTAGTACTCCCTTCATTCCAAATTACTCGTCGTGGTTTTAGTTCGAACCACGATGAGTAATTTGGAACGAAGGGAGTACTAGATAACAATTTCATGCAGAGTCAGCATGCATCCTCAAGCAGTACAAGGTCATATCAACGGCCATCATCATATGTAGTTCTAGATGATATCGACGACAATCATCATATGTAGTTCTAGATGATATAGCCACACACACATATGTAGTTCTAGATGATATAGCCACACACATATGTAGTTCTAGATGATATCGAAGACAATCATCATCCTCAAGCCTGGGCGGTTGGTGTTCCTGATAGTAATTAGGATGGCATGTCCAACACGAAGATTCTTGCCATCGAGGAATTTCTTCCACCCAACCGAGTTTAAGTGTGTGCTACCGTCCGTGTCCACGCGGTAAGTACAGGTTGTGACGGAGCCCCTTGCAGTAAGGCGTAGTCCAGCTGAGCCTTCTTCATCAAGCTCAATACCATAACTCACAAATATGCTCTTTGCCAATTCTGAATAAGAAAAACATATCAATTAATAAATAGCCTCGCAAATAAGTACATATGGATCATCTACACTATTAATAGTTTCCTTAGATTCTACACTAATAAGCATGTGATCGAACTCTACACTAAAACATAGCATCGACTAGATTCCACACAACATACCATATCATTGGACTGTACACTAAGTAATTCATCGGATAATTTGCATTTGTAAGTATAACATACCATATCATGTTGATCAACCATGGTATTTGTCAAGCGGGTCACGAATGGCACCCCAACAAAGTCAGCATGTGGCGGAATTATGTCCCACAGGTTGGACACCTCCTCCTCACTCAGCCTTGTTCTTTGAGCTACGATGGCTTCATGAAGTGGGTCATCATCATCTTCATCGAGTGGGTCCTCATTATCTTCATCATCTTCGTCATCTTCATCATCTTCCACCAGGTTGAGATAAATGACAGCCAGCTTGGGTCCTTCTGCTTGGAAGGAGAAGCTGATCAACTCACCACCAGTAAGACGAATGCGAGCGACGAAACGGGCCCATCCATCTCCTCCAATCTACGACATATTGCATCCTTTCTCGACCTCCATAGTGTACGGCCCCCCAGGAGCCTCAAATGTTACAGTGTCTCCTGTCAGCTTGTTGAATTTCAACCTCACATTGCATGAGACGATCTGTGTAAAATAAGCAAAATGACACAATGCAGTAATGCCAACACTAAAAATAAAATAGTTATTACATTTCATCTAATTTCTTACCGCCGCATGACAAAAACTCGGCTGGAAGTAGATGCCGAACAGCTTGCCAGTTGCAAGGCTGCTGGCGCATCTTGACTTGCACAGTCGACATAGCAGTGGTGGTGGTGGCGCCATTTTTCCTAAAGCAATATGAGCAAAGGATTAACGATCAACTAAATCAAAATGTTCTAAGTCAACTAAATCAACTAGCCTACTAAATCAACTAAATCAAATTGTTCTAAATCAACTAAATCAACTAGCCTACTAAATCAACTAAATCAAAATGTTCTAAATCAACTAAATGAACTAGCCTACTAAATCAACTAAATCAAAATGTTCTAAATCAACTAAATGAACTAGCCTACTAAATCAACTAAATCAAAATGTTCTAAGTAACCTAAATCAACTAAATGAACTAGCCTATTAAATCAACTAAATCAAAATGTTCTAAGTCACCTAAATCAACTAGCCTACTAAGTCAACTAAATCATATCAACTAAATCAAAATGTTGCATATGAACTAGCCTACTAAATCAAATTGTAGAGGGCAGGAGGGAGAAGGAGGGGCGACTCGAGGAGGGAGAAGAGAGTAGGATGGAGGAGGAAGGCAGAGCGAGGAGGGGCCGGCCGGCGCGGCTAGTGGAGGGAGGACGGAGGAGGAAGGCGGAGCGAGGAGGGGCCGGCCAGCGGCGAGTGGAGAGGGAAGACGGAGGAGGAGGCCGGTACCGAGTCCAGCAAGGAGGAGGAGGTGACGGCGGCGCAGACGGAGGAGGGGCGACGGGGGTGGACCGGCGCGGGGGATTGAGAGGGGATCTAGTGAGTGTGTGACTGTGTGAGTGGATCAGATAGAGGAGATGGGGGTGGGAGATGAATGGCTTAGCAGTAGCGCGCTATAGGAAAAGACGCTACTGCTAAGCTATCTAGGAGCAGCGCCTTTCACAATAAAGCGCTACTACTATGTGTCAGCATGTAAAAATAGACTTTGTTCAATATATCAAAAATACATTGATCATCAACAATCTTTTTGTGGACAATCTGATTTGTCAATATGAGTCCTCACCAGTTTAGGAACAGGTGAAGACTCATATTGCAGCCACAAATTCTACACATAGAGTTCCATAAAGACCAAGTGCTTGTCAAAGTTTGAGAAGTAACATATTTAAGGTGGTAGAAACTCTCTTCACGGAGCGAGGTGGGACTAAATTTTTGTAGTAAACTTAGCAGTAGCGCTTATTGGAGAAATGCGCTGCTACTATGCTATGTAGCAGTAGCACCCATCGTTATAACACGTTGCTGCTATAACTAGCCTCGTGGCGGAGCAGTAGCGCGTCTTTGAGCGGGCGCGCTACTGCTATATTTGTTTCAGCAGCGAGTTACTCCTGAGCACGCTACTGCTAATTAGCAGTAGCGCCTTATTTTAAAGCGCGCTGCTGATAAGATTCTATGTATAGGCTTTTCCCTAGTAGTGTTGGAGCCTTCGCCGGTGCTCCGCTGGAGGGGGATCGACCATGGAGGGCCTCTACATCATCTCCAAGGCCTCTCTGATGAGTTGTGAGTAGTTTACCACAGACCTTCGGGTCCATAGTTATTAGCTAGATGGCTTCTTCCCTCTCTTTGAATCTCAATACCAAGTTCTCCTCGATCTTCTTGGAGATCTATTCGATGTAAATTTTTTTGCGGTGTCTTTGTCGAGATCCAATGAATTGTGTGTTTATGATCAAGTTTATCTATGAGAAATATTTTAATCTACTCTGAATTCTTTTATGTGTGATTGGTTATCTTTGCAAGTCTCTTTGAATTATCAGTTTGGTTTGGCCTACTAGATTGATCTTTCTTGCCATGGGAGAAGTGCTTAGCTTTGGGTTCAATCTTGCGGTGTCCTTTCCCAGTGATAGCAGGGGCAGCAAGGCACGTATTGTATTTTTGCCATCGAGGATAAAAATATGGGGTTTATATTATATTGCATGAGTTTATCCCTCTACGTCATGTCATCTTTCTTAATGCGTTACTCTGTTCTTCATGAACTTAATACTCTAGATGCAGGCAGGAGTCGGTTGATGTGTGGAGTAATAGTAGTAGATGCAGAATCATTTCGATCTACTTGTCACGGACGTGATACCTATATAGATGATCATGCCTTGATACTCTCATAAATATGCACTTTTTTTCAATAGCTCGACAATAATTTGTTCACCCACCGTAATACTTATGCTATCTTGAGAGAAGCCACTAGTGAAACCAATGGCCCCCGGGTCTATATTTTATCATATAAGTTTTCCATCTACTTTTATTTGCATCTTTACTTTCCAATCTATATCATAAAAATACCAAAAATATTTATCTTATCTTATTATCTCTATTAGATCTCACTTTCGCAAGTTACCGTGAAGCGATTGAGAACCTCTTTATCGCGTTGGTTGCGAGGTTCTTGTTTGTTTGTGTAGGTGTGTGGGACTTTTGAGGAGCCTCCTAGTGGATTGATTCCTTGGTTCTCAAAAACTGAGGGAAATACTTACGCTACTTTGCTGCATCACCCTTTCATCTTCAAGGGAAAACCAGCGCAGTGCTCAAGAGGTAGCATTCCACACTCGCTATTTATAATATTTAGTAATATATTCTAACTTTTTGATAATAGCACCTACTTTTATATTTTAGCTCTTCAATATCATGCTAAGTTATCCTCTTCATACCCACAACGTAGTTTTATTTCTCGTTTCTAGTTGGAAGCAAACGTTCGGTGTACGTAGAGTCGTATCAGTGGCAGATATGGCTTGAGAGAATATTGATCTTTCCTTTAACTCGTTGTGGGTTTGACACTCCATACTTATCACTTCCACCTTTGGAATTTCTACGATGATTCCCTGCACTTGGGGATTATCAAGCCCTTTTCTGGCGCCGTTGCCGGGGAGCAATAGCGTGGGGTTGATATTCTCGTGTGTGCTTGTTTGCTTTGTTCACTAAGTAGATTTTTTTCCTTTTTTGTTTCTGTTTTGTTGTGGGTGAAACATATAGAAAAAGTTTAAAGAAAGAAAAAATTACTTGCCTCTCATGCCTAAAAAAGTTTTTAAAAAGAGAAGTGATTGGAAAGTTATGCATTGAAGAAGTGAGGGTCGACCTTGTGCACTTGTGCTCATGCTCAAGAAAACAATGTAGAATTTTTCATGGAAGTTCCTCTGTAAATAATTATCCCCTTGTATATATCCATTGTATTATAAAAATAATGTGCCAAGCTTTGGTTTTAGGATGATTAGATTGCTTGTTTACTATGTGCAGAACAAAAATAGAAACTTTGGCTGTAGCGCGTGATTTTACATTTTTTACTGGAAGGTCAAATGGGTCTGAAACTTTTTTGCACATTACTTCTGTACAAATTTTTCAAATTTTCATATTTATTTAATAATTTTTGGAGTTACATAAGTTTACTAAACTTCCAGATTACTACAGATTGTCCTGTTTTTGACAGATTCTGTTTTTCGCGTGTTGTTTGCTTATTTTGATGAATCTATGGCTAGTATCAGGGGGTTATGAACCATAGAGAAGTTGGAATACAGAAGTTTTAACACCAATACAAATAAATAATGAGTTCATTACAATACCTTAAATGGCAGTTTGCTTTATTACACTAACGGATCTCACAAAGTTTTTGTTAAGTTTTTGCTAAGTTTTTGTGGATGAAGTGTTCGAAGAACGAGGAGTTACCGATGTGAGAAGAATAAAGAGAGGCAAGATTTCAAGCTTTGGGATGCCCAAGGCACCCCAAGTAAATATTTCAAAGGATACTCAAGCATCTAAGTTTGGTGATGCCCCGGTTGGCATCCCATCTTTTTTCTTCAACAAATATCGGTATACCTCGGTTTTTGTTTTGTTCACATGATTTGTGTCCTTCGTGTTTTTATTTTTCTTTAAGAACCATGCTAGTATGAGATAGCCCTTCATTGATTTATATAATACTTCATGTGATTCACTTAAATCTTTTAAGTATGATCTTATAGAATTGCTCTTTGTGCTTCACTTAAATCATTTGAGTATGGTTTTATAGAATGCTTCATGTGCTTCACTTATATATTTTGAGCTTGGATATTAGTTAGTATATATTAATTGTAGAACTCTCCATGAACTTCACTTATATCTTTTGGAGTATGAATAATACTATCAACTAAAGCAGGTTTGGAAGAGTGTCAACTTTAGGAATTAGTGATCCCACTATTCCGAATGAGAAGAGTTTTGCTTATGTGGAGAGTAGTAAAATTTCTATGCTTATAGGTCATGAAAAGAATGCCTTATGTGATGTTTATATTGTTGAATTCATTCATGATGCTACTGAAAATTATTATGAGGGAGGAATATAGGCTTGTAGGAGTTGCGATAATATAAAGTTTCCTCTCTATGTGCTTAAAGTTTTGAATTTATACTTGTTTTGCCTTCCTATGCTAGTTGATTCTTGTTCCTATAAATTATGTGTTCACAAAATCGATAGGCATATGAAGTGGGTTAGATTCAATTGTACTAGTCATATTCTTCATGTTGCTCTCTTTATGTTTCAATTATTTTCTTTTATGTGAGCATCATTGAAATCATCATGCCTAGCTAAAAGGCATTAAAGAAAAGCGCTTGTTGGGAGACAACCCAATATTTACCCTTACTGTTTTTGTGTTTTTACATGATTAATATACTGTAGTAATCATGTTTTATAGATTTTTGTTTCAATGAAGTGCCAAGCAAGACCTTTGGGAAGACAGTGAAGACTTTGCAATCTTGCTGTAAAAACAGAAACTTTGCGCTCACGAGAATAGATGCCATTTTTACTGGAGAGTGCTTTTTGGTTGATTCTTTTTGCAGATGATTAATAGACAAATTCCTCACGTCCAAAAAATTATTTCACAGTTTTTGGAGTAGCAGAAGTATGGTTGCTGTTCAGATCATTACAGACTGCTTCGTTTTTGACAGATTCTGTTTCATTGCATAGTTTGCTTGTTTTCTAGTTTCTATGACTTATGTTTCTCAATATAAATTGTATAAATGATATGGTACAGTAGGAATTGTGTGAGAACAATTATGAAACTTTTCTTTGATAGTACCAAAGTGAATGGTTTACTCTTTATCATACTAATCTATCTCATGAAGTTCCGTTAAGTTTTATGTGACTGAAGTTTTCAAGCTTTGGGTGAGATATCGATATGAGGAGAATAAGGGGTGGAAAGACCCTAAGCTCGCAGATGCCCAAGGAACCCCAAGGTAATATTCAAGGAAGACTCAAGTGCCTAAGATTGGGGATGCCCCGGAAGGCATCCCCTGTTTCGTCTTCACAACTATCGGTATACCTTACTCGGAGCTATATTTTTATACGTCACATGATATGTGTTTTACTTGGAGCGTATTTTCAATTTTACTTGTTGTTTGAATAAAATCATTGGATCTGAAATCTTGAATAAAAAAGAATCCTCCCATGGCTAGTTAATTATTTGACTACTCAGTGTTCTTCACTTATATCTTTTGGAGTAGTTTGTCATTTGCTCACGTGCTTCACGTGTATCCTATGAGTAAATGGTTGAATGAATTGAATATCGTAAATCTGAATTTATATAAGTTTCATATGCTTATAACATGGGGAGTAATGACTTCACACATAATAAGTATAGGTAATAAACTCACTAAAAGTTAGCAAACACAGAATTGGTCACGTGAACAATTCCTGAAAGAATATTGAAGGAAGAGAGATTTCACATATAAATTTACTATCTTGGACAAATTTTGTAATTGCGAGCACTCATTAAAATATGACATGCTAAAAAGTTGTTTTTGGACAAGGAAGACAACTTAATTGGTTATGTTTTCCTATATCCGAAACATTATATTGTCTTGGATCATCCAACATGTTGGGCTTGCCTTTCCCTCTCATGCTAGCCAAATTCCTTACACCAAGTAAAAATACTACTTGTGCTTCCAAACATCCCTTAAACGAGTTTTGCCATGAGAGTCCACCATACCTACCTAAGAATTGAGTAAGATCCTTCAAGTAAGTTGTCATCTGTGCATACAATAAAAATTTCTCTCTAAATATGTATGATCTATTAGTGCGAAGAAAATAAGCTTTATATGAACTTGTGATAGGGAAGAAATAAAAGCGATGGAGTGCATAATAAAGGTCTTTATCACAAGCGGCAATATAAAGTGACGTTCTTTTGCATTAAGATTTTGTGCATCCAACCATAAAAGCGCATGGCAACCTCTGCTTCCCTCTACTAAGGGCCTATCTTTTACTTTTTTCTTCTACCCTTATACAAGAGTCATGGTGATCACCACCTTTCCTTTTTACACTTTTTCCTTTGGCAAGCACTTTGTGTTGGAGCAACCCGGATATATATATCCGATTGGATGTAGGTTTTCATAAATTATTATTGGTGGCATTACCCTTGAGGTAAAAGGTTGGGAGGCGAAACTATAAGCCCCTATCTTTCTCTGTGTCCGATTAAAACTTTGAACTCATACATATGACGTGAGTGTTAGCAATTGTGAGATATTAAATGATAGTTGAGTATGTGGAGTTTGCTAAATCAAAGCTCTAATAGACCCTTCCTGAAAATAAGATGAATTGCAATTGTTTGATGACTGAGAATATAGTTTGTTAGTTTCAAGAAAGTTTATGATCTATGCTTTAATATGTGAATAGCTTGTTACTTGATCATGAAAAGTTTTATGAGATGAGCTACTGTTATGATATATAATGATGCTAGAAAAGGTGATTGAATTTATCATTGATCAAACTTATGCATTTGCTAGCATTCACACTTCATACATTATTTCTTTTATCATTTACCTACTCGAGGACGAGCAGGAATTAAGCTTGGGGATGCTGATACGTCTCCAGCGTATCTAAAATTTATGAAGTATTCATGCCATGTTTACAATAGTTTTATATGATTTTGGTATGATTTGATTAGAACTAACCTGGACCGATGCTTTTTTGAGCAGAACTATCGTGGTGGTGTTTTTGTGCAAAAATAAAAGTTCTCGGAACGCGCTGAAAATCAACGGAGATTTTTTCTGGAAAATATGAAAAATACTGGAACAAAAATCTACCGGAGGGGAGTCCCGTGGGCCCCACGAGGGTGGGGGCGCGCTCACCCCCCTGGGGCACGCCCCCTGCCTCGTGGACTCCCCGAGGGCCCCTGTGACGTGAAATCGACGCCAACTACTCCTATAAATGCAGAAACCTTCAGGAAATAACCTAGATCAGAAGTTCCTCCGCCGCAAGCCTCTGTAGCCACGAGAAATCAATCTAGGCTCTCGCTGGCATCCTGCCGGAGGGGGCCATCATCACCGGAGGCCATGGAGGAGGATCCCGGAGGGGCCATCATCGCCATGAAGGCCAAGGACGAGAGGGAGAACCTCTCCCCATCCGGGGGGAAGCCATGGAGGAGGAAGCACATAGGGGAGAACCTCTCCTCCTCTCTCTCGGTGGCGCCGGAGTGCCATCAGGAGGGGAATCATCACCGTCGTGATCGTCTTCATCAGCATCACCATCATCATCACCACCCTCATCTCTTTTACACGGTCCACTCTCCCGCACCCCGCTGTAATACCTACTTGAGCATTGTGCTTTATGCCACATATTATGATCCAATGATGTGTTACCATACTATGATGTTTTGAGTAGATATCCTTTGTCTTTGGGTTGGTTGATGATCTAGATTGGTATGAGTTGTATGTTTTATTTTGGTGTTGTCCTATGGTGCCCTCCGTGTCGCGCAAGAGTGAGGGATTCCCGCTGTAGGGTGTTGCAATATGTCCATGGTTTACTTATTGTCTGCATTTCTTGAGTGACAGAAGCATAAACACAGATAAGTGGCTCACGGCGTATGGGATAAAGGGGACTTGATGCTTTAATGCTATGGTTGGGTTTTACCTTAATGATCTTTAGTAGTTGCGTATGCTTGCTAGAGTTCCAATCATAAGTGCATATGATCCAAGATGAGAAACTATGCTAGCTTATGCCTTTCCCTCATATGAAATTGAAATAGTGATTACCGGTCTTGTTAACAATTGCCTAGGACAATTCCGCACACCGATCCACCATTATTAGACACTCGCTATTTATAATATTTAGTAATATATTCTAACTTTATGATAACAACACCTAATTTTATATTTTAGCTCTCCGATATCATGCAAAGTTATCCTCTTCATACCCACAATGTAGTTTTATTTCTCGTTTCTAGCTGGAAGAAAACATTCGGTGTACGTAGAGTCGTATCAGTGGCGGATAGGGCTTGAGAGAATATTGATCTTACCTTTAACTCCTTGTGGGTTTGACACTCCATACTTATTACTTCCACCTTTGGAAATTGCTACGTTGATTCCCTACACTTGGGATTATCATGGAGCTGGGTGATTGATTGAGCTATGTGATTGATGGATTGGCCGTCGGCAGGTCGTACCTGGTCGTGGGGTCATGTCATCCTTTTTTTCGTGATGTCACCGTATACATACGTATGGGTTATATGAGTTATACGGGCTTGGATATGGGCTACGTGGCTTGCATATGGGCAGTGGTAGGCCGAAGAAAAAATATATTGCGGGGGTCAAGAATACCCCTAGGAAATTGAGTTAGGGGGGAGCACCGGAGCAAGGCTCCCCGTCGATGTTTTGTATCAGCCAAAAGGTGATAAGCCGATCTTATGAAAAATAATGCCGACCGCTCATAGTGCCATGCCCATTCGTCCTCAAACACCCTTGTGCTTAGTGGAATATTCATAACGGTCTTGGCATCCATCGGACTCAGGTGTTCATTAACTGCAGCCTGATTCCATTGTCGCGTAGGAGATAGGACCATCCAATAACTCTGAAACCTTCTCTGGTGGGTGATTGGAGGCTAGGTACAGCGTACGTAACATGTTATCGCGTGGCAACCAGTTATGAACCCAGACACTTGTCATTTCTCCGTTGCCAATCCTGCGTACCAAGCCTTGTTTGAGCACTGAAAGTCCAGCATACACTGCTCGCCAGACGTGAGACGGATGGCTACCCAGCTCAGCATCTAGGATGTAAACCGAAAACTGCTTTCAAAATCTTTGCACATAATGAATCTGGTTCTCGATGGATCCTCCATCCTTGCTTGGCCAGCATGGCCAAGTTGAATAATTCCGTGTCACGAAAACCCAGTCCGCCCATATACTTAGGCATTGTTAATTCATCCCATCACACCCACGCGTTCCTTCTTTTACCATCTCTGCTACCCCAATAAAATTTGCTGATCATTGTGTTAATATGATTACACAGTAGGGAGAGTAAAACAATCCATAGAATATGTTGAGATTGCTTGCACCACAGCTTTAATTAAAATCTCCTTCCCCGACGATGCCATACACTTCTCTATCCAACCTTGAATTTTCGCCCATATATAGTCTGTCTGTGAGGTATTTAAACAAGCCATTCTTACTTCTCCCCACATCAGATAGTAACCCGAGATACCGTTCAGTCAATGTCTCAGTGGGAACATTAAGAACAACTTCAATTATATTTCTCGTGTTCTCCGGACACCCTTTCCCAAAGAAAATTGAACACTTTGATATATTTACCTTTTGTCCTGAAGCATCACAATATGCATGTACTATATCTCTAATGAGCTCAGCTCCTTCTCTATTTTCTTTAAACGTCACCAAACTGTCATATGAGAACAGTGGATGGTTCACTGGGGGCGCCCCTGGAACCACTGAAACTCCATTTATACTTTGAGATTTCAGCAAACATGATAGACCTTCAGCTGAAGCAGGAATAGATAGGGTGAGATGGGATCGCCTTGATGAATCCCCCTCGATGGCTTGAACTCTTCTAGCGGACCGCCATTCAACAAAACTGAGAAAGAGACTGTCGTTACACACTGCATTACCCTCTTTACCCAGCTATGGTGCAAGCCAATTTTGATCATTGCTGCCTCCAAATAATTCCATTCAACACTAGCATATGCTTTCATCATGTCCAATTTCAGCGCACAGCAAGCATTATTCTTACTTCGAGATCTTTTCATAAAGTAAAGGCACTCATAGTCAACTATAACATTGTCAGTGATTAGCCTGCCTGGGATGAAAGCGGACTGCTCTTCGGAAATTATCTCCGGTAGAATCTTTTTCAGCCAGTTTACATGTACTTTTGATATAATCTTGAAGACTACATTGCGCAAACTAATTGGCCGAAATTGGACTAAAGAGGTTGGGTTTTGTACCTTAGGGATAAGAATGATGAACGTCTTGTTAATAACCTCCGGAGACTCAATACCATTAAGCACTCGCAACACCATCTCAGTAACTTCATCACCACACACTCCCCAATTCCTTTGGAAAAAATGCGCCGGGAAACCACCCAGCCCCGGTGCTTTAGTGGGAAACATTTGAAACAGGGCCTCCTTCACTTCACATGCCTTATACGGAGCAGGCACCATCTCGTTCATCTCATTAGTTACTTTACAAGGTATGTGGGAGAGCACCTCCTTCATCTCAATAGTACCTTGAGAGGTGTGAAGATTTTTGTAAAAATCTATAACCATATTACCAATTTTTGCATCATTTTCACACATTGTTCCGTCATCACACTTTAGTTGAATTATTCCGTTTCTCCTCTTTCTAATAGATGCTTTGGTGGGACTAACTAATCCATCCCACTTAAACTGTTTTAATGGGCTCCCATTGGATAGTAAAAAACTTAATCGGGCTATCCCACTTAACCCGATGGGAGCCCACTTTTCCCTATAAGCTAGCCAATGGGTTCTGGCGGTAGGGTCCTTTCTCACTTAATTTTCTACAAGAACTTGACCATTTGAATTACAAATATGACTTTGCACAGTGCAATAGATAAACACACAACAACATATGAAAATATGATGACCTCACATATTATAGATAGTAAATGGCCATATCCAATAAGTTGAACATATGAAATAGGTTTCAACATAGTAACAAAAGGTAGAAATAAGACAACATTGAGTAGTTCAACATGGCACAACTACTTCAACTAAGCGAGTTCAACACAACAACATCACTAGTTCCTCCCCCCCCCCCTCTTGGTGGCACGCTCCTCGTTTCTCTTTGAGTGGCCTTTGTCCGGCTTCTTCTGCGATGACGAGGAACCGGTTTCTGAAACGGGGATGGACTCTTCCAGTCAATCTTCGGAAGTTTCCCTCTCTTCTCCTGGGTTGGCTGAGTCGATGGAGGTCCATCATCGTTGTCATACTCCTCCTCATCACCTCCTTCGTTGTCACCTCCTTCCTCTTCTCCCTCTTCCTCCTTGTCCTCTTCTCTCTGATCATCTTCTTCCTCGGTCTCCTCAACAATGCAAGACGATAAGACGGCGTGGATAGAGGAACCTCCGTCGGCATGCCTAGATGAAGCCATGGAATGTGTCGACCCACCTGGAGCAAGAGCATGCACGTCAACCGAGGCAGTGCATCCAAGCATGCCTGCTAGCCTTTGGCAACGGTTCATGATCTTCTGCAAAAACAAATATACTATCTCCATTATTAAATATTTGTCTATTTAGAGATTTCAAATGGACTACCACATATGGATGTATATAGACATATTTTAGAGTGTAGATTCACTCATTTTGCTCCGAATGTAGTCACTTGTTGAAATCTCTACAAAGACAAATATTTAGGAACGTAGGGAGTAGAAGAGAATGGCTTGGAACAGGTTTAGGGTTGCAAATAAGTAAGAACATGGCACGGATAAAATGTGTGGTTGCTCGAACAGAATGCTATGAGGCTTAAAGTTACCTTCATCGCTTCCCTCAGCTTGCCGTCACCCTCCACGGTTCCGGGGTCAGAACTTAGCGCATTTGATCCAGCGAAAATGTTTCTCCTCAGCTCCGCGGCCTACAAATGTAAGGATCATTAATGACCATGTCAGCATCATCCAACTACCGGCTCGAATGCATTTCAACAAAACTTACCACTCTGTTCATCAAGGGTGCATACTGCTACGTCTTGAGCTTGCGTTGGTTTTCCTTGAACAGGAAAGGGTGATGCAGTAAAGTAGCATAAGTATTTCCCTCAATTTTTGAGAACCAATGTATCAATCCAGTAGGAGGCTCCTCAAAAGTCGCACGCACCTACACAAATAAACAAGAACCTCACAACCAACGCAATAAAGGGGTTGTCAATCCCTTCACGGCCACTTGCAAAAGTGAGATCTGATAGAGATAATATGATAAGATAAATATATTTTTGGTATTTTATGATATAGATTGGAAAAGTAAATATGCAAATAAAAGTAGATTGAAAACTTATATGATAAAAGATAGACCCGGGGGGCATAGGTTTCACTAGTGGCTTCTCTCAAGATAGCATAAGTATTACGGTGGGTGAAGAAATTACTGTCGAGTAATTGATAGAAAAGCGAATAATTATGAGATTATCTAGGCATGATCATGTATATAGGCATCACGTCCGTGACAAGTAGATCTACTCATGCCTGCATCTACTGCTATTACTCCACACATCGACCACTATCCGGCATGCATCTAGAGTATTAAGTTCATAAGAACAGAGTAACGCATTAAGAAAGATGACATGATGTAGAGGGATAAACTCATGCAGTATGATATAAACCCCATCTTTTTATCCTCGATGGCAACAATACAATACGTGCCTTGCTGCCCCTACTGTCACTGGAAAGGACACCGCAAGATTGAACCCAAAGCTAAGCACTTCTCCCATTGCAAGAAAGATCAATCTAGTAGGCCAAACCAAACTGATAATTCGAAGAGACTTGCAAAGATAACTTAATCACACATAAAAGAATTCAGAGGAGATTCAAATAATTCTCATAGATAAACTTGATCATAAACCCACAATTCACCGGATCTCGACAAACACACCACAAAAAGAGTTACATCGAATAGATCTCCAAGAAGATCGAGGAGAACATTGTATTGAGAATCAAAGAGAGAGAAGAAGCCATCTAGCTAATAACTATGGACCCGAAGGTCTGTGGTAAACTACTCACAACTCATCGGAGAGGCCTTGGAGATGATGTAGAGGCCCTCCATGGTCAACTCCCCCTCCAGCGGAGCACCGGCGAAGGCTTCAAGATGGGATCTCGCGGATACAGAAGGTTGCGGCGGTGGAATTAGGTTTTCATGGTCTGTTCTGATGTTCTGTGGGTACATAGGTATATATAGGAGGAAGATGTAGGTCGGTGGTCGCCCGAGGGGCCCACGAGGGTGGGGGGCGCGCCCACTTGTAGGCGGCGTGTCGGGCACCCTCGTGGCTTCCTCGCTTGTTGCTTGACTTCCACTCCAAGTCTCCAGGTTTGCATTTGTTCCAAAAAGATCGCTCCGGAAGGTTTCATCGCGTTTGGACTCCTTTTGATATTCCTTTTCTTTGAAACACTGAAATAGGGAAAAAACAGCAATTCAGGTTGGGCCTCCGGTTAGTAGGTTAGTCCCAAAAAAGATATAAAAGTGTAAAGTAAAGCCCATAAACATCCAAAATGGGTAATATAATAGCATGGAACAATAAAAATTATAGATACGTTGGAGACGTATCAAGCATCCCCAAGCTTAATTCCAGCTCGTCCTCGAGTAGGTAAATGATAAAAACATAATTTTTGATGTGGAATGCTACCTAGCATAATTCTCAATGTAATTTTATTTATTGTGGCATGAATGTTCAGATCCAAATTATTCAAAATAAAAGTTCATATTGACATAAGAAATAATAATACTTCAAGCATACTAATAAAGTAATCATGTCTTCTCAAAATAACATGGCTAAAGAAATTTATCCCTACAAAATCATATAGTCTGGCTGTTGTTCTATCTTCATCACACGAATTATTTAATCATGCACAACCCTGATGACAAGCCAAGCAATTGTTTCATACTTTAGTAATCTCAAAAAATTTCAACTTTAACGTAATACATGAGCGTGAGCCATGGACATAGCACTATATGTGGAATAGAATGGTGGTTTGTGGAGAAGACAAAAAAGGAGAAGATAGTCTCACATCAACTAGGCGTATCAACGGGCTATGGAGATGCCCATTAATAGATATCAATGTGAGTGAGTAGGGATTGCCATGCAACAGATGTACTAGAGCTATAAATGTATGAAAGCTCAACAAAAGAAACTAACTGTGTGTGCATCCAATTCGCTTGCTCACGAAGACCTAGGGCATTTTGAGGAAGCCCATCATTGGAATATACAAGCCAAGTTCTATAATGAAAAATTCCCACTAGTATATGAAAGTGACAACATAGGAGACTCTCTATCATGAAGATCATGGTTCTACTTTGAAGCACAAGTGTGGTAAAAGGATAGTAGCATTGTCCCTTCTCTCTTTTTCTCTCATTATTTTATTTTTTATTTTTTTATTTGTCCTTTCTCTTTTTTTATTCGGCCTTTTTTAATATATATAATGTCCGAAGACTCATCCCGACTTGTGGGGGAATCATAGTCTCCATCATCCTTTCCTCACTGGGACAATGCTCTAATAATGAAGATCATCACACTTTTATTTTCTTACAACTCAAGATTACAACTCGATACTTAGAACAAGATATGACTATATATGTATGCCTCCGGCGATGTACCGGATAAGCAATGAATCAAGAGTGACATGTATGAAAATTATGAAGGTGGCCTTGCCACAAATACGATGTCAACTACATGATTATGCAAAGAGCAATATGACAATGATGATATGTGTCATATAAATGGAACGGTGGAAAGTTGCATGGCAATATATCTCGGAATGGCTATGGAAATGTCATAATCGGTAGGTATGGTGGCTGTTTTAAGGAAGGTATATGGTGCGTATGGTACTGGCGAAAGTTGCCCGGCACAAGAGAGGCTAGCAATAGTGGAAGGTGAGAGTGTGTATGATCCATGGACTCAACACTAGTTATAAAGAACTCATGTACTTATTGCAAAAATCTACAAGTCATCGAAAGCAAATTACTACACGCATTATCCTAGGGGGATAGATTGGTAGGAAAAGACCATCGCTCGTCCCCGACCGCAACTCATAAGGAAGACAATCAATAAATAAAATTGTGCTCCAACTTCATCAGAAAGCGGTTCACCATACGTGCATGCTACGCGAATCACAAACTTCAACACAAGTATTCTTTAAATTTATAATCACCCAACCAGCATGAGTCTAATATTACGACCTCTATATCTCAAAACAATTATCAAGTATCAAATTGATCATAGCATCCAATTCACTTTCTATGATAGTTTTTATTATACCTAACTTGGATGCCCATCATTCTAGGACCAATTTTATAACCATAGCAAATACCATGCTGTTCTAAGAGAATCTCAAAATAATATAAGTGAAGCATGAGAGATCAACAATTTCTAAGCCACCGTCGTGCTCTAAAAGATATAAGTGAAGTACTAGAGCAAAAACTATCTAGCTCAAAAGATATAAGTGAAGCACATAGCGTATTCTAATAAATTCTAATCAAGTGGGCTTATCCCAAAAGGTGTGTACAGCAAGGATGATTGTGGTAATCTAAAAAGAAAATACTAATATCATACAAGACGCTCCAAGCAAAGCACATATCATGTGGTGAATAAAAATATAGCTCCAAGTAAAGTTACCGATAGACGAAGACGAAAGAGGGGATGCCTTCCAGGGCATCCCCAAGCTTAGGATTTTGGTTATCCTTGAATATCTTGGGGTTCCATGGGCATCCGAAAGCTTAGTCTCTTGCCACTCCTTATTCCATAATCCATCAATTCTTTACCCAAAACTTGAAAACTTCACAACACAAAACTCAACAGGAAATCTCATAAGCTCCGTTAGTGCAAGAAAGAAAAACCACCACCTAAGGTACTGTAATGAATTCATTATTTATTTATATTGGTTTTAAACCTACTGTGTTCCAACTTCTCTATGGTTCATACCCTACATACTAGCCATAGATGCATCAAAATAAGCAAACAACACACAAAAAATCAACTTTAAGCAATTTCTCTTCAAGCAAAGCATTAAAATTCTTTTGTGAATTCATAAACTCTTTAACAATACTCTCAAATTCAGAGGGCATCTTATTAAAATTTCCATAAGAGTTGTTGTAGGAATTTCCATAATTATTAGAAGGATTACTAGGATAAGGCCTAGGATTAAAATTCCCTCTATAAGCGTTGTTTCCAAAACTATTCCTACCAAAAACATTCACATCCATAGATTCATTATTATTCTCAAGCAAAGTAGATAAAGGCATATCATTGGGATCAATAGGAGTATTTTTAGGAGCAAACATCTTCATAAGTTCATCCATCTTTTCACTCAAAACATTGATTTCTTCTATAGCATGCACTTTTTTACTAGAAGATCTTTTGGTGTGCCATTGAGAATAATTAGCCATAATATTATCAAGCAATTTTGTAGCATCTCCTAACGTAATTTCCATAAACGTGCCTCCCGCGGCCGAATCTAAAAGATTTCTAGAGGAAAGATTCAATCCGGCATAAAATTTTTGTATAATCATCCATGATTTCAAACCATGAGTAGGGCAATTGCGAAGCATCAATTTCATTCTTTCCCAAGATTGGGCAACATGCTCATGATCAAGTTGTTTAAAATTCATAATATCGTTCCTAAGAGTGATGATCTTAGCGGGAGGAAAATATTTAGAGATAAAAGCATCTTTGCACTTGTTCCAAGAATCAATACTATTTTTAGGCAAAGACGAAAACCAAACTTTAGCACGATCTCTAAGTGAAAACGGAAATAACTTCAGTTTGACAATATTGTTATCCGTATCTTTCTTCTTTTGCATATCACACAAATCAACAAAATTGTTTAGATGAGTAGCGGCATCTTCACTAGGAAGGCCGGCGAATTGATCTTTCATAACAAGATTCAGCAAAGCGGTATTGATTTCACAAGATTCATCATTATTAAGAGGGGCAACCGGAGTACGAAGGAAATCATTATTATTGGTATTCGAGAAGTCACACAATTTGGTATTATCTTGCGCCGTGGCAACAAGTAATCAAACACACAAGCAAACAGAAAGGCAACGAGAAAAGGCAAACGGGAAAGAGAGGAGGACATTGGGAAAGAGAGGGCTAATAAAACGA
Organism: Triticum dicoccoides; assembly: GCF_002162155.2. NCBI lineage: Eukaryota > Viridiplantae > Streptophyta > Magnoliopsida > Poales > Poaceae > Triticum > Triticum dicoccoides. The sequence goes on along the minus strand of NC_041387.1, from coordinate 489,637,268 downwards.
CAAGGGTGAAGTGGGGGAGAGGAAAATGAGAGGCAAATGGCAAATAATGTAATGCGAGAGATAGAGATTGTGATGGGTACTTGGTTTTGTTGACTTGCTTGCGTGAGCCTCCTCGGCAACGGCGCCAGAAATTCTTCTTGATACCTCTTGAGCACTGTTTTGGTTTTCCCCGAAGAGGAGAGGATGATGCAGCAAAGTAGCGTAAGTATTTCCCTCAGTTTTTGAGAACCAAGGTATCAATCCAGTAGGATACCACGCACAAGTCCCTCGTACCTGCACAAAACGATAGCTACTCGCAACCAACGCGATTAGGGGTTGTCAATCCCTTCACGGTCACTTACGAGAGTGAGAGCTGATACAGATGTTAATAATATTTTTGGTATTTTTTATAGATAGATGCAAAGTGAAAAGTAAAAGGCAAAGTAAAAACAAAGCAAGTAATAAAGCGATAGAGATTGATATGATGAGAATAGACCTGGGGGCCATAGGTTTCACTAGTGGCTTCTCTCAAGAGCATAGATATTCTATGGTGGGTGAACAAATTACTATTGCGCAATTGACAGAATTGAGCATAGTTATGAGTATATCTAGGTAATGATCATGTATATAGGCATCACGTCCGAGACAAGTAGATCGAAACGATTCTGCATCTACTACTATTACTCCACTCATCGACCGCTATCCAGCATGCATCTAGAGTATTAAGTTAAAAACAAAGTAATGCCTTAAGCAAGATGACATGATGTAGAGGGATAAATTCATGCAATATGATAAAAAACACATCTTGTAATCCTCGATGGCAACAATACAATACGTGCCTTGCTGCCCCTTCTATCACTGGGAAAGGACACCACAAGATTGAACCCAAAGCTAAGCACTTCTCCCATTGCAAGAACTACCAATCTAGTTGGCCAAACCAAAAAGGATAATTAGAAGAGACTTGCAAAGATAACTCAATCATACATAAAAGAATTCAGAGAAGATTCAAATATTTTCCATAGTTAATATTGGATCATAAACCCACAATTCATCGGTCTCAACAAACACACTGCAAAAAGAAGATTACATCGAATAGATCTCCACGAGTGAGGGGGAGAACATTGTATTGAGATCCAAAAAGAGAGAAGAAGCCATCTAGCTACTAGCTATCGACCTGAAGGTCTGAAGTAAACTACTGACACTTCATCGGAGGGGCTATGGTGTTGATGTAGAAGCCCTCCATGGTGGATGCCCCCTCCGGTGGAGCTCCGGAACAGGCCCCAAGATGGGATCTCGTGGATACAGAAGGTTGTGGCGGTGGAATTATGTTTTTGGCTCCCCCTCTGATCGTTTGGGGATACGTAGGTATATATAGGAGGAAGGAGAACGTCGGTGGAGCAACAGAGGGGCCACGATGCAGGGGGGCGCGCCCAGGGGGGCACCCTCCACCCTCATGACCGCCTCTGGCACTTCTTGGAGTAGGGTCCAAGTCTCCTGGATCACGTTCGGTGAGAAAATCACGTTCCTGAAGGTTTCATTCCGTTTGGACTCCGTTCGATATTAAGTTTCTTCGAAACACTAAAATAGGCAAAAAACAGCAATTCTGGGCTGGGCCTCCGTTCAATAGCTTAGTCCCAAAAATAATACAAAACTGGAAAATAAAGCCCAATATAGTCCAAAACAGTACATAAAGTAGCATGGAGCAATCAAAAATTATAGATACGTTGGAGACGTATCACACCCCAAGGGTGCCCGCCGGCCCCCTTGGGCGCATGCCCTATGGCGCCCCTTCCTTATTTGCTCTCGGGGGGAAGGAAAGGGGAGAAGAGGGAAGGCAAGGGGAGGCCGACTCCCCTCTTTCCTTTTCTCCCCAAGGCCTGCAGCCAGAGGAGGGGTGCGCCAGCCCCTTGTGTGCTGGTGTATTCCCCTGGTTTGGCCCATATGGCCCATTAACCTCCCGGGGCTTCCCCGAACCCCTTCTGGTGATTCGATGATTACTCGGTACATTCTGAAACCTTTCCGGTGACCAAATAGCATCGTCCTCTATATAAATCTTTACCTCTGGACCATTCCGGAGCTCCTTGTCATGTTTGTGATCTCATCCGGGACACCGAACAACATTCGGTCACCAACTCACATAACTCATATAATACTATATCATCAACGAACGTTAAGTGTGCGGACCTTACGGGTTTGAGAATGATGTAGACATGACCGAGACACTTCTTCGGTCAATAACCAATAGCGAGACCTAGATGGCCATATTGGTTCCTACATATTCCACAAATATCTTTACCGGTCGAACCTTCATGACAACATACGTAATTCCCTTTGTCAGTCAGTGTGTTACTTGCTCGAGATTCGATCGTTAGTATCTCCATACCTAGTTCAATCTCATTAGTGGCAAGTCTCTTTACTCGTTCCGTAACAAATCATCTCGTAAATAACTCCGTAGTCACTTTGCATGCAAGCTTCTTATGATGTTGTATTACCGATAGGGCCCAGAGATACCTCTCCGATACACGGAGTGACAAATCCCAATCTCGATGATCACCCAGTTACGTTGTGACATTTGATAGCACACAAGGTATTCCTCCGGTATCCGGGAGTTGCATGATCTCATGGTCGAAGGAATATGTATTTGACATTAAGAAAGCAGTACCAATAAACTGAACGTTCATATGCTAAGCTAACGGTTGGTTCTTGTCCATCACATCATTCTCCTAATGATGTGATCCCGTTACCAAATGACAACACATGTCCATGGTTAAGAAACCCTAACCATCTTTCATCAGTGAGCTAGTCTAGTAGAGGCTCACTAGGGACACAATATTTGTTTATGTATCCACACATGTATTTAAGTTTCCGGTTAGTACAATTCTAGCATGAATAATAAACCTTTATCATGAATAAGGAAATATAATAATAATAACTTTATTATTGCCTCTAGGGCATATTTCTATCAGTCTCCCACTTGCACTAGAGTCAATAATCAAGATTACATAGTAATGAATCTAACACCCATGAAGTCTTGGTGCTGATCATGTTTTGCCCGTGGAAGAGGTTTAGTCAACGGGTCTACCAAATTCAGATCTGTTTGTATTTTGCAAATTTCATCCTTGACCTTTTCACGAATGGAGTTGAAGCATCTCTTGATGTGTTTGGTTCTCTTGTCAAACCTGGATTCCTTCGCTAAGGAAATTTCTCCAGTGTTGTCACAGAAGATTGTCATTGGACCCGATGCACTGGGTATTACACCCGGATCGTATATGAACTCCTTCATCCAGACTCCTTCATGCGCTGCTTCCGAAGCAGCTATGTACTCCGTTTCACATGTAGATCCCACCACGACGCTCTGCTTCGAACTGCACCAACTGACAGCTCCACCATTCAATATACATATGTATCTAGTTTGTGACTTAGAGTCATCCGGATCTGTGTCAAAGCTAGCATCGACGTAACCTTTTACGACAAGCTCTTCGTCGCCTCCATAAATGAGAAACATGTCCTTGGTCCTTTTCAGGTACTTCAGGATATTCTTGACCACTGTCCAGTGATCCACTCCTGGATTACTTTGGTAATTCCCTGCCAAACTTATGGCAAGGCACACATCAAGTCTGGTACACAGCATAGCATACATAATAGAACCTATGGCTGAGGCATAGGGAATGAGTCTCATTTTCTCTCTATCTTCTACCATGGTTGGATTTTGAGTGTGACTCAATTTAACACCTTGCAACATAGGCAAGAACCCTTTCTTTGACTGGTCCATTTTGAACTTCTTCAGAACTTTGTCAAGGTATGTGCTTTGTGAAAGTCCTATTAAGCGTCTTGCTCTATCCCTATAGATCTTGATGCCCAATATATAAGAAGCTTCACCGAGATCTTCATTGAAAAATTCTTATTCAAGTATCCTTTTATGCTATCCAGAAATTATATATCATTTCCAATCAGTAATATGTCATCCACATATAACACCAGAAATGCTACAGAGCTCCCACTCACTTTCTTGTAAATACAGGCTTCTTCGTAAGTCTGTATAAAACCATATGCTTTGATCACATCATCAAAGCATATATTCCAACTCCGAGATGCTTGCACCAGTCCATAAATGGATCGCTGGAGCTTGCACACTTCGTTAGCACCTTTAGGTTCGACAAAACATTGTGGTTGCATCATATACAACTCTTCTTTAAGAAACTCGTTAAGGAATGCAGTGTTGACATCCATTTGCCTGATTTCATAATCATAAAATACGGCAATTGCTAACATGATTCAGACAGATTTAAGCATCGCTACGGGTGAGAAAGTCTCATCGTACTCAACCCCTTAAACTTGTCGAAAACCTTCACGACAAGTCGAGCTTTATAAACAGTGATATTACCATTAACGTCTGTCTTCTTCTTGAAGATCCATTTATTCTCAATGGCTTGCCGATCATCGAGCAAGTCCACCAATGTCCATACTTTGTTCTCATAAATGGATCCTATCTCAGATTTCATGGCCTCAAGCCATTTGTCGGAATCCGGGCTCATGATAGCTTCTTCATAGTTCGTAGGTTCGCCGTTGTCTGACAACATGACTTCTAGGAGAGGATTACCGTGCCATTCTGGTGCGTTACATGTTCTGGTTGACTTACAACACTACAAAAAACTACACTTTTGTGATGATACGTGTTTGTCACAGTAGGTCGCGTTTTTTTTCATGCATGTACATCCATGACGATTTTATGATAGAATCAAGATAGTCATGCCTGTGCTATCATAGAAGTGTTCCATGACATTACCAAAATTATCATCATGGAAGTGTCCACTTCCATGACGATATATCGCGCGTCACAGAAGTGCTTTCGTCAAGGGTGACCGACAGGTGGCATCCACCGTAACGGAAAGCCGTTAAGCTATCGGGTCCGGTTTTGGATCCGATAACCCGTTAACAGCCCCGACCAATGGGGATTTTCCATGTGTAAAGTCATCATTGGCTAGAGGAAACACGTATCGGCTCACTGTTGGGACAGATGTCATCCACTCATTGGACCGAAGGCGCCTACGATACGGCGACATGTGGCACGGCCCAACAGAGGCCCATTCCTGTGAAAAGGCCGGCCAGTTTGACTTGGTCAAAAGGTGGTGGGCCGGCCCACGGAAAGCTTGTTAACGGCCTGTTCGCATATAGTCGATTTACCGCCCGCTAACCCAGGGCCCGTTAAGACCTCTCCAAATTAGGCCCAGTAGCATCATCTGGGCCGTCTAATATAATTCTAGCCCATTTTAACTTCCGGCCCATGTGTGGCCCATGATTTCTTTTGGCGCATATGAGGCCCTTTGTAACTCTTGACCCATTAACGGCCCGTGGCGAAACTGGCCCGTAATGAACAGTGTATCACTTTATACCCATTAACGGCCCGTTATTCCATTGGGCCGTTTCTAGCCCAAGTTATCTTTCGGCCTTCTCAGGGCCCATTGATTCTTGGGCTCATTTGCAGCATTCGGTTACATACGGCCCGTTACTGTCATTTTCTGCTTGTGGGCCAAATTCAGTCCGTCATTACAGTCAGCCCGTTTGCGGACCGTTAATACGTTGGGCCGTTTTCATGTAGAAAAACCCGTTGGGCTGTTTTCATAGAGTTATCAAATACGGCCTATTAATGGCCCGTTATGGTCCATGAATAGTATGGCCCATGATTGGCGAAATGATGATAGGCCCCGTAGAAGGCCCATGGATCCTACGACCCGTATGAGGCCCATGGATAGTACGGCCCGTATAAGGCCCATGGATCGTACGACCCGTAGAAGGCCCATGGACCCTATGGCCCGTAGAAGGCCCATGAATCCTAAGGCCCGTATAGAAGGCCAATGGATCCTACGGACTGTATAGAAGGCCAATGGATCCTACGGCCAAAAGAAGGCCCATGGATCATGCGACCTGCACGAGGCCCATGGTTATAACAGTCCGTGTGTTGCCATGATTATTTTGGCCTAGTTACCAAAAATAAGCTATTGTGGCCACTAGAAAAACATAGAAAAAGAACTGAAGTGACTACAAGCAAACAACTAAACAAGACAATAAGGAAATAAATAAGAAAGCAATTAACGCTAGCCTATTACCGCTATTACACATATTACATCCACTGGGCATCAAAGTTCGCCACCAGTGCAAATATAGGGAACAAAGCAGCATATTACATACACTGGCTGTCAAAATTGGCCACCAGTGCAAATAAACGCGTCAGCAAAACAAGAGCATAACTGAAACAACTTTAGAAGAGATTAAGAAACGTTATCCTGGGTATCCACCATGCTAGCAATAAGCTTAGCAAGCTTATTAGCTTTGTCCTGTTTGGCGCTAAAATCCTCCAACGCTTGCTGTTGCACCAGAAAGTATGCATCTGAATGCTCCAGGGACTTCCGTAGTCCTTCCGCTTCTTGTCGCAGCACAGCTGATTGATGTCTTTCAGCTTGTAGTGAAACCGAACTGATCCAGATAGTGAGTTTGAATAGCTTGTGCAAGCGTTAGTGGCCAGTAACTCGAACACTAAACCAAGACAGGACTTTGGGGTTGTCTCGCTGTCGTCAAGATAGTCTTCCTTAGCTGTTTTATCAGCTTTGTTGGAGACCAACAAGGATGTGTCACTATCCTGAACCTTATCTGCATTACTTCCTTTACCATTGCTAAATAAGGCACTCTTCCCCAATATTTTGTCAGCATTCTAAAAGAAGAAACAAGCAGACACATAGCAAGTTTAGCATGTACTAGTATATGAAATTCATTTCGGTGAACTAGTTCATTAGTAAGGTGGACAGGATTAAACTACCAAGTCTTCTATTGCCAAGTACTACTACATAATAAAAGCATCAAACAAACATATATCTATGTCCTATGGTCACCTCATTGTCTTGCCAAATCAAAATAGAGACACGGTTCAAATCATATCAGTTCAAGACAAAGTAGCAGAGAAAGAATACAAAGCGTGGGAAACTACACGGCACAACAAGATTTCAGATGGGTACCACGGGTCTACATGTACAACAACACTATTGGCTCTGTTGTGATGCTAGTAATGTGCATGATATGAAAGTCAACTGTATACACAATTGAAATTGAAATCAACAGAGCTATTGATAAGAGTAAACCTGTTAAACAAACATGCGTGAACATACCTGCTGTGCCATTGGAGTTCCGATTGGATCCTTCAATTTAAAAATAAGTTCGTATGAGTAAATACAGTGATACAAGAGCAAAGCAATCATAGTTAAAAAAAGGCGCGCTGATGTCTACTACACAACCTTCTTCTTGTAGACATTGTTCGGTCTGCAAGTGCACAGGTTTGTAGGACAGTAGCAAATTTCCCTCAAGTGGATGACCTAAGGTTTATCAATCCGTAGGAGGCGTAGGATGAAGATGGTCTCTCTCAAACAACCCAGCAACCAAATAACAAAGAGTCTCTTGTGTCCCTAACACACCCAATACAATGGCAAATTGTATAGGTGCACTAGTTCGGCGAAGAGATGGTGATACAAGTGCAAAATAGATAGTAGATATAGGTTTTTGTAATCTGAAATAATAAAAACAGCAAGGTATCTAATGATAAAAGTGAGCGTAAACGGTATTGCAATGATAGGAAACAAGGCCTAGGGTTCATACTTTCACTAGTGCAAGTTCTCTCAACAATAATAAAATAGATAGATCACATAACAAGGCCTCAACATGCAACAAAGAATCACTCCAAAGCCACTAATAGGAGAGAACAAATGTAGAGATTATGGTAGGGTACGAAACCACCTCAAAGCTATTCTTTCGGATCAATCTATAAAAGAGTTCATACTAGAATAACACCTTAAGATACAAATCAACCAAAACCCTAATGTCACCTAGATACTCCATTGTCACCTCAAGTATCCGTGGGCATGATTATACGATATGCATCACACAATCTCAGATTCATCCAACCAACATAAAAGTACTTCAAAGAGTGCCCCAAAGTTTCTATCGGAGAGTCAAGAATGTGTGCCAACCCCTATGCATAGGTTCCCAATGTCACGAAACCCACAAGTTGATCACCAAAACATACATCAAGTGGCACATGATATCCCATTGTCACCACAGATAATCACGGCAAGACATACATCAAGTGTTCTCATAAAAGACTCAATCCAATAAGAAAACTTCAAAGGGGAAACTCAATTCATCACAAGAGAGTAGAGGGGGAGAAACATCATAAGATCCAACTACAATAGAAAAGCTCGGGATACATCAAGATCGTGCCATAGAGGAACACGAGAGAGAACATGAGAGAGAGAGAGAGATCAAACACATAGATACTGGTACATACCCTCAGCCCCGAGGGTGAACTACTCCCTCCTCGTCATGGATAGCACCGGGATGATGAAGATGGCCACCGGTGATGGGTTCCCCCTCTGGCAGGGCGCCGGAACGGGCTCCCGAGAGGTTTTTGGTGGCTACAGAGGCTTGCAGCGGCAGAACTCCCGATCTATCTTCTGTTTTTGAAGTTTTAGGGTAGGTAGGTATATATGGGTGCAAGGGGTACATCGGTGGACCTCCGAGGTGCTCACGAGGCAGGGGCGCGCCCAGGGGGGTGGGCGCGCCCCCACCCTCGTGGGCAGCCCGGGACTCCCGTGACGTGCACTCCAAGTCTATCAGGTTGCTTTCCTTCCAAAAATAACTTCTCCAGTTGATTTCGTTCCGTTTTGACTCTGTCTGATATTCCTTTTCCTCGAAACACTGAAATAGGCATAAAACAGCAAATCTGAGCTGGGCCTGCGGTTAATAGGTTAGTCCCAAAAATAATATAAAAGTGGATAATAAAGCCCAATATTGCCTAAAACAGTAGATAAAGTAGCATGGAGCAATCAAAAATTATAGATACGTTGGATACCTATCAAACATCCCCAAGCTTAATTCCTGCTCGTCCTGGAGTAGGTAAATGATAAAAAAGAGTTTTTGATGCGGAGTGATACTTTGGCATAATTTCAATATAAATCTTCTTACTTGTGGTATGAATATTCAGATCCGAAAGATTCAAGACAAAAGTTCATATTGACACAAAAATAATAATACTTCAAGCATACTAATCAAAGAAATCATGTCTTCTCAAAATAGCGTGGCAAAAGAAAGTTCATCCCTACAAAATCATATAGTTAGGCTATGCTTCATTTTCGTCACACAAAGATGTTCCCAACTTCTATACCCCCGATGACAAGCCAAGCAATTGTTTCATACTCAAATAATCTCAAACTTTTCAACTTTCATGCAATACATGAGCGCGAGCCATGGATATAGCACTATGGGTGGAATAGAATATGATGATGGGGATTTGTGTGGAGAACACAAAAAAGGAGAAAGTCTCACATTGACGAGGCTAATCAATGGGCTATGGAGATGCCCATCAATTGATGTCAACATGAGGAGTAGGGATTGCCATGCAACAGATGCACTAGAGCTACGAATGCTCAACAATAGAAAACTAGTGGGTGTGCATCCAACTCGCTTGCTCACGAAGACCTAGGGCATTTTGAGGAAGCCCATCATTGGAATATACAAGCCAAGTTCTATAATGAAAAATTCCCACTAGTATAAAAAGATAACTTATGAGACTCACTACCATGAAGATCTTGGTGCTACTTTGAAGCACAATATATGAGACTCACTACATGAAGAACAAGGTGCTACTTTGAAGCACAAATGTGGTAAAAGGATAGTAGCATTGTCCCTTCTCTTTTTCTCTCATCATTTTTTTATTTGTTTGGGCCTTTTTTTTATGGCCTCTTTTTTTCGTCCGGAGTCTCATCCCGACTTATGGGGGAATCATAGTCTCCGTCATCCTTTCCTCACTTGGGACAATGCTCTAATAATTATGATCATCACACTTTTATTGGTTACAACACAACACTACTAGGGAAAACCTTATACACAGAAATATAGCAACAGCGCGGGTCAAAAAACTGCGCTAGTGCTATATAGCAGTAGCGACCAAATAAAAACCGCGCTACAGACACAGACTTAGCAGTAGCGCTTGTGGTAAAGAAAGCGCTACTACTAATGTTCCCATTGGCAGAATGCTAAGCTACGCATAGCAGTAGCGATCTTCATAGAGACGCGCTACCGCTAGAGCACAGTTAGCAACGCATTTCCTGAGAAGAGCGCTACTACTAACGGAAGTAAAATAAGATGAAAAACAAATAGAAATTTAAATGAAAATGAAAGAAATAGAAAAAGGAGAAAGGGAAAAATAAAATGTAAAGCAAAATAAACGAAAAAGCGAAAAATCGGAGGAAGGCATAGCAGCAGTGTTTGTTTGTAAGAGGCGCTATAGCTAACGTAGCTGCAGCGCGTGTCCTAGACCCCCGCTATAGAAACAGAATAGGAAATTAAAAAAGGAAGAAATTTACATAGCTATAGCAGCAGCGCGTTTTGAAGAAAGCGCTATAGCTATCTTAGCTATAGCGCGTTTTGCGAAACGCGCTACCGCTAAGTTTGACTTAGCCAAAAAACCGTTTCCCCCCGGCCACCACTTCCCCCAAATCCCTCAAACCCACCCCGCGCACGCGCCGCCGTCTTCCCGATTCACAGTTGCCCCACTTCGCCGCCGACGACGATGCCACCAGAGCCGTGCGCCGTCGACGACACCAGAGCCGCGCCCAACGCCACGGAGCCGCACGGCCTCGTCAACGCCACCGGATCGAGCCGCCGTCGACGCCACCTTCCTCGCCATCACCGGAGACGCCCCTGCCTCCCTCGCCGTCACCGGAGACGCCCCTGCCTCCCTCGCCACCACTGCCTCTGTCGCCACCACCGAAGCCAGCATCTGTAAGCCCCCACCCCTCCTCTCTCTCACTCATGCATAGGTTAGCCAGTTTAATTATGTTAATTATCTAGGTTAGGGCAAAAATTTAGTTAGGGCATTGATAGAGAAGTAGTTAGGTTAACTAGTTTAATTAGGTTAATTATCTAGGTTAGTGCAAAAACTTAGATAGGGCTTTGACAGAGAACTAGTCAGGTTAACTAGTTTAATTAGGTTAATTATCCATGTTAATTAGTGCAAAAATTTATTTTAGGCTTTGACAGAGAACTAGCTGCGTTAACTAGTTTACTTTAGGGTTAATTATCTAGGTAAACTAGATTAACTAACTAGGTTAAATAGGTAGGTTAATTAGGTTCATTGGATTAACAAGCTAGGTGAAGTAGATTGGCAAAGGTTTTTGATTTTTGAAAAGACCACTATTTTTCAAGGAAAAGAATTTAGGAAAATTTTATTTTTCATTGAAGTGGTCATGTTATATCTTTTCATTGAAGTTGTTCGATTGTGCCCAAGTGGCTTTGTTGTTTCCAGGGAATGATGCTGAGTGGCCTATGTTTTGCCGGAATGTTGATTCATTTCTGTTCCGGCAAATTTCAGGTTCTCGATTTGTCCACTTTTTAGCAAAGGTCATGCCGAAATTTCCCGTGAATTTCGGCATGACTTGTGCTACAAACTAGGACATATCGAGTGCCCGGGATTTGGCGCACCAGGAAGGAGTCAACATTCCTGCAAAACAATAGTCCTTTTTTATGTCATTATTCATTTTATTAGGTCTAGAATTAATTGACTAGATTTAATCATAGGAAACATGGCTAGCAACGATGAAGGACAGGGTTCTGGTGATTGCGACGACGTCTACTGGGCGGCAGACGAATTTTTTAGCTTTACCGACGATCAACAGATGTTGTTGCTGGGCCCACCGGTGGCATCGGGGACTGAGACCAACACGCAGACTGGTGCTGAGACCGACACACAGACCGGTGCTGGGACTGACACCGGCGCTGAGATTCAGACCGGCATCGAGACCGGCGCTGAGACTGGTGCTGCCTCGGGGAGCGGAGCCGGTGTAGAACCGAAAGCAAAGAGGCAACGGGTTCTTAACAAATTCAGGACTACTAGACTGGTGGTCACGGAGGTGGACGACGACAATTTTGAGCCAAAGGCGCCCGAGGAAGCGCGCGCGTGCTGCGGCAATCAAATAGGCTGCATCATACGGACAACCGCCACCATCAACGATGAGAATCTAAAGAAGATAGAAAATATGAGTAGCTCCCTCCTAAAGAAGTTTCACCAGATATTCTTGTTCCCGGGCCGGAATGAGAAGGATTATGAAGATCCAGACAATGACCCGGCAATGAAGAAGATAAACAAACATGCTATGACCAAGTTTAGCAATGCGTTGGCCGCCTGGAAAAATCTAGTGAAAGCAAAGATCAACGACGGGGAACCATACTCCGAGATTGTAAAGGAAAGTACGGCAATCACGGAAGAGCAGTTTCAAATATTCAAGGAGGCTTGCGAGGCCGAAGCTGCCAAAGAAAAGTCTAAGTACATGAAGGGGCTTCAAAAGAGGAACATTGGGACCCACCACCTCGGAAGTCGTGGTTACGGCGGAAAGAGGTCCAAATGGGCCAAGTAGGACGCGGAAGCCGCGAGTCTGGGCAACCCAGACCCCTTGGCGGATTTCACCATCCCGCAGGAGCGTGACGTCCTGAGGGCCCGCCACTGTTGGGACCCACTGAAGAAGGTTTATGAGACAACACCGGTCATTACGGAGTTCATGAGACTGCTAGTAATTTTAGTTTCTGATCAATTCGACTACACACGTTAGTCATATTTGTAAACGATCCTTGTGCCTTTTGCAGAGAGAGCAACACCGGATTGCGGCCGAAAGCGACCCGCCGTCTGAGGCATTGGTGAGGCCCAAGTGGGACACTCCATTCAACCGGGCGTTGAACATATTGAAACGACAACCGGTGGATACTCGACCATCGTATGGACGCGTGCACGGTGTCGGAGACGGCGCCACCTGGAAAAAGTACTACCGTGAGACCACGGAGGAGAAAAATGAAAGACGGAGGTTAACTGAAGAAAGCATCGACAAGAAGGTTGAGATTGCGGTTGAGAAGAAATCATCTCAGACAGTCGCAACAGCGGTAGCTGCCGCAAAACAGGCGATTGTAGATATATCTACTTCTTTGGTGACGGGCGTTCACACTTGGACAAGGGAAAATCCAAAAAAAATGCAGAGGACTTTCCCCTTGCTGACTTCTTGGCAGCACATGCTCCCGCACCGGCTCCCGCACCTGCTCCCGCACCGGATCCCGCACCTGCTCCCGCACCAGCTGCCGCACCGGACATGCTCGGTGGTGCCTCCTCTTTGGCTGAGCTCGACGCCCTCACGGTATCTGCCACACCGGCCCCCTTCAATATAAATGTATAATCTCCCATTTTCGTTGCCTTTCGGATGTCTCACGTCACAGACTTTTCTTTGCAGGCCGACGAAACCCCGTGCACCATATTGTACACCATCGGTGAACAGAAGGTGGATGTGGGGAAGGGGACGATAATGGAACCGAAGGAACCATTGTTCCACAGCCGGTCGATCCCCCCGAACGTCTTCAAGGTTTCCGTAGCCAGTGTCAAACCGGGCCACGAGAATTTGCCTCCTCTAATACTAGTGGGGGATGACGACGAGACCCCGCGGCGGCTTGGTGATTGTTGCAATGGGTGGGTCCTGTTGTGGCCAAAGAGTCTGCTTCGTCTGGAGGCGGCCGGGAGCACACCCACGAGCACGCAGCCTCAGCAAGGTATGAACATCAACACCCCACCTACCCAATTAGCGTCGGGTGTCGGGTTGGGTGATAGCGGACGGGGTAAGCAGGTGGCTCCATTAGAGGCTGATGACGTCGCCATGGATGAGGATGAGGATGACGATGGCGCTGAACAGTATGTCTATACTGGCGCCTCCTCAGGGTTTGAGCATCATGAGTCAGTGCCTGAATTACCGTCTCAACATTTTATTTACGACCATCCGGTGGTAAAGAAGCCTAGGAAGAGAGCGAGGAAAGGCAAAAAAGCTAATTCTATGATCCAGCCGCCTCAGCAGCCTCGGCTTCAGGACCGTGTAGATATCCCCGATGCGGATAAATGGCATATCCCCGGTCGACCAATCCTACCTAAAACAGCGCTATGGGCCAGATTCGGCGATCTAAGGAGACTTCATGATGATGTGCTGCGGGTAGAGAAAGGCCTCATCACCTCGAAAGATCCAGGATACCCACTCTACGTGGTTAACGTTCCGCAGCAAATGTCGTACGTCAAGGGCTTCCCCGCGGATAAGTTCTTCCTCCGATTCGATTACATATTCGACATGTTTCACGTGAAGAAGATGGATTTTACTTTTGTCCGCCTTTATGCCTTGCACATGAGCTACATCATTGGGGTTGAGCAGATACGTTTTATCTGTGTCGCTGACCCATACTACATGCACGAGGGCTTCTTGGGAGTCTGTGCACAGCATCGTGAATACGCGAGGGATTACATCATCAGTTTCATGCTCGCCAATAAGGACAAGGAGGCGATTCTCGTGCCTTATCATCCCGTGTAAGTCATCCGCGCTGCTATCCTTCCTTCGATTTCAATAATTCATTTGCATGGTGGAGGCTAATTAATTTGAGGTGTACTTATTTTGCACAGGGGCGGGCGCGCCGTCCTCATCATCCTCTACCCCCGATTCTCCCACGCTCTTTACTTGGACTCGTCGAAGAACATTCACAAAAAGGATTACACCCACATCAAAGATGTTCTCGACAGTGCTATGTTTTACTACCAAGCAAGGGGTGGAGAGGTTAGGGACAAGAAGAGAAGGGGCGGCAGGGACACCTTCAGCCATAAGGCCGACTTTTGCTGCATCCAGCAACCAAACGATTCTCTTAATGATGGATTCTATGTCCTACACCACATGTTGGAGTACCGACGGGATAACCAGAACCTTCACATGGCACCTAGATCTAGCGATGCCCATATTCTGCAATGGGCAAAGGACATAGGAGATATCAAGGATCATCGACTTCGAGCTGAGTTCTATAACATCCAGCGCGAACTTGCCCAAATCATCATGAATGAGGTCGTCGAAAAAACAGGGATGTTCCATGCAGAAGGACAAATGTCGGGGGAAGACGTCCAAACATGGATAGCCTCTCAGCGTCTCGACATGAAGCCTTTCACTAAGCTCGATGACTATCTCCCTGACTTGGATGGATGGCACGGCATGATGGAGTGATTGTCGATATATGACAATGTGTCCGTTTAGTCCATACTTTCTTTTATGACGAAACTTTCAGTTATGAATGGTGAAACTTTATTTGTGATGTAATTAAACCGTCCTCCTCCTCGACTAGCGAAAATCACTCTAGTTAGGTCATTGTGGGTACGATGAACTTTGTTATTTATGCTTATGATATGTTGTTTCTATTTTTGCCAAGTCTGTCTCTTTGTGTTGCTCAACTATATATGTTGCATATCATCGACTCATGTGACGATGCATGTGCATAGATCATAAATGGCGAAGAAGTGCTACGCCAAGAGTATATATACGACAAGTGGCCGGAGTGTCAGGCCCAGGTGTACCAGTTTTCGGTTTCCGAGCGACACGCAGTACCTAGTTTAGGTTCACGCTAATGCGAGAGAGGGATACGAACTCATGTACTCAAAGTGATAGCTATTCTCGTGTATATCATTGTTTAGATGGATGACGATGTATTTGCAAGTAATCGAGACTTGTATCGCTATTTTCGAGATTGATGACGAGAGACCACTTTGTGTTGGATGATGATTATGATGATGACATGATTTGATGAGACTAATTGTATGTATATGCTATGATTACATTTGTATGTGGATGATATGCTAAAGATTATTGTATAAAGCCTATTCAAATGCAAAACAAATAAAAAACAAATCTGCAGGAAAAAAAACTAATAAAACTAGTAGTAGTGAGGGGGGGATTTAGCAGTAGCGCCGACTTACCAGTAGCGCTTCCCTGTAAACGCCGCTGCAGATAATATCAGTAGCGTCCTTTTCTAAAGAGCGCTGCAGCTATTCATGTGTAGCAGTAGCGTGGGTCGACACGCGCTACTGCTATATGTTAGCTGTAGCGCCTTATTAGTAGCGCCGGTACCCGCGCTACTGAGAGGGCCAAAACCCGCACTGCTGCTAGGCTTTTCCCTAGTAGTGCAAGGATTACAACTCGAAAGTTAGAACAAGATATGACTCTATACGAATGCCTCCGGCGGTGTACCGGGATGGTGCAATGAATCAAGAGTGACATGTATGGAAAATAATGCATGGTGGCTTTGCCACAAATACAATGTCAACTACAAGATCACGCAATGGCAATATGACAAAAGTAATGTATGTCATGAATATGATGATGGAAGTTGCATGGCAATATATCTCGGAATGGCTATGGAAATGCCATGATAGGTAGGTATGGTGGCTGTTTTGAGGAAGATATAAGGAGGTTTATGTGTGATAGAGCGTATCGTATCACGGGGTTTGGATGCACCGACGAAGTTTTAAACCAACTCTCAAGGTGAGAAAGGGAAATGCACGGTACCGAAGAGGCTAGCAAAGGCGGAAAGGTGAGAGTGCGTATAATCCATGGACTCAACATTAGTCAAAAGAACTCATATACTTATTCCAAAAATTTAGAAGCCATCAAAAAATTCAAGTACTACGCACATGCTCCTAGGGGGATAGATTGGTAGGAAAAGACCATCGCTCGTCCCCGACCGCCACTCATAAGGATGCACAAGCCAGGTACACTTCATGTTTCAAATTTGTTACACAACTTTACCCATACGTGCATGCTATGGGACTTGCAAACTTCAACACAAGTATTTCTCAAATTCACAATTATCAACTAGCACGACTTTGATATTATTACCTCCATATCTCAAAACAATTATCAAGCATCAAACTTATCTTAGTATTCAATTTACTCAAAAGAAAGTTTCACATGTCTTGAACACTAAGTATATTAACATTAAGCAAATTACCATGCTATTAACGACTATCAAAATAATATAAGTGAAGCATGAGAGATCAATAGTTTCTTTAAAACAAATCCACCACCGTGCTCTAAAAGATATAAGTGAAGCACTAGAGGAAAAGTTTGTCACGCTCAAAAGATATAAGTGAAGCACTATGAGCAAAACTATCAAGCGCAAAAGATATAAGTGAAGCACATAGAGTATTCTAACAAGTTCCAATTCATGTAAGGATCTCTCATTTAATAATTTCAGATCTTTATACTTTATTCAAACAGCAAGCAAAGCTAAAGAAAACTACATTTCAAGGATAGCACAGCTCATCTGAAGAAGCAAAAACTTAGGCTCAACCGATAGTTGTTGAAGAAGAAAGGTGGGATGCCTACCGGGGCATCCCCAAGTTTAGATGCTTGAGACTTCTTGAAATATTATCTTGGGGTGCCTTGGGCATCCCCAATATTGAACTTTTGTGTCTCCTTAATTCCTCTCATATCATGTTTTCTCTCTTTATCAAAAGCTTCATTCACAACAAACTCAACAAGAACTCGTGAGATAGGTTAGTATAAACCAATGCAAAACCTTATCATTTTCTACTGTAACAAATCACTAAAATTATTATTCAACATTTAATACTAAATTCCTCTGCATATTTAATACTCCTATCCTCAAATAGAATCCTTAATTAAGCAAACATATGCAAACAATGCAACCATAACAGCAATCTGCCAAAACAGTATAGTCTGTAAAGAAGGCAAGAGTATCAATACTTCCCTGACCCCAAAAATTATGAGATAAAATTTCCACTGTAATAAATTTATCAGATCTAAATATGCAAAAAGTTTCAACATTATACCACTCTCTGACTTTTCTAGGGAATTTTTGCAACAGCGGTAAACTTTCTGTTTTCAAACAGCAACATGCATACTAGCAAAATAAGCATGGCAAAGGCTATCCTTGACTTCTTTATTGAAAATAAAGATGCAAAACATTAATCTAATTAACAGCAAGCAAATGCTAACAAAAGAAAATGACGCTCCAAGCAAAACACATATCATGTGGTGAATAAAAATATAGCTCCAAGTAAAGTTACCGATGAACGAAGACGAAAGAGGGGATGCCTTCCGGGGCATCCCCAAGCTTAGGCTCTTGGCTATTCTTGAATATTATCTTGGGGTGCCTTGGGCATCCCCAAGCTTAGGCTCTTGCCACTCCTTATTCCATAGTCCGTCGAATCCTTACCCCAAACTTGAAAACTTCACAACACAAAACTCAACAGAAAACTCGTAAGCTCCGTTAGTATAAGAAAATAAAACCACCACTTAGGTACTGAAATGAACTCATTCTAAATTCATATTGGTGTAATATCTACTGTATTCCAACTTATCTATGGTTCATACCGTCCAATACTGCTCATAGATTCATCAAAATAAGCAAACAACACATAGAAAATAGAATCTGTCAAAAAGAGAAGAGTCTGTAGTAATCTGTATCAAACGTATAGTTCCGGAACTCCAAAAATCCTACCAAATTAGGACGTCCTCATAAATTTGTGTACCAATCCAGAGCAAAAAGAAACAGATCAGAAGAACGTTTCGGTGAATTAACAAAACTAATGTACTGGGTGCAAAAGTTTCTGATTTTCAGCAGGATCAACACAACTATCACCGTAAGCCATCCTAAAGGTATTACTTGGCACTTTATTGAAACAAAATCTATAAAACATGATTACTACAGTAGCATAATCATGTGAACACACAAAAAAAGTCAGGATAAATATTGGGTTGTCTCCCAACAAGCGCTTTTCTTTAATGCATTTCTAGCTAGGCATGATGATGACAATGATGCTCACATAAAAGATAAGAGTTGAAACATAACGGGAGCATTATGAAGCATATGACTAGCACTTTTAAGTCTAACCCACTTCCAATGCATAGGGATTTTGTGAGCAAACAAATTATGGGAACAATAATCAACAAGCATAGGAAGTTAACACAAGCATAGCTTCAAGAATTTAAGCACATAGAGAAGAAACTTGATATTATTGCAATTCCTACAAGCATATGTTCCTCCCTCATAATAATTTTCAGTAGCATCATGAATAAATTCAACAATATAGCCAGCACCTAAAGCATTCTTTTCATGATCTACTAGCATAGAAAATTTACTACTATCCACATAAGCAAACTTCTTCTTTATGGCATACGTATCATCACAATAATTATCATAGATAGGAGGCATGCTTTCAACATAGTAAATTTGCTCATCAAAGCTTGAGGGACAAAAAGTATCATCTTCATCAAACATAGCTTCCCCAAGCTTGTGGCTTTGCATATCATTAGCATCATGGATATTCAAGGAATTCATACTAACAACATTGCAATCATGCTCATCATTCACATATTTTATGCCAAGCATTCTATGCAATTCTTCTTCTAGTACTTGAGCACAATTTTCCTTTCCATCATACTCACGAAAGATATTAAAAAGATGAAGCATATGAGACAAACTCAATTCCATTTTTTTGTAATTTTCTTTTATAAACTAACTAGTGCTAAAACAAGAAACAAAAAGATTCGATTGCAAGATATAAAGATATACCTTCAAGCGCTAACCTCCCCGGCAACGGCGCCAGAAAAGAGCTTGATGTCTACTACACAACCTTCTTCTTGTAGACGTCGTTGGGCCTGCAAGTGCACAGGTTTGTAGGATAGTAGCAAATTTCCCTCAAGTGGATGACCTAAGGTTTATCAATCCGTAGGAGGCGTAGGATGAAGATGGTCTCTCTCAAACAACCCTGCAACCAAATAACAAAGAGTCTCTTGTGTCCCCAACACACCCAATACAATGGCAAATTGTATAGGTGCACTAGTTCGATGAAGAGATGGTGATACAAGTGCAAAATAGATAGTAGATATAGGTTTTTGTAATCTGAAATAATAAAAACAGCAAGGTAACTAATGATAAAAGTGAGCGTAAACGGTATTGCAATGATAGGAAACAAGGCCTAGGGTTCATACTTTCACTAGTGCAAGTTCTCTCAACAATAATAACATAGATAGATCATATAACAAGCCCTCAACATGCAACAAAGAGTCACTCCAAAGCCACTAATAGCGGAGAACAAACGTAGAGATTATGGTAGGGTACGAAACCACCTCAAAGCTATTCTTTTGGATCAATCTATAAAAGAGTTCGTACTAGAATAACACCTTAAGATACAAATCAACCAAAACCCTAATGTCACCTAGATACTCCATTGTCACCTCAAGTATCCGTGGACATGATCATATGATATGCATCACACAATCTCAGATTCATCCAACCAACATAAAAGTACTTCAAAGAGTGCCCCAAAGTTTCTATCGGAGAGTCAAGAACATGTGCCAACCCCTATGCATAGGTTCCCAATGTCACGAAACCCACAAGTTGATCACCAAAACATACATCAAGTGGCACATGATATCCCATTGTCACCACAGATAATCACGGCAAGACATACACCAAGTGTTCTCATAAAAGACTCAATCCGATAAGAAAACTTCAAAGGGGAAACTCAATTCATCATAAGAGAGTAGAGGGGGAGAAACATCATAAGGTCCAACTACAATAGCAAAGCTCGGGATCAAGATCGTGCCATAGAGGAACATGAGAGAGAACACGAGAGAGAGAGAGATCAAACACATAGCTACTGGTACATACCCTCAGCCCCGAGGGTGAACTACTCCCTCCTCGTCATGGATAGCGCCGAGATGATGAAGATCGCCACCGGTGATGGGTTCCCCCTCCGGCAGGGCGCCGAAATGGCCTCTCGTGAGGTTTTTGCTGGCTACAGAGGCTTGCAGCGGCGGAACTCCCGATCTATCTTCTGTCCTGGAAGTTTTAGGGTACGTAGGTATATATGGGTGCAAGGGGTACGTCGGTGGACCTCCGAGGTGCTCACGAGGCAGGGGGCGCGCCCAGGGGGTGGGCGCGCCCCCAACCCTCGTGGGAAGCCCGGGACTCCCCTGACTTGCACTGCATGTCTATCAGGTTGCTTTCCTTCCAAAAATAACTTCTCCAGTTGATTTCGTTCCGTTTTGACTCCGTCTGATATTCCTTTTCCTCGAAACACTGAAATAGGCATAAAACAGCAAATCTGGGCTGGGCCTCCGATTAATAGGTTAGTCCCAAAAATAATATAAAAGTGGATAATAAAGCCCAATATTGCCTAAAACAGTAGATAAAGTAGCATGGAGCAATCAAAAATTATAGATACGTTGGAGACGTATCAAGCGCCTAAGAGAGCGCTTAAGCGCGCCTACGCTCTATGCGTTGGCAAAACGCATTGCGCATAGCTACGCTTAATCTGTGCATAACTGCTCATAAGCATGTGCTTTGGTCAGTAAAGCACAAGGAGGTGGCAAAATGCACAATTAACGCCTATCGCTTTTTTGAACTATGATAGCAATGGAATCTTAAATTAGAACATTTGTTCTTCAGGTTTAGGCACTTGTTCTACATGAACAGAATACAGTAAGATGCAAGAATATAATACTTAAGAATAGAAAAATGAGCTCATAGACCTTACCACATTCTCGGTTCGGGACCAGTATAGAACAAGGCGTTCCCAGTCATCGTCCAGTAAATGTGTCTCAGGAGAACGTAAGGGAATTTGATGAGTTTCTTTGCCGGTGAAATACGTTTTCTTCAGGTAATTCCGATACTACCACCAAGCATTCTTGAAGATAGCAGAGGTATTAGAACAGGTTACCTCATCCTGATTTTCCAAATCGGTCCTTCTCTACTGAGAAAAATGGGAAAATTTGCTGTATTATAACCATCATGGAGGTAGGATGTATGGGACGAAGCAAAGTAATTGCCATGAATAACATTACTTACACATAACTCCTAGACAAACACCTGCAACTGGCATTTTCCTTCATCTTCAGTATAATATTTCCAAGATGGGAAGATACACACATACGATTTGATAACATCAAATGCGATAGATGCTAAACTACGACTAGCTGGTTGTGCTTCCTCCACAGGAATAGGCGTACTAACTGGTGGAGTTGGGGTTCACCATGATAGTAGTGGCCCTTTGGGCACTGGAGCTGCCTTACTAACTGCTCTTGTTTGGGAGCTCTATGGTGGAGATGGTGCTGTGTCAACAGGAATTGGGTTACTATCGGCTGGGGTTGGGGTTAGATTGGGTGAAGCTGGTTCTCTGTTCATCGAAGTAGGGGTACAATCTGCGAGAGTTTGGGTTATGTGTGGTAGGGCTTGTTCTTGTGCATGTACAATCGGGGTGCTATCTCCACCAAGAGGTAGCACTGTTTTATTTGAAGACCGTGTTTTTAGTCCGCCAGATACTGGCATCACCCGCTCCAATTCAAATGGCTAATAAACAGGAAACATAGTTGAATGTACAGACATTGTATGAGAGACAGATGCAATAGATAGTGAGGAAAAAAGAGGGCATGAAATAGTTGACATGTATATTGTTTAACTAAAACGAATAGCATCATATAATTTCACATATATGATGTCTATCTAAACTAGATAGCATAGCATAACATAATTCAAAGATATGATGAATAACTAAACAGGATCGCATGACATAATTCACCTACATGTTATCTAAGTAATCAGGATCACATAATTTAATTCACATATGTGATTTATATGCTAAATAGAGGGCATTCGATATGATGTCTGAACTAAGAAATGGTGTTGAATATTGTGTATATGATGTCTAAACTATTCAATGCAAGACACCATATGCATGATATGAGCAGTATAATCGTGCAAAGTTAGAGCATACACCTCAGTGGGGGAATAGGACTGGTCATCTGTCTCTGAATCCATCTCTGAGGAGCTATTGGGACCCAACAAGAGATCTGCTTCGACAGGTTGCACTGTCTGCTCTGAAGGCCTTGTTTTCACACCAGATTTTTCCATCTCCCACCCAAATGGCTGATTCACAGGAAGAGTAGTTTAATGTACAAACATTGTCGACAAATGGAAATGTAATGAAGAAAAGGATGCGCAAGATATCATTCAAATATATGATGCCTGGTTAAACAGGATGGCATCGCACATTTCACATATATTATGGCTGGCTAAAAGACATGAGACTTCATAATTCCCATATATGATATAGAAACTAAACAGGTGGCATTACAGAACATGTCTAAACTAAGCAGATGACATATATGATGTCAAAAGTAGGCACTGCAAGGCAACATATGCATGATATGACTAACATCATCATGCCAAGGTAGAGCAAACACCTTGGGGGGTAAATAGGAGTGGTTAGCGGCGTCTGAATCCGCCTCAGAACGGATATCTTCCTCTGGATTACAATCTTGAGAGGGGTGGGGAGGGCTTGTCATTGAACCCACCATGGAGCGATGTCTGCATGACATTGTATTGCCGCGCAAAACTCTTCTCTTTTTCTCTACATGTTCAGCATGACTATGTACAATATCTGACATGCATACGACAAAAATATGGTGAGATTATGTAAGGAGAGCATGCAGAAATTTAGAGTGATGGTAACAACCAGTGGATGGATCCAAAAATAATGATAGCAGGCTGATGATTGCTTTAAATTAATAAAAAGACAGATGATGATTGCTTTACTATTTGTTTCCCACCCAAGATGAACAACATAGGCATACCCTAGGTCAACCAAATATTAGACAGACAGACTATTCATTGCTGCCTCGATATGTGCCCCACAACTAATTTAGAACTCAAGTTTGAACATTGATTTGGACCTGACTTGGGAGTCCAAGAGCTGAACGGGACAATAAAGTAGCAGGTAAGTTTAAGCAATGCATAACGTAAGCAAAAACAAAAGAGTGCGACCTCTGTTGTGGACCCGTGTACTCCTCAGGTTCATCTGCTGAGTCGATGATGGTGATGCCGTTGCGGTGGGTGCCGGCGGCAGGGAAGGAGATCTGAGGCGGCGAAAGACGGTCAGGAGTCGTGATGTCTGGTTTGGTGGACGCTTATGTGGATGGAGCAGCTCAGGTGAGGTGGACGATGTCGCGGCAGGAGCAGGACAAACCACACAAAGTTCCCTTCGACACATACCTGTAACTAAAGTAATTCTTTAAGGGATCATTTGGCTTGCATGATTCTTAAAACGCAGGGATAGGAAAAACACCGGAATAGGATAGGAATGCACATGGTAAACAGAGCATTTGTAAACATAGGATTTCTGTCAACTTGGGTGTTTGGTTTACAGGAATTGGAAGAGATGAGGAATGCAAAGAAACATGGCCAAAATGAAGTGAAACCATGTGAAAGCGTGTACAGTTAGAATGTTATTCTGGCACTAATGCACTTGGTCTTGTTTTCATGCATAGGATTTTGAAAAGTAGGTCCAGGTGGATGTTTTGCTTCATTCCTTTCAACAAAATGCATGAATAATTGAATAGTAGAGTGCCATTGGAAAATTCCCTATTGCTATGCTTTTCCGTTGAACCAAAATAGCACTAATGGATCGACGTGAATGTATAGTAATAAGTGATGCAACAAGTGTACAACCTCTTTGCCGTAGCCGTGTCGACCTCAGCATCATTGGGTTGGTTGCTGAAGCAGTTGAAGTAGAGGTGGCTGTCGGAGGTGTGGAGGAAGATCTGAGGAATCTGTAGACAGCGTCCAGGGCACTGCTCTGTTGTGATGGATCGTTCTATCGTTGGAGCAGCTCCGGTGAGGCGTAAGACGTCAAGGCTGAAGCAGCACAAGACAGACATCGTCAATATCAAGTGGGCTTCTAATAACATCTCCAATAGATGATGTAAAATGGATGTAAAATTTACATCACCAAAAACCACCTAACTACAACATATGAGGTAAAAACTGTTGACTCTGAACTTAACTGTCGAAACTAAAATTTACTATGGAATCTGAATGCTACTATCGAAACTCAACGCAATGGTAGCAGAGAGGCACTTGACATGTAGTTTAGGAAGGGCCTGCAGTTCATCTTCAACCTGCACCCCCTAAGCCGCCAGCCACCACCGGCCGAACCGCCGGCCCAGCGTCGCCTCGCCGCCCCGAAACAACTCCCCACCGCCGCCCCGGCCAGCCCTCTAGGCCCCAGCCCCTTCCCCACCTGAATCCTAAGATAGATATGGGGTACCTCTCCGGCGAGCCCCCGTCCCCGCTGCGGGTGGTTCTTCCTTAACTCCGGCGATCCCCCAACCCCTGAAAATCGACTGACCCAAAAGTTGATTCAGTCGACTGAAGTGTGGCTAAATCGGAGCAGAGCAGCAGCACGAGCGAGGGGGAGAGCAGAAGCAGCAGCTGGGTGAGCGAGAGATTGAGCAAGAGCCGGAGCAGTAGTAGCGCGAGCGAGCGAGATCTGGAGCAGCAGCAACAGATCCGGCTGGTATGGACGCCGTCGCCGAAGGGGCCTCGCACTGGGGGAGAGCCGCCGTGGAGATGTCGCCCGCGGCGCCGGCTTCAAGGTAGCCGCTCCATAGGGGTGCGGGATGGAGCACCTTCGTCGCCGGGAGGTCGAGTTAAGGAGAAGGTGCGATGCGATGAGTGTACAACCACTTTGGAGGCGCCGAGTAGGCCTCAGCTTTGTCCGAGCAGTCGGTGAGGATGCTGCGGTTCCGGTGGAGCAGGTTAAGGCGGTGCTGTGGGGATGGAGCAGCCACGATAGACGAGGCGGTCGTCGAAGCAGCTCCTTGGAGGTGGAGGACGGGGCGGCTGAACCGACGGGATGACGAGATGGACGACGGATCCTCATCCTGGGAGGTGGACGAGGGACGTCGAGCTGTTGTAGTGGACGACATCGTCGGGGAAGAGGCTCCGGCTGGGCAGCGATGAGGTGGTGGACGGAGGAGGGTGGGGTTTCGCGGCTGGAGCGGAGAGGTTATGGTGGCCTGGGATTTCGAATGGCGAAAAGGGGGCGATGGGAGGGGCTGAAGCATGACTTAGGGACGCGCTTGTCCAAAATGTAGGGTGTGTTACAAAAGTACCCCCCACTGACTTGAACTAGCGGCCCTTTTGGCTCAGGGTTAGAAGGGGGATTTCACATGTTGGGATTTGGTAGCTGGAGGGAGTTTTCGCGTGCGTTGTAATTTCGGGATAACCAGGAAAGGGTTGTGAAGGCGCCAGTTTTGGGAGCACGATATCTGAACTTATGGGATATAACAAGACGCGGGTTGAATTTTAGGGACAAGCCTAACGTGTTGTGATATTGTACTTGTACATACCAAATCAATTCACACTTCCCTCAACCAAAAAGAAAACGAAAAAAATAAAACTATTCACACCACACAAAGAGAGAGTCTTGCCCCGTTTTACTATACAAATGCTATTCAAAGTTAATCCCTCCTTCCATCTATATAGGGCCTAATGCGTTTTTCGATGCTAACTTTGACCAAATATTAGAGCAATAATATATGACAAGCAACTTACACAAAGCACACCGTTAAATTCGTCTGTGAAAGGTTCTTTCAATGATATAATTTTCAAATTGTGCATGTCATGTACTATTAATCTTGTCAATAGTCAAAGGCGGTCTTAAAAATCTCATTACGCCCTATATAGATGGAAGGAGGGAGTATGAATCCATGTCATGTCTGATTAAATTTTTTCGCTTGCTGTATAATGCATGTAACCTACTCATACCAACATTTTAGTGCATTCCAAATGTGTATACTACCACTGTAATTTGAAATAAATTTGAATTCGTTTCTCTATTTCAATAAGAATCTACAATCATGATTGTTGCCAGCTTCAACCATGATTCGTGTATTACCTTAATAACACACCACATGATTACTATAGAGATAGATCTGAACTATGTGTACTACATGAACTCGAATTCTATTTTTTGAATACACTTGATGTGGATTCCAAATAATAGTACATTTGATGTACTAACTATATATTCATAATCTAAACCATGTTCCATATGTACACCGTGTTTATCACACAAAGTATAGTGCCCCATTCCCTATATTATGACAAGTATTTAGACCTGAGTTGCAAAAGCCACACATTAGCCCAAATTATAATCAATGTTCTACATTATGATATCTTCTACAAGTATCCGTATCCACTTTTTTATAATGATTTATGATGTTTGTTCGTCTTTTACACCTTCACGATCCTCTTCTATTTGTAGCCACCTAGCGCTAACTTTCTATCATGCATGCACACGCCCGCCCCCCTCTCACCCACCCTTAGCGTTCCTTCCATCGCGCAAGTTCATTATTTCTCTTTAGGTCGTCCACCAACGTTGTGTGTAAGCCCCCGGCTCCTTCTTTCCGGCACACACCGGTCGATATACCTCTCTAGCCAAGTGTGCCTACAACAAACACATATAAACTTCCCACCTTCTCTTCTCACCATCCATGCCCCCCTATGTCCAATACGATTCCATGCAGGTGCACACTCCCGCCACTCTTTTCATTGATCACATACTCGCACACTCCTCCCCTCGACATGGTAGGCCTCTCGCACCACCTCCTAGCCACACCCTCTCCCCATGTCTGCCTCTCCAGACCTTATTTCCTTCTAACACATGCAGGCGTGTATATGAACTGATCTCCCTACATATAGCCAGGTCAACTATAATTCATTTTCACCAAGCACCGATACACTTACCTCGCTAGTTATGTCTCTCCTTTTCTCAGACACACGACGGTTTATCTTCCTATGTAGTTACGTATGCTTACCACAACCATATCTTCTCCCCTCATCATCCTTGAATACCTCCCGACCCGTCTCTCACACGCACGTGCATAGACAGAAAGACATCCCCCGCCCTCTCTTATTGATATTGCACTCATACCCTCCGGTTGTCTAGAAGGCCTCTCCCACCATTTGTTAGACGCCACTCCACCACCAACCCTCCGACGCTCTACCTTTGTCCTTTTCCCAACCTTATTCCTCTGCTCACATATCCATGGATGTCGATCGATCTCCCTCGATACATAGCTAGGTCTCTCTCCTTCCCCACACATATACTAGTCAATCGGTCTCTACCCCCTCCCCCCCCACACACACCGATAGTCGAACGTTGTAGGTAGGTATCCATGCCACGGAGAAAAAATGCACCTCTGCCCTCTCAAATTCCAGTAGGCTAGCCGCCCTGTATATTTGACGTGGGAAAACACAAATTCAATGGCACTCTTTATCGATCGCGCAGCCACACACTTCATCCCTGTTTTCAATTCTATCGATATCTCACGTTCGTGACTCCGTTTCACACACATTGCATGTGTTACGTTTTTCTGATTGAGATATCATCAACACATTGCCTCTGTTTCGCACAAACCATCTCTCTCACACCCACCCACATACGTACCTGCACCTAAAGAAGAAGTGTATGCAGGACGCACATACTCATGTCTCGTTCCTAGCCACATCCGCGCGGGTACACGATGGAGTTCATTTCTGTACGAAAAGGCAGCCCACATGATAATTTGACGCGTGTAGCAGTTGTTTACTCAAAGGAGGGTCGGGTACCATGCCTAGATGGAACAAAGTTTGACTTGACGCATTAGCATTAAATAAAGTTATATATTCTCGATGGCACGTACAGAATATAAAACGATTGCCGTGGGGAAAATGGAAAAATGGGTTTGTCTCTCGTCACACCATCTCACACAAGGCCGCCGTGGCCTCTCTCTCTCAGCGTTGGTCAGTGATCCGGCCGCATCCCGTCCGCCGGCGAAAAGGGAGGATGTGCATCGTCTCTCCGTTCGACGGTGTTGAGGCAGCACGTCCCAATCTGCGGTACCCGCCGTTCTCTTTGACCAAGCTCCGACGCGGTAGGGCCTTCGCTACTTGATCACTGCCGCAGTATGGGCAGATCCCGGCCGCCGGCGCCCTCCTAGTAACATCCCGACGACCCTCAAGTACAGCTTCCTCCGGCCTTGCTCCACTGCCCATCTTCCCATGTTGCTGCATGTGGATCTTCTTTAGTTGTTTTATTAAATCGTATCTCGACCGGCGTACTTTCCATCTTGCAATCTCGTCCTCAAACAATTTTTGATAAACCACCATGTGCTATCTTTCCCTTATTACATGGAACATGCTTCTTTTTTTTCGGCGTATGTGTCTTCAACTCGTGTTATTGGACAGTAATTGTTTCCTATCGACCTCCTTTTGCAAACAGGGCTATCCATTTTCACCTCGTTGCTATTGCGACCTTTTGGTGAACTGCACAAATCACATTTTTCTAAAGAGTGTTTTGTTCAGTTCCGCCAAAATGTCACACGGGGAACATTTTTACATTTCTATGGGACTGCAGAAAGGGAGATTGGTTTTGCTATCCTCCTCATCCAACTCCGTGCCTAATCCTCTCCAACAAGAAGTTAGTCCTAAAGAGAGATCGTAGAGGTGATCGGCTTCTATTTATGTGTGTTATGTTTCATCATCTAGTCCCACTATTATTGTAATCACATTGACTGGATATCTTTGCAAACAGGGATGGTCCGCTCGATTTTAGTGGAGCTGCACAAAATGATCGGATTGTGGTGTCCTTCATACACCTCTTTTTTGGCTACAGAGCTAGGTGAAACTAGCTGCCAAGCAATGAACAATGTGCCAAGGAAATGGAGCCATGCCTACAAACAGCATCGATCAATTATATTTTTTTCTTTATTTGTACACCTTCTCACAACTTTCTCTTCAGTTGTGATGTGAATATTGGCACTAATTTGCGAACCATTGAGATGCATTAGCCATGGTAGTTTCATTTGTATTTGATGGAATGTTGTAACGACATAATCTCGAGGCAAGACACATGAATCCTAAGTTGAAACCTTTTTTTCCTGCGGGAACCAAAGTTGAAACCTTCATTGCATCACAGTACAATTTCATCAAAATTATGCCTACATATAAACAAATCCTGAAGGATTGATAGCAATGCCAGAAACAATTCAACTTCGTTTCGCCGACATGTTGGACATCCTTCATCCGGCTCCACCTGCCATGCAGCAATATTGAGTGCACAACACAACTTCAGGGAAAGATTCTCCCCGGTCGTTGCGTCACAGTAGTATTGACTAGTGAGCAGTCAAATCACAGAGCCCCACCTTTGCCACAGTAAGTTGCTCAGACGAAGCAACCATCATTTCTCTGTTCCTTGAATCTGCTGGTACTCCCATATTCCCACAGTAATAAGTTGCTCAGGCGAATCAACCATCACTATATCCGCTCACGTGTGATGACCACAGGAGCTATCCATTCAGATTGCATGTTAAAAAAAAGGTCGATAACTAATGCGGCAAACTTCCAAAGAAAACTAATGCGGCACCTCGGGCCAACGCGGCCAGATCGCATTTTGCACGAGAAATTACACACCATGTTTCATTGACATGTGGTCCCATTCCAACATATCAGTGAGACGACGACGAGTCCTTTTCTACTAGTATTTCCAAATGGACGTGTAGGCCGGGGCGCCTCTTCGTGTACCGTG
The DNA here is from genome assembly GCF_002162155.2 of Triticum dicoccoides. Taxonomy (NCBI): domain Eukaryota; kingdom Viridiplantae; phylum Streptophyta; class Magnoliopsida; order Poales; family Poaceae; genus Triticum; species Triticum dicoccoides. Next base: position 489,606,979 of record NC_041387.1, on the reverse strand, counting down.
GCAAACTGGCAACCGTCCACCGACTCTTCACCTTTCCCTCTGGATTTGGAACTACTGTCGCACGCTCTTCCTCTTCCTCCTCCATTTTCCTTCAGCCCTTCACCCTTCCTTCTGCCATTGTTCAATCGTCTTCTCCATGGAGGGAACAGGCCGAAAACGACCCCGTTATTCTTGCCCCGATCTAAAAGATGACGTGGTGGAGGAACTCATTGATCGGTGCGATGTCATCACCTCGGCTAGCATGGCAGGTTCGTTCAAGACCATTCTCGACTCAACTAATAACATATTACAAGGAACCCAAGAGTCAAGGAGCGGCTTGATCTCCCATATCTTCTTCGCCGTAACCCTGATGACTACTGGCGCGGGGACGACGGAGGCCTCGCCTTGTGCAAGTTGATGCCGCTTGATAATTATACGTATGATGTTAAGATGCCATCGCTTGAGGGCAAGGATTGGGCAGGCGCAAATGGAGATTGGGTTGTTTATATTGGGTACAACTGCGAGTGGGAACTTGTGAATGTGTACACTCGTCACCGGGTTCCACTTCGAAAAATCTCAGCAGACTGCCCAGAGGTTGAGCACACCGGTATTCTACGCACATTCAAATACGATCATGGTGACTGTCTTCTATGGAAGATAGCCATTTGTCGAGTTCCCAACCGCTCTTGGAATTACAAGAACTATGAAGTTGTTGCTATCTTCGACAAGCTTGTTGTCGTCCTTTGTGGTTCGACTCGATGGATATTGCTCAAAAATCAGTTTCTATACACGGATGTGTACTGTGATGCAACTCAATACGAGGGTCTTGTGTTTGCTTCCACCGCTCATGGCACTGTTTTTGCATGGAATCCTCGTAGTTTCGGTACGTTTGTCTTCCACCATAATTATAATTGTTTCATCCACATGCATGCGGGTTAGCAAGTTTCCCTTTACTAATTAACCTTCTTCTTGTGTTTCCAAGGTCCTATGAACATTCCACCACCTATACTTGAAAATTTTTATAACCAAGGGGGAGATGACGATGGTGATGATCACGAGCATGAGGACGAGCAGAACATATATACTCAGTGGCGCCTGGCAACTAATTCCGATTTATCACCTCTCCTCGTCTGTATACAGCGCACTGAGTTTCTTACTACTGAGGGAGCACGTGTTGTCTCCCATGGTTACACTCTTTGGACCTATTCCAACACCCGTTGCATGGTATTCGGGATGGATACTAGTGTGCTGGCGCCAACACCTTCTCCCTGGTAGAGAATTGATAGTCTTAGAGAAAACTCGCTCTTCCTTGGACAAAACTATCCGAAGATGGTGAAAGGCGATCCAACTGCTGTTGACACAACGTTACTAGTACCATTTATGAGAAGCAATTGTGTCTACACCTCGGACATTTGGGTGGTTACCTACCATGGTACTGATATAGTAGGCCACTTCAGCCTGGATGATCAGTCCTGCGTTGGTCTCGAGATCGACAATAGATGGCCCGTCCCAGAGAATCACTTGTGGTTCAAAGCAAGTGTTTCCAACATAGAGGATTGGTTGAGTTGAAGTTCATTTCATTTCTTGTTATTTGTTGTGTGATGAAAACTTTAGTATTTATCATGTATCCTCATTGTCGATGTGGGTTGATGACCTGTTGTATGTAATAAAATGATATGCCTGTGATAAACTTACTAAATTCATGAATGGCTTTCGAGTCGCTTCTCTGAGTGAGTGGTGCGACGAGGCAAAAAATATTTTCTAAATACATAATTGTACATGCGTTGCAACAGGTTATCGGATGAGACCAATCAACAATAGTAGTACACTATTTGTACTAGCTTCACATGCTTCGCGCGTCGGGCAGGTGTTTTTACTGTAGCCATATGTTAATGTGTTCACTGTACGTAACCAGCACCTCGAATCCTCGATACTACTACTTACTATATAAGTAGTAGGAGTAGTAGGGTGGCATGGGCTAGAGCAAGCATTCACTTCCAGGAGTACGGCACACGCCCCCAGCACGACTTCCATCTGACACCATATTTCTTGGAGTCCGTGCTAGAGCAATCTCTTCAACCTCATCGTTTCTCTAACTCAGCCATCGCGCGGCGGGCGAGGTGGAGGTTTGCCGATAGTCGGTTTCCTCAACTGCGGTCCCACTTGTAAGGCCAACTCCAACGCTCTATCTATATATCGATGTACTCTTCTTCCCAATACAAAAACTTGCATCCATTCTACTCCCTCTGTTACACAATACATGCCTTATATTTGTCAAAATATAGATGTATCTAGACATGTTTTGTATATGGTACATCCATTTTTGGACAAATGGAAGTCAAGTATTTTGGAACGGAGGGAGTACACAATAAAATTTTGAAGTTCGCACAACTAGTCTAATCCGAGAGCACAACCGAAGATTTGGTCGGGTTCTTCCTCCTTTTGCCGACACGTGGGACATCCAGCATCCAGGTCGTGTCATGCAAGAAAATAGAGTGGTAGTTGAAGCCACGTGATGTGCATCTTGGGTTAAACTGTAAATAGAATCTTACTACTCTTGAGTAACTCAAAAAGCGGCCACCGAAGATCTTTATTGGCTTTGTTTTTCATCACCAGCACGTCGAGGTGAAAGATGTGCAGGTTCAGTGGGTCCTCTTGCGTTTTCACTGACATGTGGGACCGCATGTGAGCAAACAGACGATGGGCTCTGCGCATCCGTTGGCTGGCTGAGAAGAGAGATAGAGGAGCGGTGAGCACGGACTCTAGGAAATTTGTTCTACGTAACCAACACCTTGATATTTGCGTGTGGTTGTTTCTAGAATAAAGAAAGGAGGTACCCCTACTTATGTTACTCCCACTACGCCTAGACTAAGGTTAGTAGGTGACCTTGCGCTTGGCTCTTCGCCTCTTCCAGAAGTCGATGGTTCTACAGTAGTGCTTCTGGCAATCTGACACCAAATGAACTGCTGCACGTCCACCGCTTGTAAGCAAAAGTTTCTCCTCGTGCTGCGATCCACCGCGCACGCGTTGGCGAGGGAGAAGGCGTAATCAAGGTTATCGTCATTCTGCGAGTTGACAGGACATATGAAAGTTATTTAGTAGTACGTACGCTCTCCAAAAAAGGGCTGACCATGTCATTGCTACCATCCTGTGCTCCGTCATTGAGTACATGCACTATTCACGTGCAATCGAGGAGAAAAAATATTGCGTAGGTGCCATCGAAGTGCACGACTCACTTACAAAAAAGGGTTTCCCCCCGCATGACTCACTTATGCACTGCTTATCTGGTTATCTCCATTTTCTTGCATGACATGTGCACCTTACAAAAATATTGAATTATTGATCACCATGCAAAAAGCCACGCTTGTACAGGACGCATCCAGCCACGCCTGTACACAAGCCAACGCACTAACTCCATCCGATCCAACTCATGCAAATACGCGCACAGCATGGAGCACACAACGCACGTACACAACACGTGCATGCACACACGCTCGGCGGTAGAATGCACATGAATAACACATGCATGCGCACACACTCGGCTGCATGGAGGCGTGCGCCATCTGCGGTGACGTCCGGTTCATCGTGCTATGGCTAAGCTCGCATGCAACGGCGCATACGCATCTCTTGCAGCACCTCTTTGCCGTCGTTGCTCAACTACTAGTCGGAGACGAAGATGACCGCAGCCTCGGCCTTAGAGCTAGCACCGATGGAAAAAAATACACGCTGCATGCACATGAGTACATATGGAGTGCCCACGACGTGGTGGTGGTGCATCCCCAGTCGCCTCTAGTCCTTCTGCGCACGTTGTCTATCAAGGAGGCTGGATGCTAATGATGATGTGGGTGAGATCTTCTAGGACTCAGATGATGACGAGGAAAATTATGAGACACAAGGTGACGTACACCGTCAAGGTCCACGGTCAAGGGGATGCTAGTAAGTGCTTAGATATGCTTAGAGCAAGTACAATAGAGTTGAGTCAGCGTGCTATAAGGAATAAACTAGTATATTTCTGCTTAGTTGGAGGAAAGAGAAGAGGAGAGAGAAGGTAAGTGGGCTCTTCATGAAGAGCCAGCTCTAGCACGTGCTCCTAGGCACTTTGTGAGAATGAAAGGTGGGCCACATAATAAAAAAGTAGTACACTATTTTGATCTACTATTGTACATGTTGACTATAAGATGGGCTGTAGATGACATGGCACTAGCTTATAGCCAGCACCTGGCTATATTATTAACCATGCTCTTTAGATGAGGTGCTAAGTGCATTAAATGTCTTAGTAACTCAAGTCTTCAATGCATAGGTGGTTAGTTTATTAGTGCCACATCATATTTTATGCTGACGCGGCAGGCTTAGCAGCTATACATGGTGGAGCACTGGGAGAGGCCAAGGCTAGTCATAGTGGGGAGTAACTTATACTGTAACATATTACTATGTTACTCTAAACATGTCTATAAACCGGAAAGGAGGGAGTAGTAACATAGACTAGTGTCATATGCAGAGTATGGGAGCACATGATATTTCCCCGTACGGACCGATCCCAGGTTGGCTTCTCACCTTCTTAGCCGAAAAAAAACCCTCCCCCCTCCCCCGCGTGCTTCCCGCCCGGCACTAGCTGAGCCCAGAGCTCCACATTGATGGCAAGTCAGGGCGATGCGACCTCTCACTGCTTCCGCCGTTGAAGCGGCGCGCCGACCGAGGGCACCGCCCACTGCACGCCCGGCATTTCAGACTACACAGTGGAGAGTAACTTTAGAGCAAGTACTATAATTAGATGACATAAGCTGGCTATAAGGATTTAAATACAGTATTTGTGCTTAGTTGAAGGAGCGAGAAGAGGAGAGAGAAGAGAAGCGGATTGTAAACGTGTAGCTAGTTGTACTCCAACATACTTTGTGAGACAAAAGGTGGGGCCATTATTAATGATATAGTATTTATACTAAAGGGACTGACGGATGCCTTAATTACTCTGTTTTTTGAGACAAACCATGGCGGGGCTATTATTGACTTGGACGTGGGGTTTGGGGGCCAAAGGCCTACTATTATACTCGCACGACCGACCAGACATGCTCTACCCTAGCCGCTGCTGTATCATATGGTTTCACACCATTCCAGATCTTAGCGCTGCCACGCAATTCTTCTCCAGCCCTCCTTCCGGCGTGCACCGTGAGAAGGGACAGCAGTCCTCCAAACCCCGCCTTTCGTGATCCTGTACGGGAGAGGGGCGATCAGGTTTTTTGGGGAGCACACTCCTGTGACTGCTGCCAGCGACGACTTCCTCAACGACTGCCTTCTTCCCCGACCTCGGTAACCTCTTCATCAATGACATGAGTGACAACATCAACCACATCGGTTCTGCTCCCGCCGTACAGTATGTGATTCTGTCCTCCTGGTTTAGTCCGCATCATTACACTACTAGGGAAAACCCTAGTAGTAGCACGGGTTTAATGCCCACTAGTAGCGCGGGCAGCCGCGCTACTAATAAGGCGCTACAGCTATTACTTAGCAGTAGCGCGTGCGACACGCGCTACTGCTAAGACACATAGTGGCAGCGCTTGTTATCTACCGCGTTGCTGCTAATCCAGCTAGTAGCAGCGTGTTTACTATCCATCGCTATTAGTATTCTTTTTATTTTATTTTTTATTTTTAGTGTATTTATACGCCGTTATACAAATTTTGGTACAATACCAATTATGAGGTTTATATCATTATGTCCATAACAGTGTGTCAAATGAAGGTGGATTAGGTTCAAGTGGAGGCAATATGTGGTGCATGTCAAAAGTATACTACTAATCCAAACATGATCTAGTTTGGACTAGTAGTACTTTCGATGTGCACCACATGTTGCCTCCACTTGAATCATCATCATAGTCATTAGCACCAACAGTATTTATTTAATCACCACTAACACTAGCTCATAATAATCATCATAGTCATTACCACCAACACTAGCTATTTAATCATCATAGTCACAGTGTAGCACATCATCATCTTTAAACTCATTTCTAGCTAGCTAATCACTCCTGCTGCTCTCTCTCGGGTAAAATAACATAAACCATGTGTAGCTATCCTCCTTCATCAAGTTGGAGCATGCAGATGAACCTGTTTCTTAATTGTGGGCTGCGCTTCTGCTTGCTGCCCCCTAGTACTTGTCTGCGCTCCTCCATCACAGATTTGGTCCATCTTTCACTATTGAGAATTCATCGCTAATCCTGAATGCACTATAGTGATTTGTAGGATATCTTGGTCGTAAGCTAACAATACTCATGGTACCTTTAGTCTCGATCCCATAAGGCACAACATTCATTGGGAGTCCTTGTTGAAGAACATCGTATGGTAACATACTTAGCAATGAAGTTTAGCTTAAAAAATAATGTATGGAAAAGATGCACTGAGGACAAATAGTAAAAATCTTACAATCTTTCCTAAATAGATGTGACCGTAGTTCATTACGAACACTATTGGTCGCACGTTTTCAGTACTAACATTTCTAAATCCAGGAAGAAAATTTGTCTTGACAGTATCAAGATCCGCAAGCAATGAAACATAATGACTCATCTCCTCCCAGTTTAGTTCAGCCCCGGGACAGTAGTAGGTCATGTCTACCAGGCGCTGGACATGTTTGCTTGAACGGAAATAAGCTGACAATAGAAATTAGTTGTCAACTATTTTTGAATAAACAATATCAAAGACATAAATATGGTTGAGAAAATCACATAATGGTATAACTGGAGGCGTCTGCACATCGACCTAGATGTCGGTATTACCTTCAATATCATCTTCCGGACGAATATCAAAGGTGATAACCATATCAGGCTCAAATGCATAAGTCTTGCATAGTGCTCGGCATGTTTTGCATCCAAATTGGAGTAGTCATCTGAATTGTTTAATTTTGCATGGAAAATATAACCATGCTCGGTCTTCAAGTAAACTTTCTTTACCTCCATAGTACGACTGAAACCTATCTTATCCAATGCAAAAACTCTTGCATGGCAGGGGATACGCTAGTAGAATAGTAAAAAAGAAATTATAAGTTGAAGCAAATGAAGCAGATGTCATGCCTAATTACGAAAACAGACTTGTCGTTGTGACTTACTGTATCCACTTCGAAGTTCTCGTCCAGCTTGATGTTGAAGCGCCTATCGTCATGTAGGAAGATTCCGTCGCACAGGTCGCGCTCGTCTTCGCAGTATTTGCAAATACCGAAATCCTTTTCGTAGTCAGACATTTCCTATGTTCATAGTTAAAACTTTAATTGAAAATCGATCGAAGACAACTAACAGGATACTCAACACACAAATCCAGGGCACTCAATATTCCTACATATTCTGGCACAAGTCATGCCAAAATTCACGGAAAAATCCGGCATGACCTTTGCTAAAATAGGACATATCGAGCGCCTAAAATTTGCCGGAACGGAAATGAATCAACACTCCGGCAAAACATAGGCCAATCGGAGGTGTAACCTGCAAACATGACCGGCCACTTGGGCAAGCACATATCCTATTTGAGCAACACAAGATATACATTTCAAAATATCTTATAGGACTCAAATTAGGATGCATTCAATAAGCAAAGGTAAATCATCTCATCCATCCGTACATCGTCGAATATTATCACTAATACACCCCGCACAATATCATACATATAACATCACTAGTACAACTAAAACCCTAGCACACGATGGGTATCAGCGCGAGCGGTGGACACCAACAGAGAAGGAACCATCACGGGATCATATCTCCAGGGAGATACCTAGAGAACCTACCAGGTATTGGAGAACCTGTGCTCCAACGCAAACAAGTAGCGACGGACGTGAGCGTCCTCCTCACTGACACGGTGACGCACCACCTCCGTGGGGTCCCCGATCCTCTGGACCATCACTAGCCCATGCGACCACCACCAAAGAACGTTTGGGTCAATGACAGGCTGGATCCTCACCAACCTGCACCCCCCAGTAGGTATCGCCTCCCAGTACCACCCCGGCGGAGCCCAGTCCCAGACATGGTCCATCTGGTCAAGCAGGTGTCGTCCTCCGCCGACTCGACGACGAGGATGCGGGATAGGCATCGTCCACGTCGAAGCGGGAAAAATTGCTTTAACTAAAAAATAGCAACAAGTTCTTACTAACTAGTTCTATTAATTCAACTAGTTCTTACTAAAAATAAACTTACTATAAATAAAAATAAACTAGTACCTAATTAGTACCTAGTTCTTACTAACTAATTAGTACCTAGGAACTACTGCCCTAATTACCATATAAGTATCCATTTTTTTAACTAGGGTTCGTACTACCTAATTAATAGGGTTAATATTAATTATAATTAACTAACTAGCACTAAAAATAGCCTAGGATAAATAGCTAGGGTTCATACTAACAGAGAGCAGAGAAGAGGGAAGGGGAGAGTGCTTACAGAGGGCGGGGAGAGAGATGGGGTTGTTGGAAATATGCCCTAGAGGCAATAATAAATTAGTTATTATTATATTTCCTTGTTCATGATAATCGTTTATTATCCATGCTATAATTGTATTGATAGGAAACTCAGATACATGTGTGGATACATAGACAACACCATGTCCCTAGTAAGCCTCTAGTTGACTAGCTCGTTGATCAATAGATGGTTACAGTTTCCTGACCATGGACATTGGATGTCGTTGATAACGGGATCACATCATTAGGAGAATGATGTGATGGACAAGACCCAATCCTAAGCCTAGCAAAAAGATCGTGTAGCTCGTATGCTAAAGCTTTTCTAATGTCAAGTATCATTTCCTTAGACCATGAGATTGTGCAAGTCCCGGATACCGTAGGAATGCTTTGGGTGTACCAAACGTCACAACGTAACTGGGTGGCTATAAAGGTGCACTATGGGTATCTCCGAAAGTGTCTGTTGGGTTGGCATGAATCGAGGCTGGGATTTGTCACTCCGTATGACGGAGAGGTATCTCTGGGCCCACTCGGTAGGACATCATCATAATATGCACAATGTGACCAAGGGGTTGATCACGGGATGATGTGTTATGGAACGAGTAAAGAGACTTGCCGGTAACGAGATTGAACAAGGTATCTTGATACCAGCGATCGAATCTCGGGCAAGTACTATACCGCTGGACAAAGGGAATTGAATACGGGATTGATTGAATCCTCGACATCGTGGTTCATCCGATGAGATCATCGTGGAACATGTGGGAGCCAACATGGGTATCCAGATCCCGCTGTTGGTTATTGTCCAGAGAGTTGTCTCGGTCATGTCTGCATGATTCCCGAACCCGTAGGGTCTACACACTTAAGGTTCGGTGACGCTAGAGTTGTTATGGGAAATAGTATGTGGTTACCGAAGGTTGTTTGGAGTCTCGGATGTGATCTCGGACGTCACGAGGAGTTCCGGAATGGTCCGGCGGTGAAGATCGATATATTGGACGAAGGGTATTGGAGTCCGGAAGTGTTCCGGGGGTACCAGGCTATGGCCAGCATGACCGAAAGGTGTTTCGGGAGCCCCGGCAAGTGTTGGAGGGCCTCATGGGCCAAAGGGGAAGGGGCAAACCAGCCCACTAAGGGGTGGTGCACCCCTCCCAGCCCCTCTCACGTAACCAGGAGAGGTGGGGGCGCCTCCCCTAGGGCAGCCCCCCCTCCCGGCTTGAGGGGCAAATTTCCTAGGGGGTGGGGGCGCCCAAACCCATCTAGGGTTTCCCCTGTGGCCGCCGCCCCTCCCCTAGGGAACCCTCCCCCTCTCCGAAGTCCCCTTACCCCTATATATAGTGAGGGAGAGAGAGGGCAGCCGCACCTAAGTTCTGGCGCAGCCCTCCCCCTCTCCCAAGTCCTTCTCCTCTCCCGCGGTGCTTGGCGAAGCCCTGCAGGATTGCCACGCTCCTCCACCAGCACCACACCGTCGTGCTGCTGCTGGACGGAGTCCTCCTAACCTCTCCCTCTCTCCTTGCTGGATCAAGGCATGGGAGACATCACCGGGCTGCATGTGTCTTGAACGCGGAGGCGCCGTCCGTTCGGCGCTAGGATCATCGGTGATTTGGATCACGACGAGTACGACTCCATCAACCCCGTTCACTTGAACGCTTCCGCTTAGCGATCTACAAGGGTATGTAGATGCACTCCTCTTTCCCTCGTTGCTAGATTACTCCATAGATTGATCTTGGTGATGCATAGAAAATTTTGAATTTCTGCTACGTTCCCCAACAGGGGTCAGGGGAGACGGCCGCACCGAGGCATGGTGAGGTGGGGTCGGGGGAGACGGCGGCGACGCGGGTCAAGGGAGACGGCAGCGGAGAGCGAGGGCAAGGGCTCCAGCAAGGTCGAGGTCGAGGAGGAGGAGGCACAGGCACGCGACGACGTCGAGGGGCAGACTCCGGCGGAGAGCGAGGGCAGGGCCTCCGGCGAGGGTGAGGGCAGGGGCTCCGGCAGAGGCGACGAGGGGGAGAAGAGAGAGTGGGGAATTGGGGGGAGAGGGAAGCCCGCATGGGGGGTTAGGTGAAAATATCTTTAATAGTAGCGTGGGGAGTGAAAACGCGCTGCTGCTAACATCCATAATAGTAGGGCGCCCTCACAAACTCGCTACTGCTAAGATGGGCCCGTCCTGTGGTATGTTCAAACTTAGCAGTAGCGCCCTACCCTAAAAGTGTGCTTCTACTAATTTTGTAGTAGTAGCACGGTTTTTAGAAGGGCGCTACTACTATACCTAGCACGTCGGGAACGGTGTGGCAATTATAGTGGTAGCACGTTTTGTTCCTGCCGTGCTACTGCTAAGTGGATAACGGTAGTGCCCTCTAAGCCAACGTGCTACTGCTAAGTAGCAGTAGCGCCTCATTTTAACACGCGCTACTGGTAAGATTCTTTGTATAAGGTTTTCCCTAGTAGTGTTACTTTGATGTTTGCAATTGTCGTCATGATCTTTTTACTGCTGATTCGGATTAAATCTCATACTAAATTGCTCATATATTCAACAATCCAATCCAAAAACCTGATTACAGGCAATTTACTCCGAGTGGTTTTGCTGCACTTTTGAAGCCGCCTACTTTAAAGGGGGTGCAATATAAAAGGTGGCACACAAGAGCAGTATATTGGTTTCAGATCATGTACTGCTATGACGCCACTAAGGGTAAGCCTGAGGGCGATCTTAATCCTACACAGCAGGAAGCTTTTCAGAACATGGATACCCTCTTCAAAGCCGCCCTGTTGAGTGTTCTTGACGATTCCATTGTGGATTCATATATGTCGTTTGACAACGACAAAGAGATGTGAGCTGCGCTCGAGGCCACATTTGGGCCCTCGGGCGCTGGCAACGAGTTGTACGTCATGGAGCAATTATGTGACTACAACATGACTGATGAGCGCTCAGTTGTTCAGCAGACTCATGAGATACGGTCACTCTCTAAGGAACTTGAGTACTTTAAGTGTGTGTTGCCGGACAAATTTGTTGCTGGGACCATCATTGCCAAGCTTCCACCTTCGTGGAACGATTTTTCTATTTCTCTGAAAAAACAAGAGACATGAGTTTTCTGTTTTTGATCTCATTAGCACTCTTGATTTTGAGGAGAAGGCGAGAGCAAAAGACACACGTGCTCGGGTCGTTGAGGGAGCTTCTAGTGCCCACATGGTACACGAGAAGAACTTGCAGCCCAACCAGCCCCAAAACAACAAGAACAAATCTCAGGGGAAAGGCAAGTTTGATGCAAAGAACAAGCCATCACATTCTACCAACTTCAAGAAGAATTCTCATAACGGGAAGGGATACAAACCTCAATTTTGGTAGAACCACACAAAATTTATATGGCTGCATCTAACTGCTGTCAGCTAACCTCATGGTGCTCCAGGTATTCCTACATTCGTAACTAGGTACAATGACCACCCCAAGATGAAATTAGCTTATTAGTACGTTTACTTGTTGAATGCAGTGCGGAACGATCCTGTCATGTGTGGAGGACCAAACAAGCAGTGCAGCCGAAGGTGGAAATCAACCAAGGACTTATAAAATTATATAAAATCTTCCTTAGGCAGGTCAGTATCCCCTTTGCCCAGATGATCATGTTTTTTCATGCCGAGCTATTGATATGTGCTACTGTTTTGCAACACCGTTTAAGTATAGATATTGTTTTCCTATCTTTTCAGATTCAGAACAAGGAATATGATTTCAGGGGAACTGCACAATATGGAGCCATGTTGAGTCATCTCTATTGCCTCATGCGTTTGGTGCAAATGTGTCAACATCAATTGCAAGATGAGGCAGCCAGCTAGCTGTGGAGTTGCCAACATGCTCAAAGTGCTCGCAACATTGAGAAGAAACAAGCATGCCCAGGAAATTAATGCGTGCGCAGGGAGGCCCTTTGCTCAGAGAAGCATCGACCGATTTTCCTTATTTCCACACCTTCTCACAGCTTTGTATTGGTTATAGTATGGTGAATCATTGAGATGCATAGACATGCTTTTGTTCTTCTAAATGTTAGTTTAATGTGAGTGTCTGCATCCAGTACCACATCCTCTAATTTGGTGGATGCACACAGAGAAAATAAATCTCCTTAATTTACTCCATAACCATCCTGTTAAATAGGCCTAGTAACAAACCTGGCGCATGCAGTGGCCGGCGGGCACTTGCATCCTGCATGCATGGCCAGTCAGCCAAGTCCATGCGCCAGCTCCAATGCAGCAACGCAAAAGAAGAGAGTGGTTCTTGGGAAAAAGCGAGTAGTTAGTGCAGCGGGCCTTATAAACACGAACAGCTCGCTCTCCCGCTTCCGTCTCCCCTCCCCCAATTCCCCCCGCTCCCCAATCTTCCTCACTCATCCAGAAAACCCCGCTCACCTTCTTCCTCACTCGTACGGAAAATGCCTGCTCCTCTTCTTCCACTCCTACAGAAATCCCCAGCCCTTCTTCTTCCCCACTCGCACTGCCACTAGGCTCGTCTCTGACTACTCTGCTCAAACCTATGAGCTCTGCATGACGCCCACAAGGAAAATGGAGTCGGCTGGCCCCAGCGCCAAGAAGATGAGGCTCCTGTCAAGGTGACACGGTTGTAGATCCCGCACCCGGTAGCACGGGGAGAATCTCCGGTGGACCACATCAGCAATCTCCCGGGCGTCATCCTTGAGGAGATCATCTCGCTTCTCCCCACCAAGGATTGGTGCCGCACACAAGTCCTCTCAACTCGGTGGCGCCCTCTATGGCGCACCGCACCCCTCAATCTCGACTGTCGTCAGATATCTGTCCTTCCTGAATTTGATCTCCTCAGAGCCATTGTCTCTTCTCACAAGAAGGGCCCCGTTCAATGCCTCTGCATCCCGACAAGCTACCTGCTGTCCAAACCCGGTAAGGTGGACGCTTGGCTAACATCCCCTGAATTCGAAAAACTCCAGCAGTTTGAGTTGTACCATTACCACAAAAGTTTCATACCACGAACACACCAAGAATTCGTGCCCACACCACCGTTGTCCATCTTGCGGTTTTCCTCCTCTCTCCACACCACCACCTTCGCCCGGTGCCATCTACCAGACGATCTGTTACAAATGCTTCTACTCCCACTGCTAAAAAACTTTCGCTTGTGGTGGTTTATCTGTCGGAGGCCTCACTACACAACATCATCCACTCTAGTTGCCCTACCCCGGAGCGCTTGCTGATTGTTTTGGGAATAGAAATCGGTATCAGTTGTCTCCAAATAAAGTCGCCTCACCTTAAAAGCATTGGAATTTGTTTTAAAGGACAGCAGCTCATCATCGAAGATGCCCTTCACTTGAAAGGTTTCTCCTTCGTAATTGTTATACACCTTCGGAAATAACTATCGTCACTGCACCCAAACTGGATACCTTGGGTGTAATTCATGACCCGTTTAATAATCACAAGGAGTTGGTGTTTGGCTCCTCACTTTTTCAGGTACCGTATATTATCATCTACACATTAGTAATCATATGCTGTATTTTTCATTTGTGCGCATAAGTTTTATATCATCTTGGAGTACACTTTGGGTACTAATATTATGTTATATGCTCAATGAAGAGTTCGTCCATTGATAGCCTATCAATGCTGCTGGATTCTGTCAAGATCATATATATCAGAATATATAGTTTTGATTTGGACATAATTATTGGCTTGCTTTGATGCTTTCGATCTCTGGAGAATTTATACATAGAGGTGATGATTTCATGCACATTGAAAGCTCGTATATATTGTACTAGAAATAACTGTTCAGTTGTCGTTCTTTCGACATACTCTTTTTTCAGACCATAACTGTTTTCAATCTTCATGTCTACTTAGGCAGAACCACATGGAGAAAAACATATAACCAATCGGTGGCATAATAAGCACGAGGATTTTCTCAGTTCTCATGACATTCATTTGAGGACAATAACGATGGGACGATATGCATCCAACCAGGCAAACAGAAGCTTTGTCACATTCTTCCTGTTGAATGCGAGGTTACTATTGTCCATGAGGCTTAATTTTTACAGCAAGAGATTTCTCATGGACGAACATGTTGAACAGCAAAAAAGAAGTTTCAAGTGGACAAATGGGCTTCTAAACGTGCTCGGCTTCTATTTACAACAAGTTGTAGACATCCTGATATAATTTTTTTTGCATAGGATGTTGATTTTATGGATCAGACTGATCCATTTGTTTGTGATTGCAAAAAAGAGTGGTTGGGTTAGATGTTACTGTCATGTTCAATCTGGGTTTTGTCTAAAAAATTGATGAACAATTAATCCTTGGGCTTTTTGTACGATTTGTATGCTTGACTTGCATGTTGTTGCCCTCGTACTCCCCTCCATCTACCACTACACTCCCGCATCTTCCATGGCTGTTGTTCGGTCCCGCCTGAGGCCTTGCCATCGTTCTCCGCCTTGGTTCGCTCGTTGTGCCCGCTGCCGTCTGGCGTTATCCACATGGTCAACAACCAAGAGGATTTAGGAGATGACTGTATGTGGAGAGGCTGACAGTAGGGACCCACCAGGTTCATTGCATTTCGCAAGCAGGTGCCTCATTATTACAAGCCAAAAAAAACTTCCTCCTAATTGTTTGACAACTAGGTCCCACGCCATTGTCAATGTAGTCAATAAACGAGAAAATTACACAACGAGCGGATAACACCAGGGACCCAGCAGCTCGCCCAGTTGTTTTTCAACTACGCGTTGTGCAGGGGCTGTGGCCCATCTAGCCCATGCTTACGCTTTTATTAAGCACATGACGAGCCCAGTTGATATATTTTTTCTGTCTGAAATTGGCTAGCCCAGTTCTTTTTTTGGAGAATACCAAAACCGAGGCCTACTTGCTTTTCTCAGCCCTGCTGGGCTGCAAATCTTTCAAGATGAGGAGGGATGTAAGTAGTAAGAAATGGGCTTCCCCGGAAAATGGGCTATAAGTTGTAAGAAATGGGCTGTAAATTTTTAAATCAAAGCCAACCGGCAATTGCATTAAAATATCATTTTTTCCAGGATTTCTCTACTCTCTACTCTTATAAAAACCAAAGCCAACTGGAAATTACATTAAAATATCATCTTTTCTCCCACAAGATAAACTACTCATACAAATGCATCTTGCTAGTTAAGATTCTAAATTTCATTCATTTTTTTGCGAGAATTATTTTTGAATTTTATTTTTATATAATTTTTTGAAAATTATTTTTAATGTGACTCGAAATTTCGTGATTAAAAGAGTTCGGACCCCACCGAAATATGCAAAATTTCGTTGAATTTTTTAGCAGTGCCCAGAATATATGATCTGCAATGCTAATAAAAAGAATATGGGCTTCAAATATCCTTGAGAATTAGCAAATGGGCTGTAAATTATTGAAAATAATGGGTAATGGGCTGTATCCTGTTTTCCACAGATTTGGAGGCTGACTTCTGGGCCTACTAGGTTGACGATGACGCCGTCCTAATTTTTTTGACGCGTACGCAAGGCTTTGCCAACTTAGTCAACACACAACAGTGACTATTGGATGTCCATCCAACGACCGCCGTGCTTCTTCAATCTCTGATCTTCCTGCTCCAGTCGCCCAAACCAGTGCCGGCGGGACTGCCTACTCCCTCCTCCCATGGCTGGCTGTGCTGCTGCCAGGCCATCCCTCTAACCACCCACACATCCTAATAATTTCCGGCGATGTCAGCCTCACCCCACAGCCGATCAGTCAGCGCTCGTACTCCCCTCAGCGTGGGCATCCGCTACGGTGGCTTCGTCGGCTTCGGGTGGTTCTCTTCCTGGGCCTCGCCCTCGTCCACTGCATTTTTGCTCTTGGTGCAGCAAGGTCAACATGGTCAACAAACAACAGCCATTGGAAGAGGCTGATAGTAGGGGCCCACACAGGGAAATGCCTCCTTATTACACGCAAAATAATGATTCCTCCACCTGATAGCTGGGACCCACCAGAAGGGCCTCTGTATTTCGTGAAAAAAATGTTCCCCCGCTGTCAGCTCGGACCCACCGGAAATGCCTCCTGATTACGCACAAAAAATGAATACTCCCCCTGCTAGTTGGGGCTCACCTTGGTGGGAGGCTGACTTGTGGGCCTACTAAGTTTACGGGGATGGAGGGCTTTGTCAACTTAGTCAATATGAATGATTCTAGCTCCAGTGACCGTACGATGTCCATCCAACGGCCGTAGTGCTTCTTCAACCTCTGGTCTTCGTGCTCCAGCCACCCAATGCAGCGCTGGTCGTACATGATGCATCCATCCCGTGGCCGGCTGTGATGCCGCGGAGGCCTCACCGCCCCCTACTACTCCCATCGCTGGACAGGCCATCCCTCTACTCACCAACACCCCCTGTTATTCCGCGGCGACTACAGCCTCACACCGCAGCCGAACCAGTGAACCCTCGTACTCCTCTTCGCGTGGGCATCCACTGCTGCGTCTTCCCCGGCTCCGTGTCGTCCCCTTCCTAGGCCTCGCCGTCGTCCACCGCCGTGGTGCTCTCGGCGCGGCATGGTCAACGACCGACTTCCATCGAAAGAGTACTGTGCGTGGAGAGGCTGACAGCTGGGTCCATGGCGGCCGCAAGGAAGTGCCTCCTTATTACGTGCAAAATAATTATTCCTCCACCTGACAGCAGGGACCCACTGGACGGGCCACCGTATTTTGCGAAAAAATGTTTCCCCCTGTCGTGGTGGGTGCACGGCAGATGCCAAGGGATGGCTAAAGAGAGGAGGAGGCTCGAGGGCGCTGGTGGGCTTCGGAGGCGAGGTTGATATGCGCGGGCATGGGACGCCGGACATATCCAGGTTCGGGGTTCTCCGGAGAGATAACACCCCTAGTCCTGCCGAGTTTAGTTGGATGGTTGATAGTACAATGTCGCTCCTGGAGCTGTTTGGAGGAGGAAGGAGGCTGGCCAAGGCTCCGGCTGCTCCTTCTCCTTGGTGTTCCTATGTAGTGGCTAGTCTTATCTTTCTTGCTCTATCTTGTGTGGCTTTGCATGCCGTGTGTGTTGTATGTCTCTGTTGAATATCTATCATCTCTCCCTATAGGCGTGGACTCCTGGGGGGTTTTATAGATCAACCCACCAAGGGTTACAATGGTAATATGCCGAGTTGGTGGGTCCGTAATGTCAGCGTCCGGGGTACTGGGCTGGGTCCCGCTTGGGGGCCTGTGGTTCGCCGGGTTCCCCTAGGTGCGGGCCCCGCGTGCCTAGGGGGACTGTGGCCGAGTCGAGCCAAGCACAATGTTCTCCGTCAGACCGCCGCTTGCTGTCATCAGCGGTGAGGGAGGGAACACTGTTGCCGTGCCAGCCCTGGTCAGCGGGTAGGTAAGGGGCACTGTTGCCACGCTCTGGCTGACCACGGGTATGGGCGGGGGCAATGTAGTCTTGGTCATCAGTGATCGAGGTCTTGTCTCATCATACGGCCTGGATGGGATGGGAGCTAACTCGTGGCTGGGTTGCCGTGGACGCCACGAGTGGGTTGGCTTGCTGGGGAAGCCAAGGTTGCACCGGGTTGAGTTGCCTTGCGCCAGCCGCTTTGGTCGGGTCGATGTATCTTGCCGAGTCGAGGGTCTTGGTCAGGTTGCGGGCCTTGCCGGGTCGAGCGACCCGGCCTGGCGCACGCCGGTTTGCAGGGCGATGCGGGCCCCGCTATTTTTTAAATAGATCCGGGTTCCGTTGCCTGCATGGGGTTCATCGCCCCGACTGTAGTCCCCGAAGCTGTGAAGGTCCGCCGTCTTCGGATGAGTGGGCCTTCGCAGCTTCCCCCTTGAGTAAGGCAGAATCTGCGAACACCGGGTCCGACAACACCCACTGTGTGCCGGTTTTCTCGGAAACCGGATCACAGCATCTCGGCCGTGGCGGGAACCGAGGAGTCCGGCGAATCTTGAGGCGATCCCTCGGGCTTCGCGTTGGCGCCACGTGGTGCCCGAAAGACAGAGGGGCCTGACAGGCCACGCGCGTGACTGTACTGGGCGACGGGTCATTGGCCCGCCGCCGCGCGCCCTTTGCCACGCGTGCGGATTTATTCCGGCGTCTGGGGGCCGGTTGCACTTCCCCGCGCAGTTAGTGCGTGTGTACGTGCGCACTTATTGCGGGGTAGTGGAACGTGCGTGCAGACGATCCCACTTCCCCACGTTTGAACTGGGGCTTATAAATTGAGGGGGGCAAGGGGGCGGCGGGCATTATTCTTGCTCACGCCCTCCTGTCCCCCTGCTCTCGCTCTGCTCCTTGCCACCGACGCACAGCTGTGCCTGCAGCCCGAGCAGAGCTCTTCTCCGTCGTCCTTCTTCCTTCCGCTTCTATCCATGGCGCTGCTGTCGGGTTCTTAGATGGGCTCCAACGTTACCGACGACGACATCACACAGCTCCGAGCTTCGCGGTGCTTGCCGCGGGAGACGGACGTTGTTGTCCGCCTGTCGCGCGGCGAGCAAAGGCCCCGGCCCGAGGGGCAGGAGCACATCATCTTCCTCACGCATTTCGAGCGCGTCTTCGGGTTGCCGACGAGCACTTTCTTCCGCGTGTTCTTGGAGTTCTTCGGGCTTCAACCTCACCATTTCGGCGCCGGCGCCATCATCTAACTCTCCGGCTTCGTGACCCTGTGCAAGGGGTACCTGGGGGTCGAGCCGACGATCGACCTCTCGGCGCGCTTCTTCTCCTTGAAGCAGCAGGGCCCGTCGGCCGGGGAGTTCGCCGATTGCGGCGCCGCCGTCATCTCCAAGTGGTCGGGGGCAGATTTACCCAAGATTCCGCTCGAGGATTCTGTCAAGAAGTGGCAGAATTCCTTCTTCTACGTCCACAACCATGGCGTGGACCACATCAATCTTCCCCCTTTCGCCATCGCGCCGCCACGGGCGAAGATGAACTGGGGCTACTCGCCCCGGCGCCCATCGCATGAGATCGTCAACCTCTGCGAGCGAGTGACGGTGATGAGGATGCAGGAGGGGCTCATCGGTCGGACCTTCGCGCCGCGTTCATCACCCGCCGGGTGCTCCCGCTTCAGAGGCGCTCCTGCCTCATTGGCGAGATGATCGGCCTGCAGGACCCCAACCGAATGGGGTTGACGCGGCTATCTGCGAAGCAGGCCGGGCGCGCAGTCAACGCCATCTCCAGGGCCAATCTTGGAGAGGATTGGCGATTCGGCAAGGCGCCGTATAGCTAGGCGAACCCGGCACCGTAGGTGAGCATCTGGTCTCCTTACTTTGCCGCCGTGCATCTTCTTTTTCGGCCCGACGCGTCATGGGAGGTTCTTCTAAATGCGAGCCGGCATCCTTACGCCCGGGCTCCATTGCATGTGGTGCCGGTGGCACCAGAGGAGCCCGCTGCCCAAGGCGGTGAGGAGGTGGCCGAGTCCGATGTCAGCGCTGCGCACCGAGCCGGTAAGCTTCGAGTCTTTCTCTTCTTCATTTTGTCTTGAATTGTTGCTCGTGTCGTGGTGAAGGCGACGCTGACGCCGGTTGCTTGTTGTAGCGGCATTGGGCGGGGGAGGCGGCGATGCGGGCACAGCCGGGTCCCCACATGGGGCGGCGCCGAGCCGCCCACATGGCAAGGACAGCGTCTCGACGCGACCCCGCGGATCGAAGCGCGCAGCGGACCCGACTGAGCCCAGGAGGCCGGCCAAGAAGAAGCGCGCGAAGCCGACTCCGGTCCCAGTCCTGTCGGGGTAAGTTTTATTCCCCGCTTGTGCCTGGATTTCTTGTCTCTTTTGCTTATTTTTGCCTTCTTCAGGTCGCCGATCGCGCTGGCGAGGGCAGCCGCGGAGGCCGCGGCCACCGAAGGGACCGCATTCCGCAGAAGCCGGTATGGCCTCGCCGGCCTCGCCGGGGAGGAGGGACGAGGCGACTCGAACCTCGGCCTGGACCCAGACAACACCGAGGCCTTATCCTGGCGGGACAGGAACCGGGCCGAGGTGGAGATAGAGGCAGCGTCGGTCCGTGCTTGGACTGACGCGGCGGCAGCATGGGCGCGAGGCAGCGTGGAGCCCGCCTGGCGCGAGATGCCGAAGGGCATGGTGGTGGAGGCGATGCTTTTTGAACCGTCGTCGGTGAGGGAGTGCGGCCGTGGGGGCCGGCCCGAGGCGGTGCTCCTTGACTAGGAGGTCGTGGAGGTGGGGGGCGATACCCCGCCGCGAGCCGATGTTATCGAGCACGCGGGGGCTGATGGTGGTGGAGACGGTGTCCTGGAGAGGGTGCAGCAGGCGGCGGCGCCGGATGCGCCGTCGGCTATGGAGGAGGTACCATAGGTGGCGGTGCCTGAGGTGGCGATGCAGGGCGCCCCGGCAGGGCGGGCGCCGAGCTGCCGTGCCGCAGCCCGCGCGGAGCGGGGGTGCGGCCGTCTTCGGGCCCCAGACCCAGGAGGAGGCAGCGCTAGATGCCGTCAGCCGCCGTCTGCGAGGCCGCACGGAGTGCCTTGAGGCCTTTGCCCAGGCCGAGACGGAGCGGACGCGTGACCTGGAGCGCGCCGTCCTGGTAAGTCCTTCTTCTTCTTGTTTAGTTGTGATTTTATCTCTGTGTTGGCGCGCCAGCGCACCCACTGGGTGTAGCCCCCAAGGTTCGGGCCAACTATGTAGTAGTTGGGTCGAACCTTAGGAGCGTTGGCTTGTGTTGACTTTGGTCTTCTCTTCAGCACCTTGACGCCTTCCGGGTCGCCGCAGGTACTTTGTTGTGTTCTTTTCTTCTAGTGGGGGCGCACTAGCGCACCCACTTGGTGTAGCCCCCGAGATTCGGGCCAACTGTGTAACAGTTGGACCAAATCTTAGGCCTTGTCTTACTCTTTCTTCCTGCCGAGTTCTTCTTCTTTGCAGCCGAGGCGCTGTTTTTGCGGACCCGGCTTGTTGCTGATTCCGGCCGTCTTGGCATCGAGGCGATGCAGGCGAGGGCGGAGGCGGCCGCGGCTCGGCGGTCTCTTGACGAGGCCAACCGGCTGCACGAGCAGCTGGCGAGTCACAAGAGCCGCCTCGAGGCCGAGGTGGAGCTTCTTAAGGCGGAGGCCGTCAAGGCGGTGGAGGCGCAGCAGACCCTGGTCGAGGCGGACCAGCATCCCGGCCAGCTAGCCGACGACAAGGGCTGACTCCAGGCCAAGGTGGAGCGTCTGCGGGAGCAGGCCACCACGGCTGAGGAGGCCCGCTAGGCCGAGGCGCCGCCGTGAGGCGGCCGAGAAGGCGGCCGAAGACAAGGACGCCGAGCTGAATGCGGCCCTTGCTAAGGCGGCCGACCTGGAGAAAGCGCTCAGGGAGCGGGACCGTGTCTTGGAGCGGGAGCGACGTGGTACGTTGCTCGAGGCGCAGCACCTGGAAGAGTCTTTCTCCAGAAAGTGCTGCTTCTTCGTTGTTTGCCGGGTCGGGACCCGGCCCTTTCTTCTTTGTTGCTCTTCTCACTTGCTTCGTCTTTGGCTACAGGGGCCTTTCTGGAGATGCAGCGGCTGGCGGAGGAAGCCGTCCGCTATCAGCGCGACCCGACCGGCGTTGTTTTGTCCGGGACGGATCCGCTGATGTCCTGGACCTTCCCGGAGATCATTGCCGCTGCTGAGGCCCGGCTGCGGGCCTTGAGGACGCAGATGGAGCGGCTGTCCCGAGCCGGTACCACGATGACGGCGGCCTTGTGGCCGGATTCCGTCAATCTGTGCAGCTTCTCCCGTCTGGCGCGCTGGTTGGAGATGGTCCCAGATCGCCTTAGCGACTGGCGCATTTCCGCGCTCGGGCCGGTGCTGAGATGGCGCTCCAGATCACGCTGTCCTGGCATCTGGATCTTCAGCTGGACGCACTGATGGGTCAGCGCGCTAGCTCGGAGTAGTTGCTGCAGGAGCAGGTCGGCCGGATCGCCTCCCGAGCCAGCTATATCGCCGAGTTCGCCTTCCACGACGAGTTCCATCCGGAACGGACGGAACACGGCGCGGTCATGGATGGCGACGACTACGGCTTGCTTCTTTGCGACCCGGAGGGCAGCTCGGAGGAGACATGCGTCTACGGTGACACGGAGGTCGAAGAGGACACCGGTGCTTCGCTGGACCCAGAGGCCAACCGGGGGGAGCCGTCGACGTCGCAACGCGGCGCTGGGAATGCCTGAGAATCTTTTGTAGAAAATTCTGTTGAGTAGCAGGTCCACCCACCCACTAGGGGTTATCAGGGTGTAATGAACTCGGGCCGTGGGCCTTTGCTTGAAACATTTATGTGTAAATGTTGTGAGTGTTTGTTTGCTTTTCTCCTTGTGCTTTTTTCAAACTTATTTCATGC
>NC_041387.1:489566296-489584135 GCF_002162155.2 Triticum dicoccoides | reverse complement strand
GAGTCAGACGGCCGAGGCTCCGGTCCGTGACAAGGAGTTCGGCTCTTCGAGAGGCGGCCGCAGGAGTTGGGTCCTTAAAAACGTTGAGCACGAGCGAAACACCCACTGGGACGGCTGGCGGAAATCCGGCTTATCCGGTTGGTGAGCAGCCGGTCGTGCGTCAAACTTAGTTGATGAGCGTCGGGCCGGGTTGGTCGACCCGGCGGCTTTGACATAGTGTATGAATCGTAGGGGAGATTTAGCTCGTTGTGCTTGCCCGCCGTCAGCCAGAGCTGGATCTGTGGTTTTAGGGCGAAGTGGGGGGGCGCGGCATCCTAACTTATCAGGAATCACTAAGTGAAGCGGCGGGGTGATGATCATATGCTTACAAAAGGCGTTGATACATACATTCGTTTGGCTAACTGTAAAATGGATGGAGGAGTTCCGCGTTCCACGGCCGGGTCATTTCTTTGCCGGCGGTGTCCCTCTTGCGCTTCTTGGATTTGCGTGCATCGATGAGGTAGTAGGCGTTGCGGTCGCGCAAAGCCCTGCTCATGATGAATGGGCCTTCCCATGGAGAGGATAGCTTGTGCTGGCCTGCCTGCTCTTGGACGAGTCGGAGGACGAGGTCGCCTTCACGAAATGCGAGGGGCTTGATCTTCTTGCTGTGGTAGTGCCTCAGGCCTTGCTGGTACATAGCCGAGCGGCTAAGTGCCAGAAGGCGCGCCTCTTCGAGCAGGTCGACGCCATCTTCGCATGCTTCTCTTGCTTCTGCTTCGGTGTACATTGTGATGCGTGGCGAGTCGAACTCGACGTCGGTTGGGATGATGGCTTCGATCCCTAGACAAGGAAGAACAGGGTGAACCCGGTCGACCGGTTTGGTGTTGTGCGTAGACTCCAAAGAACCACTGGTTACTCGTCGAGCCAATTGCCGGGTGAGCGGATGAGTGGCTCGACGAGTTGCGGCTTGATGCCGGACAGGATGAGTCCGTTGGCCCGCTCGACCTGCCCGTTGGACTGCGGATGTGCCACGGAGGCCAGGTTGAGGCGGATGCCGGAGACGGAGCAGTATTGCTCGAGCGCGCCCTTAGCGAAGTTGGCGCCATAGTCGATGATGATGCTGTTCGGCATGCCGTAGTGCACCGCTATGTCCTTGATGAACCGGACGGCTGTTGGCCCGTCCAGTTTCTTGATTGGTCTTGCCTCAATCCATTTGGTGAACTTGTCCACTGCCACCAGGAAGTGCGTCATGCCGCCTCGAGCGGTTTTGAAGGGTCCCACCATGTCGAGTCCCCATACCGCGAAGGGCTAGGCGATCGGGATGGTGCGGAGTGCTGACTGCCGGCTGGTGGCTGCGTTTGCTGAAGCGCTGGCATCCTTCGCACTTGAGGACGAGCGACTCGGCGTCTTCGAGGGCCGTTGGCCAGTAGAAGCCGTGGCAGAACGCCTTGGCCACAAGGGATCGAGATGCGGCGTGGTGCCCGCACTCGCCCTGGTGAATGTCGAGGAGGATGTCGATGCCGCGGTCCTGCTCGACGCAGCGCTAGAACATGCCGGTAGAACCTCGTTTGCCGAGCTCGTTGTTGATGATGCTGTAGGCGGACGACCCGTGCTGAACTTGCTGAGCCTTGGTCTCGTCCATGGGGAGAACCCGTTCTCCAGCCATTCTGATATTGGCCGGGCCCAAGCTAGGGCCGTGATGGTGGTGAAGATGGCCACCTGGGTGGGTTCCGAGTCGGCGGCTCCTGGGCCGGGTTGAGCAGCCCCTGGGTTGGTGACGGCGACGGCCGGGTCCGGGGTGATGGTGGCCGGGTTGGGCTGAGCAGCCCCGGGCCAGGTTCAGCAGTCCCCGGGCTGGTCCCCGGGCCGGCTTGCGGCGCGGCCGGGTCTTCTGGGACGTGGATGGATTTGAAGTCTGGCGACGGCTAGACGGACGGCTTGCACAGGTGCTCGAGGGAGACGCCGGATGGGAAGGCTTGACGTGACGAGGCGATCTTGGCGAGCGTGTCGGCTGCCTCGTTCTCCACGCACGGGACGTGGAGGGACTCGCAGCCATCGAAGGATCCGGACAGCTTCTGGCTGAGGAAGCGATAGCTTGCCATGTTGGAGTCGCGGGCGTCCCACTCGTCGGAGCACTGCTGTACCACCAAGTCTGAGTCGCTATAGCACAAGATGCGCCGGATGCCGAGTTCCTTGGTAAGCCGGAGGCCGTGCACAAGGGCTTCGTATTCGGCGACGTTGTTGGAGGTGGCGAAGTGGATCTAGAGCGTGTAGCAGAGTCGGTTACCCTTCGGAGATGACAGTACGATGCCGTCCCCTAAGCCGAGTCGCATCTTGGACCCATTGAAGTGCATGCGCCAATGCTCGAGTCGGGAGGCAACGACAGGTACTGGGTCTCGGTCCAGTCGACGAGGAAATGGGACAGGGCCTGAGACTTGATCGTGGTACGGGGCTCGTAGAGGATGGTGTGGCCGGCTAGCTGGATCGCCCACTTGGCGACCCGGCCGGAGGCGTCCCGGCACTCGATGATTTCTTCGATGGGCGACGTGCTGACGACGGTGAGGCATGTTCTTGAAAATACTGCTTCAGCTTCTTGGCGGTGAGGTACACGCCGTAACATGTCTTCTGGTAGTGCGAGTAGTTCTTCTTGGAGGTGGAGAGCACTTCGCTCAGGTAGTAGACCGGGCGCTGGACGATCTGGATCTTTCCCTTCTCCGGTCGCTTGACCACCAGCACCGTGCTGACCACCCGCGAGGTCGTGGCTATGTAGAGCAACAGCGGCTCCTTGTCGGTCGGCGCGGCCAGGACGGGTGCGGTGGAGAGCATGCGCTTGAGGTCTTGGAAGGCTTTGTCCGCCTTGTCGTTCCACTCGAACGGGCTTGTTTTCTTCATTAGCTGGTACAGGGGCAGCGCCTTCTCGCCCAGCTGGCTTAGAAACCGGCTGACCGAGGCCAGGCAGCCTGTGAACTTCTGGACATCGCGCAGCCGGGTTGGCTTGCGCATGTGCTCGATGGCCTTGATCTTCTCCGGGTTGGCCTCAATGCCGCGTTCCGAGATGAGGAAACCGAGCAGCTTTCCGGCTAGGACGCCGAAGACGCACTTCTCTGGGTTGAGCTTGACCTTGTATTCGCGGAGGTTGGCGAATGTTTTCTTCAGATCGTCGAGGAGCGTGAGGTCCTGCTTGGTCTTCACCACGATATCGTCCACGTACACGTGGATGTTCTTGCCGAGTTGCGGTAGCAGGCACTTCTACATGCAGCATTGGAAGGTGGCGCCGGCATTCTTCAACCCAAATGGCATGGTGATGTAGCAGTACGCCCCGAAGGGCGTGATGAAGGACGTCTTCAGGGCATCGGCCGGGTCCAGCTTGATCTGGTGATAGCCGGAGTATGCGTCCAGGAAGGACAGCAGCTCGCACCCGGCGGTCGAGTCGATGACTTGGTTGATCGATGGGAGGGCGAACGGATCCTTGGTACAGGCCTTGTTGAGGCTGGTGTAGTCGATACACATGCGCCAGGTCTTGTTCTTCTTTAGGACGAGGACTGGGTTGGCCAGCCACTCGGGGTGAAACACTTCCATTATGAAGCCGGCCGCCAAGAGCTTGGCGACCTCTTCACCAGTGGTTCTTCTCTTCTCTTCGGAAAATCATCGGAGGGGTTGACGGACAGGCTTGGCGTCCTCGCGGACGTGGAGTTTGTGCTCATCGTACTTCCTCGGGATACCCGGCATGTTTTGGGGGGTCCATGCGAAGATATCCCGATTCTCACAGAAGAAGTCGACGAGCTCGCCTTCCTATTTGCTGTCGAGGCGGGCGCCTATGACAACGTACTTGCTGCATCTGGGGTCTTCCGGGTTCAGCTTCCCTTTCTTGGTTTCCTTGGAGGGCTTGAAGCCGGCCTCATTGGCCGGGCCCAGGGTCGGGATCGATGCGTCGGAGGCCTCGCCGGCCAGGACGATGACCCGGTCGAGCTGGCGCTGCTCCTCAGCAATGACCAGCGACTCGGCCAGCTTGGCGCTTTCTCGGGCGCAATCCAGAGACTTGCGGTAGTTGCTGGTGACGGTAATGAGGCCCTTGGGACCCGACATCTTCATCTTCAGGTATGCGTCGTGGGGAACCGCCATGAATTTGGCGAGCGCGGGCTGGCCCAGCAGCGCATGGTATGCGCTGGACAGGTCCACCACCTCGAACCAGATCGGTTCACGTCGGAAGTGGCTGCTGTCGCCGAACAGGACGTCGAGCCGGACCCGGCCAATGGGTGAATAGGAGAGGCCGGGTACGATGCCGTGGAAGACGATGCAGGTCGGCTCTAGGTCCTCGGCCTTGAGGCCAAGCTTGGTCATCGTGTCGCGGTAGAGGATGTTGATGCTGCTGCCGCCGTCGATGAGGACTCGGGAGAACTTGCAGGTGCGCCGCGCGACGATGGTAGGGTTGAGGACGAGGGCGTATCCACCCGGACTTGGCATGACTGCCAGGTGATCTTCCTGGGTCCAGGTGATCGAGCACTCCGACTAGTGCATGAAATCCGTCTTGGCCGGGACGACGGTGTTCACCTCCTGCCGGACGAGGCGCTCGCTGCGCTTGTCGTCGATGAGGCTGGTGAAGACGACGTAGGCCACGTTCTGGTCTGGGTAGGCGTCGTTCCGCATTGCGCCGCCGGCAGGAGGTGGTGGTGGAGGCGGAGGCGGCTGCCCCGCGCCCGGAGCCGGAGCCGGAACCGGAGGAGGCGGGACGTCGCCCCTCATGATGCGCTTGGTGATGGCGAAGCGTGTGTGTGGAGGGTCTTGCGCCAGTGTGGTGCTTGCATGGGGCATCGAGCATCTCTTCAAAGCTCATGGCGGGTCGCCACGCCATCTTGCTGGTCTGCCGGTGCTTCGCTGCCGTGTCCGCCGCGGGCTCGGCAGCTGCGACGAGCCGGTTGTCGTGACGTTGTGCCGGCTGCTCGGCCTTGCGCTTGTTGTTACGGTAGTGCTGCTGCCGGCTGCCTTCGCCGGCAGGCTTCTGTGGAGGGACCGGTTTCGCCTTGCCGGCCTCGTCCAGCGCCACCTGGATCTTCATGGCGGAGTCGGCGTTGGCGTACTTCTCCGCCGTCACCATGAGCGCGGCCATGGTGGCCGGCTCGGAGCGTAGAAGCTTGTGCTTGAGGAGGGTGCCGTCTCGGCACCCGCTGATGAAGTATTGGATCGCCTGGACTTCATGGATTCCCTCACAGCTATTCCGGAGCGTGGTCCAGCGTGCAAGGTACTCGCGACCGGTCTCCGTCGGCCCCTGCACGCACATGGCGAGCTGACTGGGGCGACCGGGTCGCTTGTACGTCCCCGTGAAGTT
Source organism: Triticum dicoccoides (assembly GCF_002162155.2). NCBI lineage: Eukaryota > Viridiplantae > Streptophyta > Magnoliopsida > Poales > Poaceae > Triticum > Triticum dicoccoides. The sequence goes on along the minus strand of NC_041387.1, from coordinate 489,578,830 downwards.
GTGGACAAATGCTTCCTCGAAATCGACCCATGCATTGATGTTGCCATCGGCAGGCTGTTCAAGCATGTGCGAGCCGATCCTTGGAGCAGAGCGGTGCGTAGCACACGGCGAGACGACGATTGGCACCGGTGATGCCAATGGCCGTGGTGTAGTCAATGAGCCAGTCTTCTGGCTTCACGGTCCCATTGTACTTGGGGGTGTCGCGGGGAAGCACGAACCCCTTGGGGAAGGGCTCCTCTCGGATGCGTGGGCCGAAGCACGCCGGCCCGATAGCGCCGCTCTCCTGCACCTCCATGGAGCGAGCGAGCTGAACGAGGCGGTAGCGCGCATCAGCGTCGTCAATGGCGCGCGGGCCGAGTCGACTGGCGGCCAGACCCTGAGGGGCCGGGTCGGCTGGAGCCGGACGCCGGCCAGGCTGGCCGGGTCCGCGCTGGGTCTCTGGGGCAGGCTCGTTGCCCAGAGCGTCGGCGGCAGTGTCGGCCAGGTTGCGCCGGGTCCGGCCTAGGCCGGAGTGCGTCTCGCAGGGTGGCGAAGAGGCTATGTGCAGGAGTTCGCCGGGTCCGCCAAAGCGGGCGGAGCCGGACCCCGCCGGCTTGGCGAGCTGGTTGATGCGATCTTGCTGGGTGTTGGCGGCGCGGAGGAGATCGCACATCCTCCCGATGCGCTCCTTGAGATGCTCGCCCGCGAGTTGGTCGAGGCCGACCGCGGCTGCCTTCGCAGCGCGCATGTTCTTGACTGGGGTCTCGTAGACGGTCCAGCCGCCGCCGAAGGCCCGGCCGATCGCTCCTCCCCGGGCGCGAGTATCGGCGGCTCGGCCGCGGCGGGCGTGAATTCGTGGGAGGCGTCGTGCTCCATCTAAGCAGCTTCCAGGCGGCGTCTGGTGGCGGCCAGCGTCTCAGACAGGTCCAGCATTTGCTGGCGCCTGTCCTCGAGCTGGGTTCGGGCTTCAGCGACGTTGGTGGCGTCGACATCGGTGCCGATGGGGATGCAGAGGCTCTGCATCACGGCGCGGGGCGTGTCGGATGGCTCCATCCGTGTCGTTGAGGCCGCGGCTTCGGCGGCTCTTCTCGCCTTGCTCAACAAGGAAGAGGCGCCATCGCCGGTGACGAAGACCTCTAGATGGGCGTCCATCGCCCGGCAGCGAATCCGCCGCTGAGAGAAAGCGGGCAGTCAGAGTAGCTGAGCACCCCGCTAGGGCACTCGCCGGCCGCGAGCGCGTCGGAGATGCGCAGCGCGGTGAAGGAGGCAGCGAGCGCGTCGATGACGTTGTCCGCCAGAGCGACGGACTCGTCGGAGTAGGAGAGGGGCCCCGTCCGAAGCATGCTTCCGGATAGCTCCTCGAACTGCCCCACGGTGGGCCCCAACAGTCGTGGTGGGCGCACGATAGATGCCAAGGGATGGCTAAAGCGAGGAGGAGGCCCGAGGGCGCTGGTGGGCTTCGGAGGCGAGGTTGATATGCGCGGGCGCGGGACGCCGGACATATCCAGGTTCGGGGCTCTCTGAAGAGATAACACCCGTAGTCCTGCCGAGTTTAGTTGGATGGTTGATAGTACAATGTCGCTCCTGGAGCTGTTTGGAGGAGGAAGGAGGCTGGCCAAGGCTACGGCTGCTCCTTCTCCTTGGTGTTGCTATGTAGTGGCTAGTCCTATCTTGCTTGCTCTATCTTGTGTGGCTTTGCATGCCGTGTGTGTCGTATCTCTTTGTTGAATATCTCTCATCTCTCCCTGTAGGCATGGACTCTTGGGGGGTTTTATAGATCAACCCACCCACGGTTACAATGGTAATATGCCGAGTCGGTGGGTCCGTAATGTCGGCGTCCGGGGTATCGGGCTGGGTCCTGCTTGGGGGCTTGTGGTTTGCCGGGTTCCCCTAGGTGCGGGCCCCGCGTGTCTAGGGGGACTATGCGCCGTCTTGTCGATCGTCATGGCGTGGCCGAGCCGAGCCGCGCACAGTGTTCTCCGTCAGGCCGCCGCTTGCTGTCATTAGCGGTGAGGGCGGGAACACTGTTGCCGTGCCAGCCCTGGTCAGCGGTTAGGTAAGGGGCACTGTTGCCACGCTCTGGCTGACCACGGGTATGGGAGGTGGCACTGTAGTCTTGGTCATCAGTGATCGAGGTCTCGTCCCATCGTACGGCCTGGATGGGATGGGAGCTGACTCGTGGCTGGGTTGCCATGGACGCCACGAGTGGGTTGGCTTGCTGGGGAAGCCAAGGTTGCGCCGGGTTGAGTTGCCTTGCGCCAGCTGCTGTGGCAGGGTCGACGTATCTTGCCGAGTCGAGGGTCTTGGTCGGGTTGCGCACCTTGCCGGGTCGAGCGACGCGGCCTGGCGCATGCTGGTTTGCGGGGTGATGCGGGCCCTGCTGTTTTTTAAATAGATCCGGGTTGTGTTGCCTGCCTGGGGTTCATCCCCCCGACACCCCTAACTGCTGGGACCCACCAGCTACACCTTCACACGCAAGGAAGTGCGTCCGGGCAAAAAAAATGATTCACCCCCCTGAATGCTGGGACCCACCAGCTACATCTTCACACGCAAGGAAGTCCCTGACAGTCGGGACCCACCTGGTCGAAGCGTACGTAGCGTTGTCATTCTGGTAGCGAACATGTACGTACATACTGGTGGATGTAGAAGCGCGCATGTAGCATGTACACGTACGTGCAGCGGCCAGTGTGCATGAAAGAAAATACGGCCACGTATGTGTACATACGGGCGGGGACTCGAACGCCTGCTCGCGCATACATACGGCCAGGGCTCGTGTACATGGCTGGGTCGGAACGGAGAAACAGCGTCGTCGTCATGTTCATGGGGAGCCAACCGGCTGGGTCAGAATGGAATGCGTCGTCATTTTCATCGGGAGGGCTTGGACGGAACAGGCGATGGAAACGAGGCCTGGCATACCGAAGAACGGAGGAAACGGCCTTGTGTTCGACATGCCACATTCAAAACGGGATCCTGTTCATCGGGAGGGGTCTGGTGTAACACAAAACGGATGAAACGGGCCTCCTACAATGGAAACGGGGGTCCTGTTGATCGGGAGGGGTGTGGCGTACCGCAAAACGGACAAAACGGACTTGTGTTGGACCGCTACGGTCGAAACGGGGGTCCTGTTCATCGGTAGGGGTGTGGCGTACCGCAAAACGGGACTCCACTAGATACTATTCATCTCCACCGTCGACCTCCTCCCGCCTCACGGGCTACCGTCGACCTCCTCCAGCCTCCACGGGCTCCTATTCATCCATCCTCTACCGCGCGCTACTCCACCGGCTACTGTTAAACCACCCCTCCACAGGCACCCCTCCACCATCAACTGTTCATCCAGCCCTCCACGGGGTTGTCCTATTCATCCAACCCTCCACGGGGTCCTGTTCATCCAGCCGCAACCGGCTCGATCGAGGCAACGCCACGGGGTCCTGTTCATCCACCCCCACCGCTCACTGTTCATCTAACCCCCCTCCCCCCAACGCTCACTGTTCATCCAGAGAGGCAGCATCGATCAGCTTTAGTTAGCAGCAGTAGCGAAGGAATCGCTCGATCGGGTTCAGTTAACAGCCATCGATCGATCGCTCGGGTTCAGTAACGCGTAGCCTCCAGTGCAATCGCTCGGGTTCAGTTAGAGCCCAACGCCTCGCTCGGGTTCAGTTAGAGCCAACGCCTCGCACACACACGCGTACGTGTACGAGAGAAACGCGCATCGCTCCGCCCCCGACCACCCACCGTAACCGGGAACTCCCCGAAATTTTCCTCGCCCTCGCTTCTACCATGGTTTTTTCCGTCATGGAAATGTCATGCAGCTGCGTCTCCGGCCCGCCCAGTATGAAAAGCCCATTTTTTCTCCTGATTTTTTGTCATAGAATTAGGAGCCCACCACATCTATGGTGATACCGGGTTTTGTTAGATATCGTCATAGAAGTGTCATATGTATGACAGAAAAAAATTTGTTCGGCCCAAAAATGTCACGGATGTGTCTTTTTTTTTGTAGTGCAAGGCTCAGTAGTAACTTGATCTGAAGTTTCATGATCATCATCATTAGCTTCCTTTCTAGTTGGTAGGCATCATGGGAACTGTTTTATGTGATGTGCTACTTCCCAATTCGAGAGAAGGTACAATTATCTCATCAAGTTCTAATTTCCTCCCACTCACTTCTTTCAAGAGAAACTCCTTCTCTATAATGGACCCATCTTGGCAACAAAGGTCTTGCCTTCGGATCTATGGTAGAAGGTGTACCCAATAGTTTCCTTAGGGTATCCTATGAAGACACACTTCTACAATTTGGGTTTGAGCTTATCAGGCTGAAGCCTTTTGACAAAAGCGTCACATCCCCAAACTTTAAGAAACAACAGCTTAGGTTTCTTGCCAAACCATAGTTCATACGGTGTCGTCTCAACGTATTTAGACAGTGCCCTATTTAACGTGAATGCGGCTATCTCTAGTGCATAACCCAAAATGATAAAGGCAAATCGGTAAGAGGCATCATAACATGCACTATATCTAATAAAGTATGGTTACAATGTTTAGACACACCATTACGTTGTGGTGTTCCAGGTGGTGTGAGTTGTGAAACAATTCCACATTGTTTTAAATGAAGGCCAAACTCGTAACTCAAATATTAGCCTCTGTGATCAGATCATAGAAACTTTATTTTCTTGTTACGATGATTCCCCACTTCAACTCTTTGAACTTTTCAAATGTTTTAGACTTGTGTTTCATCAAGTAGATATACACATACCTACTCAAATCATCTTTGAAGGTTAGAAAATAACGATACCTACCATGTGCGTCAACACTCATCGGACCGCATACACCATTATTTATTATTTCCAGTAAGTCATTAGCTCGCTCCATTGTTCTGAAGAACGGAGTTTTAGTCATCTTACCCATGAGGCAAGGTTTGCAAGTATCAAATGATTCATAATCAAGTGACTCCAAAAGTCCATCTGCATGGAGTTTCTTCATGTGCTTTGCACCAATATGATATAAACGGCAGTGCCACAAGTATGTTGCACTATCATTATCAACTTTGCATCTTTTGGCATCGATATTATGAATATGTGTATCACTACAATTGAGATTCAACGGGAATAAACCATTCATCAAAGGTGCATGACCATAAAAGATATTACTCATATAAATAGAACAACCAGTATTCCCTGACTTAAATGAATAACCGTCTCACAATAAACAAGATTTAGATATAATGTTCATGCTCAACGCTGGCACCAGATAACAATTATTGAGGTCTAAAACTAATCCCGAAGGTAGATGTAGAGGTAGCATGCCATCGACCTTGGAACCATTCCCGACGCGCATCGTCACCTCATCCTTAGACAATCTTCGTTAATTCCGCAGCTCCTGTTTCGAGTTACAAATATGAGTAACCGAACCAGTATCAAATATCCAGGCGCTACTATGAGCATTAGTAAGGAACACACCAATAACATGTATATCAAATATACTTTTGTTCACTTTTCCATCCTTCTTATCCGCCAAGTATTTAGGGCAGTTCCGATTCCAGTGACCACTTCCTTTGCAGTAGAAGCACTCGGTTTCAGGCTTGGGTCTAGATTTGGGCTTCGCCACGGGAGCGGCAACTTGTTTGCCATTATTCTTGAAGTTCTCTTTCTTTCCCTTGCCCTTTTTCTTGAAACTGGTGGTCTTGTTAACCATCAACACTTGATGCTCCTTCTTGATTTCTACCTCCGCCGATTTCAGCATCACGAAGAGCTTGGGAATCATTTTCGTCATCCCTTGCATATTATAGTTCATGACGAAGCCTTTGTAGCCTGGCGGTAGTGACTGAAGAACTCTGTTATTACCACTCTCAACTGGAAGATCAATTCCTAGCTAAGTCAAGTGGTTATGATACACAAACATTTTGAGTATGTGTTCACTGACAGAACTGTTCTCCTCCATCTTGTAGCTATAGAACTTGTTGGAGATCTCATATCTCCCAACCCGGGCATTATCTTGAAATATCAACTTCAGCTCTTGGAACATCTCATATGCTCCGTGGCATTCAAAACATCTTTGAAGTCCCGGTTCTAAGCTATAAAGCATGACACACTGAACTATTGAGTAGGCATCAGATCGAGCCTGCTAGATGTTCATAACATCTATAATAGCTCCTGTAGCAGGTCTGTCACCTAGCGGTACATCAAGGAAATAATTCTTCTGTGTGTTTGGGAATGTTGCATGGAAAACAAAAAACATTCTATGCACACGCAAGATCTATCCATGGAGATGCATAGCTACGAGAGGGGAGAGTGTGTCTACGTACCCTCGTAGACCGTTAAGCAGAAGCGTTTATCAACGCGGTTGATGTAGTCGTACACCTTCACGATCCGCCCGATCAAGTACCGGACGTATGACACCTCTGCGTTCACCACACGTTCAGCTTGATGACATCCTCACCTATTTGATCCAGCAAGATGGGTGAAGTAGTAGATGAGTACCGGTAGCGCGATGGCGTGGCGACGATGGTGATGCAACTATCTCCGTAGGGCTTCACCGAGCACTACGAAAATATGACCGAGGACGAACTAGAGGGAGAGGGGCGCCGCAGAAGGCTTGGGGATCATGGTGTGTGTTTCCCCTCTCCCTCCTCATATATATATATATATATATAGGTGGAGGGGGAGGGTAGGCAGCCCTAGGGGCACCCCAAGGTGGTCGGCGGCCGCCCTAGGCTCCTGCCCTAGGCGCCTCCCCCTTCCTTATTTAGGGGTGGAGGAGATGGCAGGGGATGGGTCAGCGGCTGCCCTGCCTTGGCCCCCCTTTCCTTCCTTGGCTCGTGGCCAGGGGAGGTGGAGTGCGTGCAGCCCATTAGTGGGCTGGTGTGCCTCCGTCGTTTGGCCCATGAGGCCCACCAAGTGCCGGTGGCCTCCCGAAACCCCTTTCGGTACTCCGACAGAAACCTTTCTGGTGACCAAATACTATCGTCCTATATATCAATCTTTACCTTTGGATCATTCCGGAGCTCCTCGTCATGTCTGTGATCTCATCCGGGACTTCGAAAAACATTCGGTCATCAACTCTCATAATTGAAATATTACTATATCGTCAATGAATGTTAAGCGTGTGGACCCTACGGGTTCGAGAATGGTGTAGACATGTCCGAGATGCCTCTCTGGTCAATAACCATTAGTGGGACCTGGATGCCCATATTGGTTCCTACATATTCTACAAAGATCTTTGTCGGTCGATCCTTTATGACAACATATGTAGTTTCTTTTGTCTGTCGGTATGTTACTTGCCCAAGATTCGATCGTCGGTATCGCCATACCTAGTTCAATCTCGTTACTAGAAAGTCTCTTTACTCGTTCCGTAATACATCATCTCATAACTAACTCCTTAGTCACCTTGCTTGCAAGCTTCTTGTGATACTGTAATACCGAGAGGGCCCAAAGATACCTCTCTGATATACAAAGTGACAAATCCCAATCTTGATTCACGCCAACTCAACAGACACCTTCGGAGATACCTATAGAGCATCTTTATGATCACCAAGTTATGTTGTGACATTTGATAACACACAAGGTATTCCTCCAGTATCTGGGAGTTGCATGATCTCATGGTCGAAGGAATATGTATTTTACATTATGAAAGCAGTAGCAATAAACTGAACAATTGATGACCCCCAAGTATATGGGATCAATTGTAGCCTTTTCTATATGTAAGAGTGTCGAACTCAACGAGGAGCAGAATGAAATTACAAGTGGTTCTCAGCAAGATAATGTCTGCAAGCGCTGAAAGTGTAAGTCACAAAGTAGTTTGATAGCAAGATAATTTGTAACGAGCAAGTAACGATAGTAGTAACAAAGGTGCAGCAAGCTAGCCCAATCCTTTTGAGGCAAAGGACAAACCAAAACGGTCTCCTATAATAAGCAAAGCGTTCTTGAGGTACATGATACATGTCCAACGTATCTATAATTTAAGAAGTATTCATGCTATTATATTATAATTCTTGGATGTTTTACAATCATTTTATAGCAACTTTATATCATTTTTGGGACTAACCTATTGACCCAGTGCCTAGTGCCAGTTGCTATTTTTTGCTTGTTTTTTACATCGCGGGAAATCAATATCAAACGGAGTCCAAACACCACGAAACTTTTTGTGGATTTTTTATGGACCAGAAGACATCTAGCACTAGAGGGGTCCCCCGATGGGGGCACAACCCACCAGGGCGCGTCTGGGGGCCTAGGCACGCCCAGGTGGGTTGTGCCCACCTTGGTGGCCTTCCGCACCACCTCTTTTCCCAATAATTCACCAAATATTCCAAAACCCTCGGGGTAGCCCGAGATGAGAAGTTCCGTTGACGCAAGCCTCCGTAGCCACCGAAAACCAATCTAGACCTCGTTTTGGCACTCCGCCGGAGGGGGATATCATCACCGGTGGCCATCTTCATCATCCCGGCGGCCACCACGATGAGGAGGGAGTAGTCCACCTCGGGGCTAAGGTTTTGTACCAGTAGCTATGTGTTTAATCTCTCTCTCTCTCTCTCTCTCTCTCGTGTTCTTGAGATGTCATGATCTTGATGTATCATGGGCATTGTTAATATTGTCGGATCATTTGGTGTTTTCCCCTCTCTATCTTGTGATGAATTGACCCATTGAGATTTCATTTTATCAGATTGAATATATTTATGGATTTGAGAGCACTTGATATATGTCTTGCAAATGAATACTTGTGGTGACAATGGGGTATCATATTGATCCACTTGATGTATGTTTTGGCACTCAACTCACGGATTCCCGAGGTGACATCGGGGTAATCTATGCATGCACGTTCTTGTCTTTGTTTCTCCGGTAGAAATCTTGGCGCACTCTTTGAGGTTCTTTGTGTTGGATTGAGTATTATGAATCTCAAATTATTTGGTATTATTTTAGTATGAACTCCTGAATAGATCAATCGGAAAGAATAGCTTCGAGGTGGTTTCGTACCCTACAAACAATTTCTTCTTATGTTCTCCGCTAGATAGGAACTTTGGAGCAATTCTTCATCACACTTTGAGGGACGGTTATATGATCCAATTATATTAGCACCGTTCAGAGATTTCACTAGCGAAAGTACGCACCCTAGGCCTCATTTTCAAGCATTACAATACCATTTTTGTCCGTTTTATCAATTGCTACCTTGCTGTTTTTATTTATACAAAGTATAAAAATATATTTCTACCATGAATATTACACTTTTCTCACCATCTCTTCACCGAACTAGTGCTCCTATACAATTTGCCATTGTATTGGGTGTGTTGGGGACATAAGAGATTTATTGTATTTGGTTGCAAGGTTGTTTGAAAGAGACCATGTTCATCCTACACCTCCCACGGGTTGATAAACCTTAGGTCATACAATTGAGGGAAAATTGTTATTGTCCTACAAAACTCTGCGTTTGGAGGCCCAACACGAGTCTACAAGAATAAAGCTCCGTAGTATACATCAAGCTCCTTCCTGGCGTCATTGCGAGGGAGGTGAGTCCATGAAGGTATATCTTTAGATCTTGCAATCAAATATTTTAGTTTCTTGTTTTATCACTAGTTTGGTTTATAAAAGAAAACTAAAAAAATGGAATTGAGGTTGCACCATATTATTCATCTTTATAATGTATTTCGTGAAAATGTTGGATCGAAAAATTGTGCTCAATTGATAGAAGAAGAATTAAATAAAATGTTTGGCATAAATGATGAGCATGATTGAAATGTTATTAGTGTGAATTCTTTGAATATCCATGATGCTAATGATATGCAAAGCCATAAGCTTGGTGATGCTATGTTTGATGAATATGATCTTTTTAGTCCCCCAAGATTTGATGTGCAAATTTGCTATAATGATTGCATGCCTCCTATTTATGATGATTATATTGATGAAAGTGGGTTTGGAAGAGGGTCAACTCTAGGTAATGATCCCACTATTTTGGAGGGTGTTGAATCTTGTTACAATATTGAAAAAAGTGGATTTGGAGAGGTCATGACTTTATTTAATGATGAATCCACTATTTTGGATGAGGTTTCAATTGACTATGATAACAAAGTTCCTATTATGATGATTATGGTGATGACATGTATGCTATTTTGAATAATGATAACCATGAAACTTTTCATCATGATTTTAATTTTCAATCACATGATAGTTATTTTGTGAGTTTTCTCCCACTATTATGAATGAGAAGAAATTTTCTTACGTGGAGAGTAATAAAATTTCTATGCTTATGCATCATGAAAATAATGATTTATGTGATAGCTATATTATTGAATTCATTCATGATGCTACTGAAAATTATTATGAGAGCGGAACATTTGCTTGTAGGTATTGAAATAATATCGAGTTTCCACTTTATGTGTTGAAAATATTGAAGTTATGCTTGTTTTGCCTTCCTATGCTAGTTGATTCTTGAGTGTTTGCTCACAAAATCCCTGTGAATAGGAAGTGGGTTAGGCTTAAATTTGCTTTTCATGTGTTTAATGATTCTCCCATTGTGTTTCAATTCTTTATTTTTATGTGAGCATCACTGACCTCATCATGCCTAGCTAAAAGGCATTAAAGAAAAGCGCTTGTTGGGAGACAACCAAAAACTTTTACCTACTGTTTTTGTGTGTTCCCATGATTATTCTACTGTAGTAATCATGTCTATAGCTTTTTTTCCAATAAAGTGCCAAGTAAAGCCTTTGGGATAGTATGGATTATAGTTGACTTGAATCTGTGCAAAAACAGAAACTTTTGCGCTCAGTCCAGGAATTTTGAAAATTCACTAGAATGTGATTTTGATCTGAAATTCGTACAGGTGATAGATATACAAATTATCTAAGTTTTCCTAATTTTTAAGAATTTTTGGAGTAGCATAAGTATCATTGGAGTACATATTACTTCAGACTGTTCTGTTTTTGACAGATTCTGTTTTCAATGCATAGTTTGCTTGTTTTCTAGTTTCTATGGCTTATATTGCTCAACATAAATTGTGGAAATGATATGCTACAGTAGGAATTGTGTGGAAACAATTATGAATTTGTCTTTGACAGTACCAAAGTGAAATGGTTTGCTCTTTATCATACTAACCTATCTCACGAAGTTCTGTTAAGTTCTGTGTGATTGAAGTTTTCAAGTTCTGGGTGAGATGTTGATATGAGGATAATAAGGAGTGAGAAGACCCTAAGCTTGGGGATGCCCAATGCACCCCAAGTTAATATCCAAGGAAGATCCAAGAAACTAAGCTTGGTGATGTGTAACGCCCCGGATTTAATTCATTCTTCAAGAGTCCATCAAGATTTTGTTGGTGGAGTTCAAGTATCTTTTCTTCTCGCATCTCAAAGTGCAATTAATTCTCCGTATTCTTTTCAAGTGGAGTTTTGCATTTCTTTGTTATTCCCAAATATTCAAGCATTTGGGTGTGGCATAATTCCACCTCAAGTTTTGACTTGTTTTTGGATAAGTCCACAACAAGCTTATTATTTCGTTGTTGATTTTCTCAACAACTCCATTCAATCCTTCCTTCTAAGTTCTTTTTAGTCTATTTCAATTCTTTCAGAGGCTTTGCGTTGTTCATCTCATCAAGTGCCATCCCATCTTGTGAAGTTCATGTTCTATTCCTTCCATTTTCAGTTGGAGTGCTGCCCAAATTCTTTTATTCATTCCTTTTCTATCTTGTTCTAACGGGAGTGGTTTCAGAGTCTGTCTTATTCCATGAGATTTGATTCTCATCATACTCGTCAGTCCTCTTTTTCTAACCGAGTGCTCTCGACTTTGTTAATCTTCTCTCTTGTGTTCTTACTTCACCTCTTCCTCTTTCTCTTTCGTCTCATTCCTAAGATCTCGGGACGAGATCTCTTGTTAGTGGAGGAGAGTTGTAACGCCCCGGATTCGATGCGCCAGGTGTCTCCCAGTTATTCGCCGTAGTTGCCATGTCATTTGCTTGCGTGTTGCACCTTGCCATGTCATCATCTGACATTTCATCTGCATGTTTTTCAAAACTTGCATCCGTTCGGGTTCCCCCGTTTCTCTCCGTTGTCCGTTCTAAGCATAGTCACACTTGCACACGCCCGCCCCTCTCAGACCTTGTTTCATGAGCGGGAGAAAAATGTTCTCGGAATGGGATGAAACTTGGCGTGCGGTGTTGTTTTAGGGTAGGTAGACCGCTTGTCAATTTTCGTTGCATTCGGAGTCCGTTTGACGCCCCAATGGTTAATCGCATAGCCTGAAACCCCTCTCTCTTTGCAGCCCAGCCCCTCTTCACCACAGCCCGTGAGCCCATCCAAACCCCATCCATGCTCTCGGTCGTTGGATCACGATCGTGTGGGCGAAAACAGCACATCATTTGGAGTCTCCTAGCTCCCTCTACCTATAAATATGTGCCCCCCCCCGAAACTTCGCAGTCCGAACCCTAGCCCCGCTCCCCTCGCGCCGCCGGACATTTCATCCCCGCCGCCGGAAATGTCCACCGCCGCCAGCCACCTCACTCCGGCCAATCCCGGACCGCCACCTCAGCACCGCCGCCTCCCTCAGCCAACCCCGCGCCGCCAAGTGGGGCGTCGATCTCCTCTCTCCT
>NC_041387.1:489552203-489565976 GCF_002162155.2 Triticum dicoccoides | reverse complement strand
GTCGCCCGGTCGTCCCGCTCCCCGCCGCCTCGGGCGCCGCCGTCCACCGCTGGGCGCCTCGTCGCTAACCACCAGAGCTCGTCCCCACCACCATGGAGCCTTGCCGCCCCGTCGCCTGCGCCACCTCGTCGGCCGCCGCCTCCGCCCGCGGCCCCGTCTCCTCGGGCCCACCGTCCGCCGCCGTCTCGCCGCCCCAGATCCGGCCGGCCCCGACTCCGGCGACCCCTCCCTCGTCCTCTCCGGGGCCGTCTCTGGCAAGCTCCGGCCCCGCCTTGATCCACATGCAAACCCTAGATCTGTAGGTTGACCCGAAATTTCCTCTCAAGTCCTTTTTCTGTCACATTGTGTTGCCTTGGTCATCACATCATATCTTCTTGCATATGGCTCCGTTTTGCGTGCATGATATATCAAAACGTTCATCATGAGATGCTCTTCATATTGTTCAATTGTGCCATGCTTGTTTGAATACATCTTTATGCCCTAATCATCGTTGCAAGAGTGTTATATGATGTTAACTGTTGTCTGTTAACAGAACTTGGTGATTTGTCTTTTTCATTGCATTTTGTGTGTGCATCCTATGAGCTTGATGTCTACATGAGTTTTTGAGCTACATCATGCCATCCTTACAGGGGTGCAATCCATGTATTTTGGTGAGTCCTGTAGTGAGTGCATCGAGCTCGTGAAGTAGGGTACTTGCTGTTACTGTTTTGCTAGGCTGAATCTGCTATATCATGATGCTATGTAAACCTGCTGCTACAAGTCATTCTATGCATAATATGGAGATGTTCACTAAGGATGTTTTGTTATACATGTCATGCTCTATCCATTCAGCCCCTGGTTGCATTTATAGCATGCTGTAGCTTGTCGTAATCATGTTCCAAAGTTGCTAAATAATGTTGCTGTCAGTCTGTTAACATTAAGCTCAGTTTTGGCATGTGCTTTGCTAGTGATCCATGCACCCTATGACCATGCTATTGCCATGTTTAGCTTCATATACATGTCATCTTACTGTTGGTCACCTTTTCATGCTATGAAATTCTATATAGTGAGTGGTACAAGCTCACCAACATGCCTACTTATCATTGTTCCTGCCATGTCTGAATCTGTCATATCGGTTGCCATGTTTGCATGGATTCTACCATCTTTTCTATTGATCTTTGGAATTAGTTCAGTAAGGTAGTTTGTTTTTTGTCTTTAGTATTAGCATGCCATGCCTTTTTTTTCCATGATAAGTTCATGTAGCATGTTGTTTGATAGCTCTAAACATTGCAACCTGATGTTATTCCTGCCATGTGCAGTGATTTCTGCCAAGTCTGTGAACTGTTATTATTTGCTATCTTGCCATGTCCTTTTGAGCATGTTATATTGTTTTCTGGAGATAGCTCAATGTTCATGTTTTGTTATGCTTTACTTGTACTTCATGCCCATGCCTTTTGTTTTCACGTTGAGATGCTGTAGCATATTGTTTGGATGCTTGCTAGATGCCTAGTTGCTGTTTTGGACAGCTTGTCCTTTAAACTTGTTTCATGTGTATGTGTTGAACCGTTGCTCCGCTTTGAGTGTGCTCTATAGTGAAACTTGCTTAGATTTGCATGTAGTTTCATCTTATCATGTTGCATCCATGTTTTGGATGTGTTTGCTTGATGTTTGAATGCCTTTTGTGTTAATGCCATGGTTAACTTGTTTTGCTCATATCTTCTAGGCCATAGCTCCGAACTAAATGAACTTTATATGAAACTTGACTAGAATTTCGTGTAGATCATCTTGGTGCATCTTAACTTGCTATTTAACAAATTGAACATAAGGTTTATTCAGATCTGGACCAATTTCGAAACTTGCATATGAGGACTTACCGGAATTGTTATATGTTGTTTCCGGCCTCATTTAACCTTGCTTTGATGTGTTGTTCTTGTATGCATCATCTCTTGCCATGAGTAGCTTCATGTAGTCTTGTCTTGCATCATAATTGGTTGAGCATCATGCCATGTATATGTGTGGTGTGTTTACCATGTTGTGTGCTTCTTCTCGATAGTTCCTGTTTCGTTGCGATCGTGAGGATTCGTTCGTCTATGCTTGGTTCGTCTTCGTGGCTTCATCTTCTTCATGGACTCGTTCTTGTTCCTAGCGGGATTTCAGGCAAGATGACCGTTGAGGGAGTCCTGGATTAGGGGGTATCCGGACAGCCGAACTGTGTGCAACGTCTGGACTATTGAAGCATGAATATACAAGACTCGAGACTTCGGCCCGTGTCCGGATGGGACTCTCCTTGGCGTGGAAGGCAAGCTTGGCGATCTGGATACTATGTTTCCTTCCTTGTAACCGACTCCATCTAAACCCTAGCCCTCTCTAGTGTCTATATAAACAGGAGAGGTTGGTCCTTAGAAGGCCGATCACAATTACAATCATACCATCATAGGCTAGCTCTTAGGGTTTAGCCTCTACGATCTCGTGGTAGATCTACTCTTGTACTACCCATATCATCAATATTAATCAAGCAAGAAGTATGGTTTTACCTCCATTGACAGGGCCTAAACCTGGGTAAATATCTGTGTCCCTTGCTTCCTATTACCATCAGCCTTGACGCACAGATCAGGACCCCCTACCCGAGATCCGCCGGTTTTGACATCGACATTGGTGCTTTCATTGGGAGTCCCTCTGTGTTGTCGCTGTTAGGCTCGATGGCTCCTTCAATCATCATCAACGATGCTATCCAGGGCGAGACTTTCCTCCCCAGACAGATCTTCGCGTTCGGCAGATTCGCACTGCGGGCCAATTCGCTTGGCCACCTGGAGCAGATCGATAGCTATGCCCCCGGCCACCAGGTCAGGTTCGGAAACTTGAACTACACAGCGGATAATCGCGGAGACTTGATCTTCAACGGATTCAGGCAAGCGCCAGGAGCGCCGAACAGTCACGATGAGCACGGCTTAGACCTGCTGTCAGACGATGCTCGGGATATCACCCCGGCAGAAGCCTCGGGTCTAAATCCAGGGCAGGTTGCGCTACCTGAGGATGGAGGGCTGGACCCCGCCCCGCAGGCCGTACCCTCATCGGCGATGGAGACAAACATAGGCCTCACTTCTGAGGGAGCCTGTGACTCCGGACCCCCGGATTCATATCCGGTTGTAGGTTCCAGTCCGCGCGTCCCCGAGTCCGCCGAGCCTGGTTGGGCTCCGGTAATGGAGTTCACCGCAGCAGACATCTTTCAGCACTAGCCCTTTGGCGACAAACTAAACTCATTTAAAATTCTCTCTCTGACAGAGAATTCTGTGCCGAACTATGTCCGACTCGAGTGGGAAGCAGGCGACGAAGAAATTCGTTACCCACCCACCACCCACTTGATAGCCACGGTTGATGATTTAACCGACGAGCTTGACTTCGACTCCGACGGCATCGACGGTATGGACGACAATGCAGGAGAAGACTCAGAATCTATGGGGTATCGGATTCCCGCCTCGTCACATGACATATACATGGAAGATACGCTCAAGGAAGATGACAGTGACAATCCAGAAGATAAAACCCCTGGGCAAAACCCAAAGCAACGGCGCAGACGCCGTTCCAAATCCAGCAACAGTAAAAATATCAGCAAAAGCGCCAGAAGGATGGATACTCCGGTCAACCCCGAAGGAAACAACGACCAAACGGAACCAGCGATGGAGCAGGATGAACCAGGTCACACCGAGCATAGTTCGGAGAACAAGCCCGAGGACAATGATCCAGAGGGACGAGTTCATCAAACGAGCCGAAGACAAGAAGAAAGTCCGGACGATGACGCATTCATCATTCCGGAAGAACGCGTGGAACGAGAGAACCTCCACAGAAATCTTATGGCCACAGCGAGAAGTCTGAAGAGGCAGAAGAAACGGCTTAAAGTCGCACAGGAAACGCTCAATCGCTGATGGAACAAAGTGCTAGACACTGAAGAAAGATATGGCGATGATCGCCACACAAAGAGCTACCCAAAACGTAAGCTACTGCCAGAATTCGACGACGAGGCCGTTCCACCAAAGAATAACACGACCAGGTTTGCCTATGGGAACAAGGAGACCTACAATATCTGGTCTGATGCCTTTGGTTGATTGTATTGAGAGAAGGTTGCCAGCTTCTTCTTGCCTCCTCAATCAGGGCAGTAGACTCCAGTTGCTCCAATCGGTCCTCACTTCAATGCCAATATATTTCCTTTGCACTTTGTCGATCCCGCAAGGTATTCTTAAGCAGATTGAGAGAATTGAACGTCAATGTCTTTGGAGTTGTAGTTCGGACATGCCTCGATAGCCTTTGGCAGCTTGGGAGCTGGTTAGCAGACCAAAGAAATATGGTGGTTTGGGAGTTCTTGATCTGAGTGTGCAGAATGATGCCCTTCTGATTAAACATCTTTTCAAGTTCTTTAACAAGATGGATATTCCTTGGGTGAATTTAATCTGGGACTCCTATTATCAATCCTCGGCTCCACAAGCCAGATGTATGGTTCCTTCTGGTGGCGTGATGTGCTTAAGATTTATGACAAATTTTGTAATCTGGCAATGCCGCAGGTTCATGCTGGTGATTCTGTGGTGTTCTGGCTGGATAAATGGGAAATTAGTGGCAATCTTGTTACTCTTAAGGATCGGTTTCCAAGACTCCATTCCTTTGTGATTGATGACTTGGCCACTGTTAAGGATGTCCTCGAGCTGCCTAATTTGACTGAGAGTTTCCATCTACCTCTGTCTCTAGAGGCTTTCCAGGAGTTTGATCAACTTTAGTCCATGCTCCTTCCTATTGAGCTTGATCCTAACAGTAAGGACATTTGGAGATGGCCATCTAAGTCTGGTCAATTCCAGACCAAGATATATTATGACTATGCTTTCTCTAGCATTGTGGTTGATCCTATTTTCAAATGGATATGGAAATGCTCTTGCACTCTCAAGATCAGAGTCTTTGGACTTTGGATGGCTTCTTCTTATGGAACGCCTCAACACAAGGGATATGGTGCAGCGCAGGCACTGGATTATCCAGGATGATTCATGTGTGCTTTGCCAATCTCAAACTCATGAAGACAGAATTCATCTCTTCTTCACATGCAATTTCAGCCAGAGAGTTTGGAATTATCTTGGGATTTCTTGGCAGGTTCAGCCTCATCAGTCAACCTACTCCATATCTTCTTCGGCTAGAGATGAGTTTGGTTTGCCCTTCTTCACAGAAGTGGTTTTTACTGCCACCTGGAATATTTGGACTCAAAGGAATGGCAAAATCTTCAGGAATGAGACACCAAGCTTCAGAGCCTGGAGAAGGAATTTTGTACATGATTTAACTCTGTTAACCCATAGGATCAAATGTAAATATAGAGATAAACTTCTAGACTGGTTAGCCTCTTTACCCAAGATAGTTAGTTCTTGTTTATTCTTGTCCTGTACCTTGGACTTTTATGCTGAGTTTTAATAAAGCACTGTGAGGCTGTTGCCTTGCAGTATATAGTCAAAAAAACACGACCAGGAGGCAAGACGTACCACTTCATAACCACAATAAAGCAACTACCAAAGACGCGCACGATCTATGTGAGCACCTGGACAAGAAAGCTGGCGCAGCTAGGTCCATCTACGGATCTAAAGAACACACCCCGGCGGGGGACGGTGGTCGTCAAAACAATTATGACAACCAAATACCAGTTCCGAATAAACACCGAACACAACAACAGCCGACGGCATGCCACAACGCGTCTAGATACAGAGGGGTAGCTCACCCCCTGTGCTTTACTGATGAAGTACTAGACCATGAATTCCCACAGGGCTTTAAACCTATGAACATAGAGGCATACGACGGAACGACAGACCCAAGGGTATGGATCGAGGACTTTATCCTGCACATACACATGGCTCGTGGGGATGACCTCCATGCCATCAAATACCTTCCCCTCAAACTGAAGGGACCAGCTCGGCACTGGTTGAAAAGCCTCCCCGAAAATTCAATTGGGAGCTGGGAGGAACTAGAAGACACTTTCAGTGCCAATTTTCAAGGGACTTATGTCCGGCCTCCGGATGCTGACGATTTAAGTCACATAATCCAACAACCCGGAGAGTCCGCCCGCAAGCTTTGGAACAGATTCCTCACTAAGAATCAAATTGTTGATTGTCCGGATGCCGAAGCCTTAGCGGCATTCAAACATAGCATCCAGGACGAGTGGCTCGCCAGACACCTCGGCCAAGAAAAGCCTAGGACAATGGCAGCCCTAAAAAGCCTTATGACCCGCTTTTGCGCGGGTGAAGATAGCTGGCTAGCCCATAAAGGCACCAGCGACCCCAGCACATCCGAAATAAGGGATGGCAATGGGAAGCCACGGCGTAATAAAAACAAATGCCAAAACAAGGAAGAGAGCCCAGACAACACAATGGTTAATGTCGGATTCAGGGGCTCTCGACCTAACTAGCAAAATAAGCCATCTAAAGGCAGTAAAGAGGGATCGTCCGGTCTAAACAGTGTTCTTGACAGACTATGCCAAATTCATGGCACCCCCGACAAACCTGCGAACCACACGCACAGAGTGTTGGGTCTTCAAGCAGGCCGGCAAACTAAACGCCGAACACAAGGGAAGGGAAACACCAAGTGAAGACAAGGATGAACCTTGCCAGCCAAAAACTGAGGGACAGAAAAAATTCCCGCCAGAGGTTAAAACAGTGCATATGATCCACGCGACTCGCACATCCTTGGGAAGGCACGAACGCGCCCATAAAGACGCGCGCGACATAGAGCCCATCGTACCTACACCTAACTACTGGATGTCTTGTTCGATCACCTTCGATCACCTGGACGGCCGAACTAGTATTCGGCGCGAAGGATCAGATGCCTTGGTGCTTGACCCAATAATCGACGGATACCATCTCACCCACGTCCTCATGGACGGCGGCAGCAGTCTCAATTTAATATATGAGGACACTGTCCACAGGATGGGGATAGACCCATCCAGGATCAGTAAAATCAACACCACCTTTGAAGAAGTAATACCAGGCGTTGAAGCCTACAGCAGGGGCTCCGTCATACTGGAGGTAACATTCGTCTCTCCAGGCAACTCCAGAAGCGAAGAACTGCTCTTCATCATTGCACCCTTCCAAAGAAACTATCATGCATTGCTTGGGAGAATGGCCTTCGCCTGCTTCAACACATTGCCGCACTATGGCTACCTTACACTTAAGATGCCCAGTCCACGTGGCGTCATCACTGATAGCGGAATAATAGAGCGCTCTTCGCGCGCAGAGGAATACACGACGGCCCTAGCGGCCGGACTATAAGCAACCTCTAACAAAAAACATGACGGGTCGTTAAGACCACTGACACGGTTAGACGAGTCCGGCAGCCCATATCAAACCAGGGCACCGTATATGTAATCCCATAGCGGATACCAGGGGCTATAAACACGTAATAAAGCCCCACTTTTGGCTCAACCTTATTGGCAGGCCAACATCTTACACTTCTACTTTCCATCGCATACTTACGTTGTACTCTCTTGTGAGTTTTCTTTTTTTTATATAACAGACAACGTTCGCGCGATACCCTTACAGGATACAGCACAACAGAGATAAAGGCGCAGACGTGCAGCAGGGCCCCGTTCAACAGGTTTCTTTTTAGATTAAGCCCTTGTGTAAACCTTTTCTATTGCCTCTTGTTGCTTAACCATCCCATGGGTTCCATACCCACAGAGGATACTGCCGTTTTTGGAATTTCGCCACGACAGATCAATGCATGTACTTGGAAACACAGGGTTTATAATGAATGGGCATTCTTGAGCCCATCATCTTTTATGAAGTCCGAATACCTTCGGGAGTGTTTGGCGTCACGAGTTTGGCCTTATATGCATCAGCTATGAATCATGCCTTTGGTCAAATGTTGGGTTAGCCCGGCTCCTGGTATGCCGCCATACATTCCGTTATTATCGGCTAGGGTAGCCAAAGAAGAACTACTGCGATTGTGCCCTAGTTATTCCGGATGAGCACCTCAGTAGAGAAAGCCGAAAACTGACTGTCATGATATAGCGAGAGACTGATCAACCACTCGACGACTCACCAGAATCTCTAGGATTCCTCCGCATTAACGAAGGGACATTTCCCGACCAGGTACATACGCGCCCGTATTCGGATGCACGCGAAGGTACCAGGGGCTACATAGTAGCCCCAACGTTAGAATCCCACGGCTAAGCGAAAGTGTTACAGCTATATAGTCCGGTTGCCTAGTTCGATGTGCGATCACCTCCTTAATGGACCAAGACTTTGGGTAAAGTGTGAGTAAGCAGATTTTTTCGCGAAGACCCCCGCATTTGTATGCGTGGGGGCTGAAGCCAACGACTGCTAACTTTCGGATTACATATTTATATATACATATATATAAACGGCCGCACAAGGGACAAAATCATATTTTTAGACAAACACTGAAAATATAGCCTTATAAATCAAAATAAACATTGTTTTTACAATGATTCAAATCATCACTCAAATAGGACATTCTTCGGGCACTGCGCCTCTATCAGGCGGGCACCCTCTGTGAGCTACGCCAAGTAGTGCCCGGCCGGATATTGGCCCCCCACTGGATCCTGGGACACTATAATAGTGGCATCCATATTTGTCCAATATGCTTTAACGCGGGCAAGGGCCATCCGCGCACCCTCTATGCACGCCGACCTCCTCATGGCATCGATCCGAGGCACGGCCCCAAGGAACTGTTGCACCAAACCAAAGTAAATGTCCGGCTTAGGCCCCTTTGGCCAAAGATGGTCTATTACAGACCGCATTGCAAGCCCGCACAGCCTATGAAGCTCCGCTACAGCAGCCATCTTATCACTTAATGGTAGCGGGCGAGTGGGAGCATTGAACTGCGACCAGAAAAGCTTCTCCACTTCCTTCTCACCCTGATCTTTGAAGAACTCCACAGCATCAGCCGTACTCTTAGCCAGGTCCGCGTATGCGTCCGCCGAATTCTAGCGTCCATCCAGGGGAGCATACTTCGAATCGAAGAACTTCGTCCGTAGCAAATAGGAGCCCCTAGCCGCGATTTTGCCAGCCTGTTGAAGCTCCTCCCACGCACCCCTGAGCTCGGTATGTATTTCCTTGGTGGCATTAAGTGCCTTGTTCAGGTCAGCTGATTTATCATCATACTCCTTTTGCAGGAGCTCATACCGGTCAGCGGCATTTTTTAACTCGATAGCCATTTCGCCTATCTTTTCCTCGCTTCGGCGATGAGCAGCCTGTTCGGCTCTCAATTCCTCGGCCGCCTTTAGGGCAGCCGCATTGCTCACCCGAGCTTGTTCCTTGGCTAGAGCAAGTTCCGCCCTCAGGGCCTCCATGGCAGCAGCACCATCTGCAGTACGAACATATTACATTAATATGTGCCACCTTCATATTTTCCTATGCAATGGAAGACAGGGCACATACCTTGTGATTTATCCAGCCGCTCATTCATCAGAGTGATATCAGCATCAATCGACCCAATTTGCCTCGTCAGTTCGGCAACTTCAACGGACGGGCCGGCGGCCGGACCCACAGGTACCTGCACATTTTTACAACACAAATTATTGGTTGATGATCCCCCGTTTGCCGCCTAGGGCGGGCAACCAGAGTCTCAGAGGCTACTATCTATATGGTGTATTCTTCATTACATACCTCAAAGCCTCTGAGAAGGCTTGTAAATGCTTCATTCAAACCGCTTGTAGCGGATGAAATCTTCTTGAGCGCCGCTCATTAATGGGCGGTGCTCTTCCGAGAGCACAGCTCGCTCCAGCAAGCCCGCAGTATGTTCGGCCGGACATCGAGCTGCGCCGGACTCTTCCCATCGCCCCCCGCTGTAGCCAAAGGCTCCGGGTGCAGGGCGGCTGACGAATTGACTGCCGGCTTCGGCAGATCCGGACTCCTCCGTGATGACACTTCGGTGTCGCCCGCTTCATGAGTCGGAGAAGGGGGTGGGGTCTCGCTCTCCATAATCTCCGTAGGAAGGTCCCCCGAAGACAAACCCTGTTGAGAGGAGCTGCTGGCCGGACTGCAAAAAGTTGATTCCTGGTTATTGATCTAGGAGAAACACAGCACCTTTGGATGGTAGATTGACTTACAGCTCGGTGGAGGGCTGGCCCATTGGAGGGCATGATGCGGTGAGGGTGCCCATCGTGGCAAGGCCCCCTGGGGATGTCTTTTTCCGTGATTTGGGCATCTCCGCCTCCAGATCTTTGGAGGCGGCCCTCTTCTTCCCGCGCGGGGAGGAGGCCTTAGCCTCCCCTCCCCGACTATCCTCCTGGGGGGAGGTAACAATTCCCCCGGTTCGGATGTGTAACATGTGGGGTTCGGTTTCTTCGTCCCTCCCCTTGTCTTTCCCCGAGGGCATTCTGCTGAGTACCCAGTCGAGCATCTTGGCCATGGTAGGGGCGGGCGAGCCTTCGGGAAGCGGTGCCGGACACCTGATTCTCTCCGCCTTGCTGAGCCATTCCTGGACGCGGGTGATTATCAGAACAAACAGTCATGATAAATACAAAACAGGGTGTCCGGTATCAAGGCTACTTACTTGGGTATCTAGACGATTACAGCTTAGGCCCACATCCTCGGTGGTGTCCGGACACACTACTTTCTGTCCGAAGAATAATTTGCACATCTCTTCGGGCTTCAAGCCGAAGAAGTGCTTAACAGTCCGTGGACCCTCCGGATTGAACTCATACATCCGGAGAGGCCGGCGTTGGCACGGCAACATCCGTCGGATTAATGTCACTTGCATTATGCTGACAAGGTTGATATCCCTCTCAAGAAGCTCCCGGATGCGATTCTGCAGTACTGGTACATCACCTGCGGGCCCCCAATTCCATCCTACGTCTATCCAGGACGCCAACTGTGACGGAGGGCCCAAGCGGAACTCGGGGGAGGCTACCCACTTTCTGCCCCTTGGGGGCGTAACATAAAACCACCTCCGCTTCCATACATCAGATACTTCTGGGAAAGAACCCTCTGGCCATGGGGCGTCGGCATTTCTGCTTATTACGGCACCTCCGCACTCCACATGTCGCCCCTCGATCATCTTCGGCTTCACATTGAAGGTCTTGAGTCATAAGCCGAAGTGAGGCGTGACATGGAGAAAAGCCTCGCACACGATAATAAACGACAAGATATGGAGGATAGCGTCTGGAGCCAGATCATGAAAATCCAACCTGTAGTAGAACATGAGCCCCCTCACGAAGGGATCGAGGGTGAAACCCAAACCACGGAGGAAGTGCGGTACAAAAACGACGCACTCATTGGGCTCCGGCGTAGGGATGACATGCCCTGGAGCAGGAAGCCAGTGCTGGATATCGGCGGTCAGGTATCCGACCTTCCTAAGCTTTGCAATGTCCTTCTCTTTAATCGAGGAGGCCACCCACCGACCTTGAGGGTCATATCTGGACATATTGGAGGATCCGGGGGGTTGGAGCTTAGGTTTCGGGTGTTAGAACTCGAGGTGCGAGAGGGCGCGATGAAGGTGAAAAAGAGGCATAGGCCTCGACCCCTTTTATAAAGGTGATGAATATCAAGAGTCCTTGGTGTGGCCGTTTGAGGCTTATCTAAAAACACATGGGGTAATACCAACGACCATCATGGGGTCACGCACGCCTATATTGATGACAAATCCCGTAATAAGAGGAACACGATCTCTGCGTCGACGGGACGTGCCAATAAAACCGCCTCGTAACACGAGTTGAGGTGGGGTAAGAAACGTCGGTCCACGTTGGACCAGGTCACGATGCAAGTGCACGACGCCCGAAGATTGCCAGCGGATCGGGTTTATGCTATGTGAAGATCATCTTACAGATTCGGACACGGTCTACGTGTTCGCTAACCACTTTGGAGTATTCGGAGAAGGAACCCGCCTTGCAATGCCGAAGACAATTCTGTGCGCCGAACTCATCGTCATTGAAGCCTGGTTCAGGGGCTACTGAGGGAGTCCTGGATTAGGGGGTATCTGGACAGCCGAACTGTGTGCAACGTCCGGACTATTGAAGCATGAAGATACAAGACTCAAGACTTCGGCCCGTGTCCGGATGGGACTCTCCTTGGCGTGGAAGGCAAGCTTGGCAATCCGGATATTATGTTTCCTTCCTTGTAACCGACTGCATGTAAACCCTAGCCCTCTCCGGTGTCTATATAAACCGGAGAGGTTGGTCCTTAGAAGGCCGATCACAATTACAATCATACCATCATAGGCTAGCTCTTAGGGTTTAGCCTCTACGATCTTGTGGTAGATCTACTCTTGTACTACCCATATCATCAATATTAAATAAGCAGGAAGTAGGGTTTTACCTCCATCAAGAGAGCCCGAACCTGGGTAAACATCTGTATCCCTTGCTTCCTATTACCATCAGCCTTGATGCACAGATCGAGACCCCCTACCCGAGATCAAATTTCCTCGGTCATCTCGTAGGAACCTCCATCTAAATCAACGCAAGGCGTTAGTCTTATTTTTTTTCATCCTTCATTCCTATCTCATCATCTTTTGTCACCGGAGTTCTTCATGGTGGTTCTTCATGATTTAATTCATTCTTCAAGAGTCCATCAAGATTTTGTTGGTGGAGTTCAAGTATCTTTTCGTCTCGCATCTCGAAGTGCAATTAATTCTCCGTATTCTTTTCAAGTGGAGTTTTGCATTTCTTCATTATTCCCAAATATTCAAGCATTTGGTTGTGGCATAATTCCACCTCAAGTTTTGAGTTGTTTTTGGATAAGTCCACAAGCTCATTATTTCATTGTTAATTTTCTCAACAACTCCATTCAATCCTTCCTTCTAAGTTCTTTTCAGTCTATTTCAATTTTTTTGGAGGCTTTGCGTTGTTCATCTCATCAAGTGCCATCCCATCTTGTGAAGTTCATGTTCTATTCCTTCCATTTTCAGTTGGAGTGCTGCCCAAATTCTTTTATTCATTCCTTTTCTATCTTGTTCTAACCGGAGTGGTTTCAGAGTCTGTCTTATTCCATGAGCTTTGATCCTCTTCATACTTGTCAGTCCAGTTTTTCTAACCGAGTGCTCTCGACTTTGTTCATCTTCTCTCTTGTGTTCTTACTTCACCTCTTCCTCTTTCTCTTTCGTCTCGTTCCTAATATGTCGGGACGAGATCTCTTGTTTGTGGAGGAGAGTTGTAACACCCCGGATTTGATGCGCCAGGTGTCTCCCAGTTAATCGTCGTAGTTGCCATGTCATTTACTTGCGTATTGCACCTTGCCATGTCATCATCTGCATTTCATCTGCATGTTTTTCAAAACATGCATCAGTTTGGGTTCCCCCATTTCACTCCGTTGTCCGTTCTGAGCACAGTCACACTTGCACGTGCCCGTCGCCCCTCTCAGACCTTGTTTCATGAGCGGGAGAAAAATGTTCTCAGAATGGGGTGAAACTTGGCGTGCGGTGTTGTTTTAGGTTAGGTAGACCGCCTGTCAATTTTCGTCACATTCGGAGTCCGTTTGACGCCCCAACTGTTAACCGCGTAGCCCGAAACCCCTCTCTCTTTGCAGACCAGCCCCTCTTCACCACAGCCCGTGAGCCCATCCAAACCCCCTCCATGCTCTCGGTCGTTGGATCACGATCATGTGGTCAAAAACCGCACCTCATTTGGAGTCTCCTAGCTCCCTCTACCTATAAATATGTGCCCCCCCCCCCCGAAATTTCGCAGTCCAAACCCTAGCCCCGCTCCCCTCGCGCCGCCGGACATTTCATCCCCGCCGCCAGACAAGTCCACCGCCGCCAGCCACCTCACTCCGGCCAATCCCGGACCGCCACCTCAGCGCCGCCGCCTCCCTCAGCCAA
>NC_041387.1:489485274-489551948 GCF_002162155.2 Triticum dicoccoides | reverse complement strand
GCCGGCCGCCGCCTCCGCCCGTGGCCCCGTCGCCTCGGCCCCACCGTCTGCCGCCGTCTCGCCGCCCAGATCCGGCCGGCCCCGACTCCGGCGACCCCTCCCTCGTCCACTCCGGCGCCATCTCCGGCGAGCTCCGGACCCGCCTCGATCCACGTGCAAACCCTAGATCTGGAGGTTGACCTGAAATTTCCTCTCAAGTCCTTTTTCTGTCACATTATTTTGCCCTATTCTTCACATCATATCTTCTTGCGTATTGCTCCATTTTGCAAGTATGATATATCAAAATGTTCATCATGAGATGCTCTTCATTTTGTTACATTGTACCATGCTTGTTTGAATCGATCTTGATGCCCTAATTATTGTTCCAAGAGTGTTTTATGATGTTAACTGCTGTCTGTTAACAGAACTTGGTGATTTGTCTTTTTCATTGCATTCCGTGTGTGAATCTTATGAGCTTGATGTCTACATGAGTTTTGAGCTACATCATGTCATATTTACAGGGGTGCAATCCATGTATTTTTGTGAGTCTTGTAGTGAGTGCATCGAGCTCGTGAAGTAGGGTACTTGTTGTTACTGTTTTGCTAGGCTGAATCTGCTATATCGTGATGCTATGTAAACCAGCTGCTACAAGTCATTCTATGCATAATCTGGAGATGTTCACTAAGGATGTTTTGTTATACATGTCATGCTCTATCCATTCATATGCCTGGTTGCATTTATAGCCAGCTGTAGCTTGTTGTAATAATGATCCAAAGTTGCTAAATAATGTTGCTGTCAGTCTGTTAACATTAAGCTCAGTTTTGCCATGTGCTTTGCTAGTGATCCATGCACCCTATGACTATGATATTGCCATGATTAGCTTCATATACATGTCATATTACTGTTGGTCACCTTGTCATGCCATTAAATGCTCTGTAGTGAGTGGTACAAGCTCACCAACATGCCTACTTATCATTGTTCCTACCATGTTTGAATCTTCCATATCGGTTGCCATGTTTGCATGGATGCTACCATCTTTTCTGTTGATATTTGGAATGAGTTCAGTAAGGGAGTTTGTTCTTTGTCTTTAGTATTAGCATTCCATGCCTTTGTTTGCCATGATAAGTTCATGTAGCATGTTGTTTCATAGCTCTAAACATTGCAACCTGATGTTATTTCTACCATGTCCAGTGATTTCTGCTAAGTCTGTGAAATGTTATTATTTGCTATCTTGCCATGTCCTTTTGAGCATGTTATAGTGTTTTCTGGAGATAGCTCAGTGTTCATGTTTTGCTAACTTGCTGTTTAACAACTTGAACATAAGGTTTATTCAGATTTGGAACAATTTTGAAACTTGCATATGAGGACTTACCGGAATTGTTATATGTTGTTTCCGGCCTCATTTAACCTTGCTTTGATGTGTTGTTCTTGTATGCATCATCTCTTGCCGTGAGTAGCTTCATGTAGTCTTGTCTTGAATCATACTTGGTTGAGCATCATGCCATGTATATGTGTGGTGTGTTTACCATGTTGTGTGCTTCTTCTCGATAGTTCCCATTTCGTTGCGATCGTGAGGATTCATTCGTCTACGCTTGGTTTGTCTTCATGGCTTCATCTTCTTCATGGACTCGTTCTTCTTCCTAGCGGGATTTCAGGCAAGATGACCATCACCTTGGATCTCACTACTATCATTGCTATGCTAGTTGCTTCGTTCTATCGCTTTGCCGCGCTGCCTATCTCTTGTTGCTCAAGCCTCCCCAAATTGCCATGTCAGCGTCTAACCTTTTCACCCTTCCTAGAAAACTGTTGCTTGGCTATGTTACCGCTTTTGCTCATCCCCTCTTATAGCGTTGTTAGTTGCAGGTGAAGTTGAAGATTGCTCCATGGTGGACAGGATTATGGTTGGGATATCACAATATCTCTTATTTAATTAATGCATCTATATACTTGGTAAAGAGTGGAAGGCTCGGCCTTATGCCTGGTGTTTTGTTCCACTCTTGCCGCCCTAGTTTCCGTCATACCGGTGTTATGTTCCTTGATTTTGCGTTCCTTACCCAGTTGGGTGATTTATGGGACCCCCTTGACAGTTCGCTTTAAATAAAACTCCTCCAGCAAGGCCCAACCTTGGTTTTACCATTTTCCTCACCACCACCTATACCCTTCCCTTGGGTCGGCCAACCCGAGGGTCATCTTTATTTTAGCCCCCCCGGGCCAGTGCTTCTCTAATTGCTGGTCCAAATCGGGCAGCCTGCGGGGCCACCTCGGGGCAACTTGAGGGCTGGTTTTACTCGTAGCTTGACCTATCCGGTGTGTCCTGAGAACGAGATACGTGCGACTCCTATCGGGATTGTCGACACATCGAGCGGCTTTGCTGGTCTTGTTTTACCATTGTCGAAATGTCTTGTAAACCGGGATTCCGAGACTGATCGGGTCTTCCTGGGAGAAGGAATATCCTTCGTTGACCGTGAGATCTTGTGATGGGCTAAGTTGGGACACCCCTGCAGGGTATAAACTTTCGAGATCCGTGCCCACGGTTATGTGGCAGATGGGAATTTGTTAATGTCCGGTTGTAGATAACTTGACACCAGATTCGAATTAAAACGCATCAACCACGTGTGTAGCCGTGCTGGTCTCTTTTTGGCGGAGTCCGGGAAGTGAACACGGTTTTTGGGTTATGTTTGACGTAAGTAGTTTCAGGATCACTTTTTGATCATTGCTAGCTTCACAACCGTTCCTCTTGCTTCTCTTCTCGCTCTCATTTGCGTATGTTAGCCACCATATATGCTTAACCGCTGCTGCAACCTCACCACTTTACCCCTTCCTTTCCCATTAAGTTTTGCTAGTCTTGTTACCCATGGTAATGGGATTGCTGAGTCCTCGTGGCTCACAGATTAGTACAACAACAGTTGCAGGTACAGGTTATGCGATGATCATGACGCGGGAGCGATGTTTGCTTGTTTTGGAGTTCTTCTTTTACTCCTTTTTCGATTGGGGGATATGTTCCAGGTCGGCAGCCTGGGCTAGCAGGGTGGATGTCGTTTGAGTTTCTGTTTGTGTTTCATCCATAGTCGGATGGTGCTCTTATGTAAGATAATGTTGTATTCGTGTGGCATTGTATGCCTTTTGTATGTATCCCCATCTATTATGTAATGTTGATGTAATGATATCCACCTTGCAAAAGCGTATCAATATGCAGTTCTATCCTTGGTGGGACCTTCGAGTCTCTTTAGATAGTATCGCATATTGGGCGTGACATGTTGCCCCAGAAGGCATCCCCTCTTTCGTCTCCAACATTATCGGTAACCTTACTTGAGGCTATATTTTTATTCATCACATGATATGTGTTTTGCTTGGAGTGTCATTTTCTTTTATTTTTATTTTCTTGATGTTATTTAGGATAATGTTTTGCATCTTTCATTTCAATAAAAAATGTCAAGGATAGCCTTCACCATGCTTATTTTGCAAGTATATGAGTTGCTGTTTCAAAACAGAAAGTTTATCGATGTTGCAAACAATTTTCGAGAAAAGTAAGAATGTGATAAAATGTTGAAACATTTAGCACAGTATAAGCTCTGCTAAATTTTCTACAGTGTGATAAATTTTCATAACTTTTGGAGTTAAAGAAGTATTGATACTCCTGCATTCTTTACAGACTGTACTGTTTTGGCAGATTGCTGTTATGCTTGCATTGTTTGCATATGTTTGCTTGTTTAATGATTCTATTTGAGGATAGGAGTATTAAATATGAATAGGCATTTAGTATGCAGTGTTGAATAATAATTTTAATTATTTGCTACAGTAGAGAATGATAAGGTTTTGCATTGATTTATACTAACTTATCTCACGAGTTATTGTTGAGTTTTGTGTGGATGAAGTTTTTTAGATTTAGGGGAACCGTGATATGAGAGGAATTAAGGAGACACAAAATCTCAAGCTTGGGGATACCCAAGGCACCCCAAGATAATATTTCAAGAAGTCTCAAGCATCTAAGCCTGGGGATGCCCTGGTAGGCATCCCGCCTTTCTTCATCAACAATTATCGGTTAGTATCGGTTGATCCTAAGTTTTCGCTTCTTCACATGAGATATGCTATTATTGAAATATCATTTTATTTTGTTTTCCTTGCTGTTTGACTAAAATAATTAGATTTGAAAGTTTTTAAATAAGTGAGAGTCCACAATCAGCTACCTATTTACTTAAAACTCGCTTGATCTTCACTTATATCTTTTTGGAGTAGCTTGTTATTTACTCTTGTGCTTCACTTATATCCTATGAGTAAATTGTTGAATGAATTGAATATCATGAAGTTGAAATTATATGTTCATATCATGCCTAGTGGTTGCTACACATTGGGTTTAGAAAGTGTAATCTTTTGAAGCTTAACAACCACAATATTGGTCATAGAAGCAATTCCTAAAGGATTACTATAAGGAAGAGAACTTTCACATGCAAATACACTATCTTGGAAATCTTTGGTGATTGTGAGCCCCGCGTTCGACAATGAAGACAACATAATGATTTATGTTTGTTCATATTCACATAGAAGTTATATTGTCATAGATCCTTCAACATGTGGTGCTTGCCCCCCATCTTTGCTAGCCAAAAATTCCGCACCAAGTAGAGATACTACTTGTGCATCCAAAAACCACCCAAATCTTAGTTTCAAGAGTCCACCATACCTACCTAAGGATTGACTAAGATCCTTCAAGTAAGTTGTCATAGGTGCAATAAGGCAATAAAAATTGCTCCTAAAGTGTTAGATCATTTAGTGTAAGAGAAAACTGAGCATTGTATGAACTTGTGATGGCAAAGAATAAAAGTGACAGACTGCATAATAAAGGTTTCTATCATAAGGGGCAATATAACGTGACGTTCTTTTGCACTAACATGACGTACTTTTATGTATTTACTTTCATGCAAGAGTCAAAGTTTTTCTCTCTATTCCTTTTTATTTTTCTCTTTTGGCAAGCATCATGTGGTGAGGAAAGATCTAGGCACATATACCCAGTTGGATATGGGTAGCATGAGTTATTATTGTTAACATCACCCTTGAGGTGAATACGTTGGGAGGCAAAATTATAAGCCCCTATCTTTCTATGTGTCCGGTTGAAACGTTTTGCTCATGTGTATGCGACGAGTGTTAGCAATCATAGAAGACTATATGATGGTTGAGTATGTGGAGCTCTTACTTAAATCTGTTGAATAAGTTGAATTGCAATTGTTTGGTGACTAAGAATATAGGTTGTTGAGTTTCAAGAGAATTCATTGTTTGAACCTTAACATGTGAATTGGTTGCTACTTTGTCATGATGAGTTTTATGAGAAAGAGTTGATATTATTATGCTAGCAAAAGTGATTGAAATTATAATGATCAAAGTTGTGCACTTTACTAGCATTCACACTTCAT
Organism: Triticum dicoccoides; assembly: GCF_002162155.2. Classification (NCBI taxonomy): domain Eukaryota; kingdom Viridiplantae; phylum Streptophyta; class Magnoliopsida; order Poales; family Poaceae; genus Triticum; species Triticum dicoccoides. Next base: position 489,546,564 of record NC_041387.1, on the reverse strand, counting down.
AAATTATTTCTTTTATGAATTTGCTACTCGAGGACGAGTATGAATTAAGCTTGGGGATGCTGATACGTTTCCAACGTATCTATAATTTATGAATTATTTATGATGTTATATTATCATTCTTGGATGTTTTAAAATCATTTTATAGCAACTTTATATCTTTTTTGGGACTAACCTATTGACCCAGTGCCTAGTGCTAGTTACTGTTTTTTGATTGTTTTTACATCGCAGGAAATCAATATCAAATAGAGTCCAAACACTGTGAACCTTTTTGTGGATTTTTTATGGACCAGAAGACATCCAGTGGGCTAGAGAAGCACCTGGGGGTGCCCCGAGGGGGGCACACCCACCAAGGCACGCCTGGAGGCCCAGGCGCACCCATGTGGGTTGTGCCCACCTCGGTGGCCTCCCACACCCCCTCTTTGCCGTATAAATCATAAAATATTCCAAAAACCCTTGGGGTAGCCCGAGATGAGAACTTCCGCCGCCACAAGCCTCTGTAGCCACCAAAAAACAATCTAGACCCCGTTCCGGCACTCCGCCGAAGGGGGAGATCATCACCGATGGCCATCTTCATCATCCCGGCGGTCACCACGATGAGAAGGGAGTAGTCCACCCTCGGGACTGAGGGTTTGTACCAATAGCTATGTGTTTAATCTCTCCCTCTCGTGTTCTTGAGATGTCATGATCTTGATGTATCGCGGGCTTTGTTAATATAGTCGGATCATATGGTGTTTTCCCCTCTCTATCTTGTGATGAATTGAGTTTTCCCTTTGAGATTTCGTTTTATCTGATTGAACACTTTTATGGATTTGAGAGCACTTGATATATGTCTTGCAAATGAATACTCGTGGTGAAATGGGGTATCATATTGATCCACTTGATGTATGTTTTGGCACTCAACTCGTGGATTCCCGAGGTGACATTGGGGTAATCTATGCATATGGTTTTATGCACGTTCTTGTCTTTCTTTCTCCGATAGAAATCTTGGGCTACTCTTCGAGGTTCTTTGTGTTGGATTGAGTATTATGAATCTGAAATTATTTGGTGTTATTTTAGTGCGAACTCTTGAATAGATGAATCGGAAAGAATAGCTTCGAGGTGGTTTGGTACCCTACAAACAATTTTCTTCTTATGTTCTCCACTAGATAGGAACTTTGGAGCAATTCTTCATCTCACTTTGAGGGACAGTTATATGATTCAATTATATTAGCACTATTGAGAGATTGCACTAGCGAAAGTATGGACCCTAGGCCTCATTTTCAAGCATTGCAATACCGTTTTTGCTCCGTTTTATCAATTGCTACCTTGCTGTTTTTATTTATTCAAAGTACAAAACATATACTTCTACCATCAATATTACACTTTTATCACCATCTCTTTGTCGAACTGGTGCACCTATACAATTTGCCATTGTATTGGGTGTGTTGGGGACATAAGAGATTTATTGTATTTGGTTGCAAGGTTGTTTGAGAGAGACCATGTTAATCCTACACCTCCCACGGATTGATAAACCTTAGGTCATACACTTGAGAGACCATGTTGTTTGGAGTCCCAGATGAGATCCCGGACGTCACGAGGAGTTTCGGAATGGTCCGGAGGTAAAGATTTATATATGGAAAGTTGTTGTTCGGGTTCCGGAAAAAGTTCGGGTTTTTTCGGTATTGTACCGGGAAGCTTCCAGAAGGTTCCGAAGGATTCCGGAGGGGTCCGGAGGTCCGGAAATTGTTCCACCACGTCCAATACAGTAGCATGGGCTGTAGGGGGCGCCCTAGCCTTAATGGGCTAGGGGCACCAGCCCCCCCAAGGCCCATGCGCATGGGGAGGGAAAACCCTAAGGGGGGAGGGCCTCCACTTGACTTGGGAGGCACTCCTCCCCCCCTTGGCCGCCGCCCCCTCCTCATATTGGATCTGAGGGGGCCGGCCCCCCTCTCCCTTGCCCCTATATATATGTGGGGGGTGGGAGGGCAGCCGCAACACAAGTTCTGGCGCAGCCCTCCCCCTCTCCCAAGTACTCCTCCTCTCCCGTGGTGCTTGGCGAAGCCCTGCAGGATAGCCAGGCTCCTCCATCACCACCACGCCGTTGTGCTGCTGCTGGACGGAGTCTTCCTCAACCTCTCCCTCTCTCCTTGCTGGATCAAGGCGTGGGAGACGTCATCGGGCTGTACGTGTGTTGAACGCGGAGGTGCCATCCGTTCGGCACTAGGATCTCCGGTGATTTGGATCACGACGAGTACGACTCCTTCAACCCCGTTCTCTTGAACGCTTCCGCTTAGCAATCTACAAGGGTATGTAGATGCACTCTCCTTCCCCTTGTTGCTAGTCTCTCCATGGATAGATCTTGGTGACTCGTAGGAAAATTTTGAATATCTGCTACGTTCCCCAACAGTGGCATCATGAGCTAGGTCTATTGCGTAGATTCTTTGCACGAGTAGAACACAAAGTAGTTGTGGGCGTTGATTTTGTTCAATATGCTTACCGTTACTAGTCCAATCTTGTTTCGACGGTATTGTGGGATGAAGCGGCCCGGACCGACCTTAGACGTACTCTTACGTGAGACAGGTTCCACCGATTGACATGCACTTGGTGCATAAGGTGGCTAGCGGGTGCCAGTCTCTCCCACTTTAGTCGGAACGGATTCGATGAAAAGGGTCTTTATGAAGGGTAAATAGCAATTGGCATATCACGTTGTGGTTTTGCGTAGGTAAGAAACGTTCTTGCTAGAAACCCATAGCAGCCACGTAAAACATGCAACAACAATTAGAGGACGTCTAACTTGTTTTTGCAGGGTATGCTATGTGATGTGATATGGCCAAGAAGAATGTGATGAATGATATGTGATGTATGAGATTGATCATGTTCTTGTAATAGGAATCACGACTTGCATGTCGATGAGTATGACAACCGGCAGGAGCCATAGGAGTTGTCTTTATTTATTGTATGACCTGCGTGTCATTGAACAACGCCATGTAATTACTTTACTTTATTGCTAACCGGTAGCCATAGTAGTAGAAGTAATAAGTTGGCGAGACAACTTCATGGAGACACGATGATGGAGATCATGATGATGGAGATCATGGTGTCATGCCGGTGACGATGATGATCATGGAGCCCCGAAGATGGAGATCAAAAGGAGCAAAATGATATTGGCCATATCATGTCACTATTTGATTGCATGTGATGTTTATCATGTTTATGCATCTTGTTTACTTAGAACGACGGTAGTAAATAAGATGATCCCTTACAACAATTTCAAGAAGTGTTCTCCCCTAAATGTGCACCGTTGCTAAAGTTCGTTGCTTCTAAGCACCACGTGATGATCGGGTGTGATGGATTCTTACGTTCACATACAACGGGTGTAAGACAGATTTACACACGCGAAACACTTAGGGTTAACTTGACGAGCCTAGCATGTACATACATGGCCTCGGAACACAGAGACCGAAAGGTCGAGCATGAGTCGTATGGAGGATACGATCAACATGAAGATGTTCACCGATGATGACTAGTCCGTCTCATGTGATGATCGGACACGGCCTAGTTGACTCGGATCATGTAATCACTTAGATGACTAGAGGGATGTCTATCTGAGTGGGAGTTCATAAGATGAACTTAATTATCCTGAACATAGTCAAAAGATATTTGCAAATTATGTCGTAAGCTCATGCTTTAGTTCCACTATTTAGATATGTTCCTAGAGAAAATATATTTGAAAGTTGACAATAGCGATTATGCGGACAGTAGAAAGCTTATGTCCTTAATGCACCGCTCAGTGTGCTGAACCCCAAACGTCGTTTGTGGATGTTGCGAACATCAGACATACACGTTTTGGTAACTACGTGATAGTTCAGTTAAACGGTTTAGAGTTGAGGCACCAAAGACGTTTTTGAAACGTCGCGGAACATATGAGATGTTTTCGAGGGCTGAAATTGGGATTTCAGGCTCGTGCCCACGTCAATAGGTATAAGACCTCTGACGATTTTATTAGCCGGCAAACTAAGGGAGAAAAGCTCAATCGTTGAGCTTGTGCTCAGATTGTCTGAGTGCAACAATCACTTGAATCGAGTGGGAGTTGATCTTCCAGATGAGATAGTGATGTTTCTCCAAAGTCATTGCCACCAAGAAGCTAGAGCTTCGTGATGAACTATAACATATCAGGGATAGATATGATGATCCTTGAGGTATTCGCGATGTTTGACACCGCGAAAGTAGAAATCAAGAAGGAGCATCAATTGTTGATGGTTGGTGAAACCACTAGTTTCAAGAAGCGCAAGGGCAAGAAGGGATACTTCATCAAACGGCAAATCAGCTGCTGCTCTAGTGAAGAAACCCAAGGTTGAACCCAAACCCAAGACTAAGTGCTTCTGTAATAAGGGGAACAACCACTGGAGCAGGATTACCCTAGATACTTGGTAGATGAGAAGGCTGGCAAGGTCGATAGAAGTATATTGGATATACATTATGTTAATGTGTACTTTACTAGTACTCCTAGTAGCACCAGGGTATTGGATACCGGTTCGGTTGCTAAGTGTTAGTAACTCGAAATAAAAGCTACGGAATAAACGGAGACTAGCTGAAGGTGAGCTGACGATAAGTGTTGGAAGTGTTTCCAAGGTTGATGTGATTAAGCATCGCACGCTCCCTCTACCATCGAGATTTGGTGTTTGCGTTGAGCACAGACATGATTGGATTATGTCTATCGCAATGCGGTTATTCATTTAAGGAGAATAATAGTTACTCTATTTATTTGAATAATACCTTCAATGGTCTTGCACCTAAAGGAATGGTTTATTGAATCTCGATCGTAGTGATGCACATTTTCATGCCAAAAGATATAAGATAGTAATGATAGTACCACTTACTTGTGGCACTGCCATGTAAGTCATAATGGTATAAAACGCATGAAGAAGCTCCGTGTTGATGGATCTTTGGACTCACTTGTTTTTGAAAAGTTTGAGATATGCGAACCATGTCTATTGGTGTATACGCATGAAGAAACTCCATTCAAGATGGATCGTTTGGACTCACTTGATTTTGAATCACTTGAGATATGCAAATCATACCACATGGGCAAGATGACTAAAAAGCCTCGTTTTTCAGTAAAATGGAACAAGATAGCAACTTGTTGGAAGTAACACATTTTGATGTGTGCAGTCAAATGAGTGCTGAGGCATGCAGTGAATATCGTTATGTTCTTACTTCACAGATGATTCGAGTAGATGTAGAGTATATTTACTTGATGAAACACAAGTCTGAATTATTGAATGGTTCAAGTAATTTCAGAGTGAAGTTGAAGATCATCGTGACAAGAGGATGAAATGTCTATGATATGATGAGTATCTGAGTTACGAGCTTTGGCACGCAATTAAGACATTGTGGAAATTGTTTCACAATTAATACCGCCTGGAACACCATAGTTTGATGGTGTGTCCGAACATCATAGTTGCACCCTATTGGATATGGTGCGTACTATGATGTCTCTTATCGAATTACCACTATCGTTTATGGGTTAGGCATTAGAGACAACCACATTCACTTTAAATAGGGCACCACGTAATTCCGTTGAGATGACACCGTATGAACTATGGTTTAGAGAAACCTAAGCTGTCATTTCTTAAAGGTTTGGGGCTGCGACGCTTATGTGAAAAAGTTTCAGGTTGATGAGCTCGAACCCAAAGCGGATAAAATGCATCTTCATAGGACACCCAAAACAGTTGGGTATACCTCCTAATTCAGATCCGAAAGCAATAGGGATTGTTTCTTGAATCGGGTCCTTTCTTGAGGAAAAGTTTGTTTCGAAAAGTTGAGTGGGAGGAGACTTGATATGGTTATTGAACCGTCACTACAACTAGTGTGTAGCAGGGCACAGGAAGTTGTTCCTGTGGCACCTACACCAATTGAAGTAGAAGCTTATGATAGTGATCATGAAACTTCGGATCAAGTCACTACCGTACCTCGTAGGGTGACAAGGATGCGTACTGCTTTAGAGTGGTACAGTAATCTTGTCTTGAAGGTCATGTTGCTAGACAACAATGAACCTACGAGCTATGGAGAAGCAATGGTGGGCCCAAATTCCGACAAATGGTTAGAAGCCATGAAATCCGAGATAGGATCCATGTATCAGGACAAAGCATGGACTTTGGTGGACTTGCCCGATGATCGGCAAGCCATTGAGATAAATGGATCTTTAAGAAGAAGACGGACGTAGACGGTGATGTCACCGTCTATGAAGCTCGACTTGTGGCGAAGAGTTTTTTCACAAGTTCAAGGAGTCTACAATGAGATTTTCTCATCCGTAGCGATGCTTAAGTCCGTAGGAATCATGTTAGCATTAGCTGCATTTATGAAATCTGGCAGATGGATGTCAAAACGAGTTTCCTTACCAGTCTTCATAAGGAAAGGTTGTATGTGATACAATCCGAAAGTTTTTGTCGATCCTAAGGATGCTAAAAGGTATGCTGGCTCCAGCGATCCTTCTAAGGACTGGAGTAAGCATCTCGGAGTTGGAATGTACGTTTTGATGAGATGATCAAAGATTTTGGGTTTATACAAAAGTTTATGAGAAACTTGTATTTCCAAAGAAGTGAGTGGGAGCACTATAGAATTTCTGATGAGTATATGTTATTGACATATTGTTGATCAGAAATGATGTAGAATTTTCTGTAAAGCATATAGGGTTATTTGAAAAGTGTTTTTCAAGTGAAAACCCGGTTTAAGCTACTTGAGCATTGAGCATCAAGATCTATCAGGATAGATCAAAAACCGCTTAATGGTACTTTCAAATGAGCATATACCTTGACATGATCTTGAAGGTGTTCAAGATGGATCAGTCATAGAAGGAGTTCTTGCCTGAGATGTAAGGTATGAAGTCAAGACTTAAAGCTCGACCATGGCAGAAAAGAGAGACAGGACAAAGGTCATCCCCTATGTTTCCGACGTAGGCTCTATAGTATGCTATGTTGTGTACCGCACCGGAAGTGTGCCTTGCCATGAGTCAGTCAAGGGGTACAAGAATGATCCAGGAATGGATCATTGGACAGCGGTCAAAATTGTCCTTGGAGTAAACAAGGACATGTTTCTCGATTATGGAGGTGATAAAGAGTTCGGCGTAAAGGGTTACGTCGATGCAAGCTTTAACACCTATCCGAGTGACTCTGAGTAGCAAACCGGATACGTATAGTGGAGCAACCATTTGGAATAGCTCCAAGTGGAGCGTGGAAGCAGCATTTGCAGAATGACCTAGAGATTTGCGAAGTACATACGGATCTGAAAGTTGCAGACCCGTTGACTAAAACCTCTCTCACAAGAAAAACATGATCAAACCCCAGAACTCATTGAGTCTTAATCACATGATGATGTGAACTAGTTTAATGACACTAGTAAACTCTTTGGATGTTGGTCACATGGCGATGTGACCTGTGAGTGTTAATCACATGGCGATGTGAACTAGATTATTGACTCTAGTGCAAGTGGGAGACTGTTGGAAATATGCCCTAGAGGCAATAATAAAAGTATTATTATATTTCCTTGTTCATGATAATTGTCTTTTATTCATGCTATAACTGTATTATCCGGAAATCGTAATACACGTGTGAATACATAGACCACAATATGTCCCTAGTGAGCCTCTAGTTGACTAGCTCGTTGTGATCAACAGATAGTCATGGTTTCCTGGCTATGGATATTGGATGTCGTTGATAACGGGATCACATCATTAGGAGAATGATGTGATGGACAAGACCCAATCCTAAGCATAGCACATAGATCGTGTAGTTCGTTTGCTAGAGCTTTTCCAATGTCAAGTATCTCTTCCTTAGACCATGAGATCGTGTAACTCCCGGATACCGTAGGAGTGCTTTGGGTGTATCAAACGTCACAACGTAACTGGGTGACTATAAAGGTGCACTACAGGTATCTCCGAAAGTGTCTGTTGGGTTGACATGGATCGAGACTGGGATTTGTCACTCCGTGTAAACGAAGAGGTATCTTTGGGCCCACTCGGTAGGACATCATCATAATGTGCACAATGTGACCGAGCGGTTGATCATGGGATGATGTGTTACGGAACGAGTAAAGAGACTTGCCGGTAACGAGATTGAACAAGGTATCGGTATACCGACGATCGAATCTCGGGCAAGTACAATACCGTTAGACAAAGGGAATTGTATACGGGATCGATTGAGTCCTTGACATCGTGGTTCATCCGATGAGATCATCGTGGAACATGTGGGAGCCAACATGGGTATCCAGATCCTGCTGTTGGTTATTGACCGGAGAACGTCTCGGTCATGTCTACATGTCTCCCGAACCCGTAGGGTCTACACACTTAAGGTTTGATGATGTTAGGGTTATAAAGGAAGTTTGTATGTGGTTACTGAATGTTGTTCGGAGTCTCGGATGAGATCCCGGACGTCACTAGGAGTTCCGGAATGGTCCGGAGGTAAAGATTTATATATGGAAACTTGTTGTTCGGGTTCCGGAAAAAGTTCGGGTTTTTTCGGTATTGTACCGGGAAGCTTCCAGAAGGTTCCGGAGGATTCCGGAGGGGTCCGGAGGTCCGTAAATTGTTCCACCACGTCCAAATACAGTAGCATGGGCTGTAGGGGGGCGCCCTAGCCTTAATGGGCTAGGGGCACCAGCCCCCGAAGGCCCATGCGCATGGGGAGGGAAAACCCTAAGGGGGGAGGGCCTCCACTTGACTTGGGAGGCACTCCTCCCCCCCTTGGCCGCCGCCCCCTCCTCAGATTGGATCTGAGGGGGCCGGCCCCCCTCTTCCTTGCCCCTATATATATGTGGGGGGTGGGAGGGCAGCCGCAACACAAGTTCTGGCGCAGCCCTCCCCCTCTCCCAAGTACACCTCCTCTCCGTGGTGCTTGGCGAAGCCCTGCAGGATAGCCACGCTCCTCCATCACCACCACGCCATTGTGCTGCTGCTGGACGGAGTCTTCCTCAACCTCTCCCTCTCTCCTTGCTGGATCAAGGCGTGGGAGACGTCACCAGGCTGTACGTGTGTTGAACGCAGAGGTGCCGTCCGTTCGGCACTAGGATCTCCGGTGATTTGGATCACGACGAGTACGACTCCTTCAACCCCGTTCTCTTGAACGCTTCTGCTTAGCGATCTACAAGGGTATGTAGATGCACTCTCCTTCCCCTCGTTGCTAGTCTCTCCATGGATAGATCTTGGTGACTCGTAGGAAAATTTTGAATTTCTGCTATGTTCCCCAAAACGTACGTGGACAATACTCTCCCCTCTCGTTGCTATGCCAACACCATGATCTTGCGTGTGCGTAGGAATTTTTTTGAAATTACTACGTTCCCCAACAGTGGCATCCGAGCCAGGTTTTATGCGTAGATGTCATATGCATGAGTAGAACACAAGCGAGTTGTGGGCGATACAAGTCATACTGCTTACCAGCATGTCATACTTTGGTTCGGCGGTATTGTGAGATGAAGCGGCCCGGACCGACATTACGCGTACGCTTACGCGAGACTGGTTTCACCGTTATGAGCACTCGTGCTTAAAGGTGGCTGGCGGGTGTCTGTCTCTCTCACTTTAGCTGAATCGAGTGTGGCTACGCCCGGTCCTTGGGAAGGTTAAAACAGCACTAACTTGACAAACTATCGTTGTGGTTTTGATGCGTAGGTAAGAACGGTTCTTGCTCAGCCCGTAGCAACCACGTAAAATTTGCAACAACAAAGTAGAGGACGTCTAACTTGTTTTTGCAGGGCATGTTGTGATTTGATATGGTCAAGACTTGATGAGATATAAGTTGTTGTATGAGATGATCATGTTTTGATTGAAGTTATCGGAAACTGGCAGAAGCCCTATGGTTGTCTCTTTGTTGCCTAAAGATGCAAGTGCCAAATATTTGCTTTACATTATAGTTGCAAGAGCAATAGTTGGCGAGACGACCATGTGACGACACATTGATATAGATCAAGATGATGAAGATCACGGTGTCGTGCCGGTGACGATAGAGATCATGACAGTACTTTGGAGATGGAGATCAAAGGCGCAAGATGATCATGGCCATATCATGTCACATATTTTGATTGCATATGATGTTTATCTTTTATACATCTTTTTTGCTTTGATTGACGGTAGCATTTTAAGATGATCTCTCACTAATTATCAAGAAGTGTTCTCCCTGAGTATGCACCGTTGCAAAAGTTCTTCGTGCTGAGACACCACGTGATGATCGGGTGTGATAGGCTCTACGTTCAAATACAACGGGTGCAAAACAGTTGCACACGCAGAATACTGAGGTTAAACTTGACGAGCCTAGCATATACAGATATGGCCTCGGAACACGGAGACTGAAAGGTCGAACATGAATCATATAGTAGATATGATCAACATAGTGATGTTCACCATTGAAACTACTCCATCTCACGGGATGATCGGACATGGTTTAGTTGATATGGATCACGTAATCACTTAGAGGATTAGAGAGATGTCTATCTAAGTGGGAGTTCTTTAGTAATATGATTAATTGAACTTAAATTTATCATGTACTTAGTCTTGGTAGTATTTTGCAAATTATGTTGTAGATCAATAGCTCGCGTTGTTGCTTTCATATGTTTATTTTGATATGTTCCTAGAGAAAACTGTGTTGAAAGATGTTAGTAGCAATGATGCGGATTGGATCCGTGATCTGAGGTTTATCCTCATTGCTGCACAGAAAAAATTATGTCCTTAATGCACCGCTAGGTGACAGACCTATTGCAGGAGCAGATGCAGACGTTATGAACGTTTGGCTAGCTCAAAATGATGACTACTTGATAGTTTAGTGCACCATGCTTAACGGCTTAGAATCGGAACTTCAAAGACGTTTTGAACGTCATCGACCATCTGAGATGTTCCAGGAGTTGAAGTTAATATTTCAAGCAAATACCCGAGTTGAGAGATATGAAGTCTCTAACAAGTTCTATGGCTAAAAGATGGAGGAGAATCGCTCAACTAGTGAGCATGTGCTCAGATTGTCTGGGTACTACAATCGCTTGAATCAAGTGGGAGTTAATCTTCCAGATAAGACAGTGATTGACAGAATTCTCTAGTCACCATCACCAAGTTAGTAGAACTTTATTATGAACTATAGTATGCAAGGGATGACGAAAACGATTCCCGAGCTCTTCGTGATGTTGAAATCGACGGAGGTAGAAATCAAGAAAGAGCATCAAGTGTTGATGGTCAACAAGACCACCAGTTTCAAGAAAAGGGCAAAGGGAAAGAAAGGGAAACTTCAAGTAGAATGGCAAACAAGTTGTCACTCCCGTGAAGAAGACCAAAGTTGGACCAAAGCCTGAAACTGAGTGCTTCTACTACAAAGGAAATGGTCACTAGAAGTGGAACTACTCCAAATATTTGGTGGATAAGAAGGATGGCAAAGTGAACAAGGGTATATTTTGATGTAGAGGTTATTGATGTGTACCTTACTAGTGTTTATAGTAGCCCCTGAGTATTTGATACTTGTTCGGTTGCTAAAAATTTAGTAACTCAAAACAGGAGTTACAGAATAAACTGAGACTAGTTGAAGGGGAAGTGACGATGAGTGTTGGAAGTAGTTCCAAGATTGATATGATCATCATCGCACACTCCCTATACTTTCGGGATTAGTGTTAAACGTAAATAAATGTTATTTGGCGTTTGCGTTGAGCATGAATATGATTTGATCATGTTTATCGCAATACGGTTATTCATTTAAAGTCAGAGAATAATTGTTGTTCTGTTTACATGAATAAAATCTTCAATGGTCATACACCCAATGAAAATAGTTTATTGGATCTCGATCGTAGTGATACACATATTCATAATATTGATGCCAAAAGGTGCAAAGTTAATAATGATAGTGCAATTTATTTGTGGCACTGCCGTTTGGGTCATATCGGTGTAAAGCGCATGAAGAAACTCCATAAAGATGGATTTTTGGAATCACTTGGTTATGAATCATTTGATGTTTGCGAACCGTGCCTTTTGGGCGAGATGAACTAAAACTCCGTTCTTCGGAACAATGGAACGAGCAACAAACTTGTTGGAAATAATACATACTGATGTATGCAGACCAATGAGTATTAAGGCTCGTGGCGGGTATCGTTATTTTCTGACCTTCACAGATGATTTGAGCAGATATGGGTATATCTACTTGATGAAACATAAGTCTGAAATGGTTGAAAGGTTCAAAGAATTTCAGAGTGAAGTGGAAAATCATCGTAACAAGAAAATAAAGTTTCTGCGATCTGATCGTGGAGATGAATATTTGAGTTACGAGTTTGGTCTTCAATTAAAACATTGTGGAATAGTTTCACAAACTCACGCCACCTGGAACACCACAATGTAATGGTGTGTCCGAACATCGTAACCGCACTTTATTGGATATGGTGCGATCTATGATGTCTCCTACTGATTTACCACTATTGTTTTGGGGTTATGCATTAGAGACAGCTGCATTCACGTTAAAAGGGCACCATCTAAATCCGTTGAGACGACACCATAAGAACTGTGGTTTAGCAAGAAACCCAAGTTGTCGTTTCTTAAAGTTTGGGGTTGCAATGCTTATGTGAAAAAGTTTCAGCATGATAAGCTCAAACCCAAATCGAAGAAGTGCGTCTTCATAGAATACCCAAAGGAAACTGTTGGGTACACCTTCTATCACAGATCCGAAGGCAAGTCATTGCTAAAAATGGATCCTTTCTAGAGAAGGAGTTTCTCTCGAAGGAAGTGAGTGGGAGGAAAGTAGAGCTTGATAAAGTAATTGTACCTTCTCCCTTATTGGAAAGTAGTTCATCACAAGAACTGGTTCCTGTGACAACTACAACAATCAGCAAGGAAGCTAATGATAATGATCATAAAATTTCAGATCAAGTTACTACCGAACCTCGTAGGTCTACCAGAGTAAGGTCCGCACCAGAGTGGTACGGTAATCCTATTCTGGAAGTCATGTTACTTGACAATGGCGAACCTACGAACTATGAGGAAGCGATGATGAGCCCAGATTCCGCAAAATGGCTTGAGGCCATGAAATCTGAGATGGGATCCATGTATGAGAACAAAGTGTGGACTTTGGTGGAGTTGCCCGATGATCGGCAAGCCATATTGTATAAATGGATCTTCAAGAGGAAGACGGACGTTGATAGTAGTGTTACTATCTACAAAGCTCGACTTGTCGCAAAAAGGTTTTTGACAAGTTCAAGGTGTTGACTACAATGAGATTTTCTCAACTGTAGCGATGCTTAAGTCTGTCCGAATCATGTTAGCAATTGCCACATTTTATGAAATCTGGCAAATGGATGTCAAAACTGCATTCCTTAATGAATTTATTAAAGAAGAGTTGTATATGATGCAACCAGAAGGTTTTGTCAATCCTAAAGATGCTAACAAAGTGTGCAAGCTCCAGCAATCCATCAATGGACTGGTGCAAGCATCTCGGAGTTGGAATATACGCTTTGATGAGTTGATCAAAGCATATGGTTTTATACAGACTTCTGGAAAGGCCTGTATTTACAAGAAAGTGAGTGGGAGCACTACGGCCTTTCTGATAAGTATATGTGAATGACATATTATCAATCGGAAATAATGTAGAATTATTCTGCAAAGCATAAAGGAGTGTCTGAAAGTTTTTTTTTAAAGAAAGACCTCAGTAAAGATACTTACATATTGAGCATCAAGATCTATTGAGATAGATCAAGATGCTTGATAAGATTTTTTTTTCAATGAGTACATACCTTGATAAGATTTTGAAGTGGTTCAAAATGGAACAGTCGAAGAAAGAGTTCTTGCCTGTGTTGTAAGGTGTGAAGTTGAGTAAGACTCAAGACCCGACCATGGAAGAAAATAGAAAGAGAATGAAAAGTCATTCCCTATGCCTCAGTCATAGGTTCTATAAAGTATGCTATGTTGTGAACCAGACCTATTGTATACCTTGCTCTGAGTTTGACAAAGGAATACAATTTTGATCTAAGAGTAGATCACTGGACAGCGGTCAAGAATATCCTTAGTGAGGACTAAGGAGATGTTTCTCGATTATGGAGGTGATAAAAGAGCCCGTCGTAAAAAGTTACAACGATGCAAGCTTTTACACCAATCCAGATGACTCTAAGTCTCAATTTGGATACATATTGAAAGTGAGAGCAATTACCTAGAGTAGCTCCGTGCAGAGCATTGTGGACATAGAATATTTGCAAAATACATACGGCTCTGAATATGACAGACCCGTTGACTAAACTTCTCTCACAAGCAAAACATGATCATACCTTAGTATTCTTTGGGTGTTAATCACATAGCGATGTGAACAAACCCTTTGGGTGTTGATCACATGATGATGTGAACTATGGGTATTAATCACATACATATGTGAATATTGGTGTTAAATCACATGGCGATGTGAACTAGATTATTGACTCTAGTGCAAGTGGGAGACTGAAGGAAATATGCCCTAGAGGCAATAATAAAGTTATTGTTTATTTCCTTATATCATGATGAATGTTTATTATTCATGCTAGAATTGTATTAACCGGAAACATAATACATGTGTGAATACATAGACAAACATAGTGTCACTAGTATGCCTCTACTTGACTAGCTCGTTTATCAAAGATGGTTATGTTTCCTAGCCATGGACAAAAGAGTTTTCATTTGATTAAGGGGATCACATCATTAGGAGAATGATGTGATTGACATGACCCATTCCGTAAGCCTAGCACTTGATCATTTAGTATGTTGCTATTGCTTTCTTCATGACTTATACATGTTCCTATAACTATGAGATTATGCAACTCCCGTTTACCGGAGGAACACTTTGGGTGCTACCAAACGTCACAACATAACTGGGTGATTATAAAGGAGTAATACAGGTGTCTCCAAAGGTACATGTTGGGTTGGCGTATTTGGAGATTAGGTTTTGTCACTCCGATTGTCGGAGAGGTATCTCTGGGCCCTCTCAGTAATGCACATCACTATAAGCCTTGCAAGCAATGTGACTAATGAGTTAGTTGCGGGATGATGCATTACGTAACGAGTAAAGAGACTTGCCGGTAACGAGATTGAACTAGGTATTGGATACCGACGATCGAATCTCGGGCAAGTAACATACCGATGACAAAGGGAACAACGTATGTTGTTATGCGGTTTGACCGATAAAGATCTTCGTAGAATATATAGGAGCCAATATGGGCATCTAGGTTCCGCTATTGGTTATTGACCGAGAATAGTTCTAGGTCATGTCTACATAGTTCTCGAACCCGTAGGGTCCGCACGCTTAAGGTTTCGATGACAGTTATATTATGAGTTTATGAGTTTTGATGTACCGAAGGAGTTCGGAGTCCCGGATGAGATCGGGGACATGACGAGGAGTCTCGAAATGGTCAAGACGTAAAGATCGATATATTGGACGACTATATTCAGAGTTCGGAAAGGTTCCGAGTGATTCGGGTATTTTTCGGAGTACCGGAGAGTTACGGGAATTCGCCGGGGAGTATATGGGCCTTATTGGGCCATACGGGAATAGAGGAAAGAGGCCGAAAGGAAGGAGGCGCGCAGCCCCCCTCTGGTCCGAATTGGACAAGGGGTGCGGCCCCCTTTTCCTTCCTCCTCTCCCCCTCTTTCCCCTTCTCCTACTCCAACAAGGAAGGAGGGAGTCCTACTCCCGGTGGGAGTAGGACTCCCCTTGGCGCGCCTCCTCCTAGGCCGGCCGCCCCCTCCCCCTTGCTCCTTTATATACGGGGGCAGGGGGGCACCCCAGGACAGACAAGTTGATCTACGGATCGTTCCTTAGCCGTGTGCGGTGCCCCCCTCCACCATATTCCACCTCGGTCATATCGTCGCGGAGTTTAGGCGAAGCCCTGTGCCGGTAGAGCATCATCATCGTCACCACGCCGTCGTGCTGACGGAACTCATCCCCGACGCTTTGCTGGATCGGAGCCCGGGGATCGTCATCGAGCTGAACGTGTGCTGAACTCAGAGGTGCCGTACGTTCGGTACTTGGATCAGTCGGATCGTGAAGACGTACGACTACATCAACCGCGTTGTCATAACGCTTCCGCTTACGGTCTACGAGGGTACGTGGACAATACTCTCCCCTCTCGTTGCTATGCCATCACCATGATCTTGCGTGTGCGTAGGAAATTTTTTGAAATTACTACGTTCCCCAACATGGGGTTCCGACGATGGTAAGGAGTCAAGTATGACACCTAAGTTTGATTGTGTTAAATCTTTTATGGACACCGATGCTTTCCGTGGATTTAGCTCTAAGTATGGACTTGACTCTGAGATAGTAGCTACTTTTTGTGAAACTTTTGCTACTCACGTTGATCTCCCTAAAGAGAAGTGGTTTAAATATAATCCTCCTGTTGAAGTTAAAGTAGTTGCACCCATTATAGTCGAAGAAAAGACTATTACATACAGTGATCCCATCATTCCTGCTGCTTATGTTGAAAAACCTCCTTTTCCTGTTAGGATAAAAGATCATGTTAAAGCTTCGACTGTTGTTCGTAAGTGTAATACTAGGACCTATACACCTCCTGAGCAAATTAATGTTGAACCTGGTATTGCTATGATTAAAGATCTTTTGGATGAGGACTTAGATGGGCATGTTATCTCTTTCTTGGGTGAAACTGCTAATATTGCTAGACCCGATACTAAGACACGTAGACCTGTTGTAGGCACGCCTGTTATTTCTGTTAAAATAGGAGATCATTTTTATCATGGTTTATGTGATATGGGTGCTAGTGCTAATGCGATACCTTATGATCTTTATAAAGAAATTATGCACGATATTGCACCTGTTGAATTAGAAGACATTGATGTTACTATTAAGCTTGCTAATAGGGACACCATTAAACCTATTGGGGTTGTTAGAGATGTTGAAGTCTTGTGTGGGAAGATTAAATACCCTGCTAATTTTCTTGTTCTTGGTTCCCCACAAGATGATTTTTCTCCCATTATTTTTGGTAGACCCTTCTTGAATACTGCTAGTGCTAAGATTAATTGTGAAAAGAATATTGTCGCTGTTGGCATAGATGGTATGTCTCATGAGTTTAATTTTGCTAAGTTTAGTAGACAACCTCGTGAAAGGGAACCCCCTAGTAAGGATGAAATTATTGGTCTTGCTTCCATTGCTGTTCCTCCAACTGATCGGTTAGAACAATATTTGCTAGACCATGAAAACGATATGTTTATGAAGGAAAGGGAAGAAATGGATGAAGTGTTCCTTAAACAGGAACCTATGCTAAAACATAACCTTCCCGTTGAAATTCTTGGGGATCCCCCTCCACCCAAGGGTGATCCCGTGTTTGAACTCAAACCCTTACCTCATAATCTTAAGTATGCTTATATTGATGAAAAACAAATATATCCTGTTATTATTAGTGCTAACCTTTCAGAGAAAGAAGAAGAAAGATTATTGAAAACTCTGAAGAAGCACCGAGCTGCTATTGGATATACTCTGGATGATCTTAAGGGCATTAGTCCCACATTATGTCAACACAAAATTTCAGTGGAGAAAGATGCCAAACCAATTAGAGACCCTCAAAGACGATTAAATCCCAAAATGAAGGAGGTGGTAAGAAAGGAGATGCTAAAACTCCTTGAGGCAGGTATTATTTATCCCGTTGCTGATAGTGAATGGGTAAGCCCTGTCCATTGTGTCCCCAAAAAGGGAGGTATTACCGTTGTTCCTAATGATAAAGATTATCTGATCCCGCAAAGAATTATTACAGGCTATAGGATGGTAATTGATTTTCATAAGTTGAATAAAGCTACTAAGAAATATCATTACCCTTTACCTTTTATTGATCAAATGCTAGAGAGGCTATCCAAACACACACATTTTTGCTTTCTAGATGGTTACTCTGGTTTCTCACAGATACCTGTATCAGTGGGGGATCAATCTAAAACTACTTTTACTTGCCCTTTTGGTACCTTTGCTTAAAGACGTATGCCTTTTGGTCTATGTAATGCACCTGCTACCTTTCAAAGATGCATGATGGCTATATTTTCTGATTTTTGTGAAAAGATTTGTGAGGTATTCATGGATGACTTCTCCGTCTATGGATCCTCTTTTGATGATTGTTTGAGCAACCTTGATCGAGTTTTGCAGAGATGCGAAGACACTAGTCTCGTCCAGAATTGGGAAAAGTGTCACTTTATGGTTAATGAAGGCATTGTCTTGGGGCACAAGATCTCCGAGAGGTATTGAAGTTGATAAAGCCAAAGTTGATGCTATTGAAAAGATGCCATGAAGGACATAAAAGGTATAAGAAGTTTCCTTGGTCATGCCAGCTTTTATAGGAGGTTCATTAAGGACTTTTCTAAAATCTCTAGGCCTCTGACTAATTTATTGCAAAAAGATATTCGTTTTGTCTTTGATGATGATTGTGTAGAAGCATTTGAAACACTTAAAAAAGCTTTGATTACTGCACCTATTGTTCAGCCACCTGATTGGAATTTACCTTTTGAAATTATGTAGAATGCTAGTGATTATGCTGTAGGTGTTGTTTTAGGGCAAAGAGTCAATAAGAAATTGAATGTTATCCATTATGCTAGCAAGACTCTTGATACTGCCCAGAGAAATTATGCTACCACTGAAAAAAATTCTTAGCAGTTGTGTTTGCATGTGATAAGTTTAGACCTTATATTGTTGATTCCGAAGTTACTATTCACACTGATCATGCTGCTATTAAATATATTATGGAAAAGAAAGATGCTAAGCCTAGACTCATTAGATGGGTTCTCTTGCTCCAAGAATTTGACTTGCATATTATTGATATAAAGGGAGCTGAGAACTCCGTTGCAGACAACTTGTCTAGGTTAGAGAATGATCTTGATGACCCACTGCCTATTAATGATAGCTTTCTTGATGAACAATTAGCGGCTGTCAATGCTTCTCGTACTGCTCCCTGGTATGCTGATTATGCTAATTACATTGTTGCTAAATATATACCGCCTAGTTTCACATACCAGCAAAAGAAAAAGTTCTTTTATGATTTAAAACATTACTGCTGGGATGATCCACACCTTTATAAAGAAGGAGTAGATGGTATTATTAGACGTTGTGTGCCTGAGCATGAACAGGAACAAATCCTACGCAAGTGTCACTCTGAATCCTATGGAGGACACCACGCTGGAGATAGAACTGCACACAAGGTACTACAATCTGGTTTTTATTGGCCTACTCTTTTCAAAGATGCTCGTAAGTTTGTAGTATCTTGTGATGAATGTCAAAGAATAGGTAACATCAGTAGACGTCAAGAAATGCCTATGAATTATTCTCTTGTTATTGAACCGTTTGATGTTTGGGGCTTTGATTATGTGGGGCCTTTTCCTGCCTCTAATGGTTATACACATATTTTAGTTGCTGTTGATTACGTTACTAAGTGGGTAGAAGCTATTCCAACTAGTAGTGTTGATCATAACACTTCTATTAAAATGCTTAAAGAAATTATTTTTCCGAGGTTTGGAGTCCCTAGATATCTTATGACTGATGGTGGTTCACACTTTATTCATGGTGCTTTTCGTAAGATGCTCGCTAAGTATGATGTCAATCATAGAATAGCATCTCCTTATCATCCGCAGTCTAGTGGTCAAGTAGAGTTGAGCAATAGAGAGCTCAAATTAATTTTGCAAAAGACTGTGAATAGATCTAGAAATAATTGGTCCAAAAAACTTGATGATGCATTATGGGCCTATAGAACTGCATACAAAAATCCTATGGGTATGTCTCCATATAAGATGGTTTATGGAAAAGCATGTCATTTACCTATTGAACTTGAACATAAAGCATATTGGGCTATTAAAGAGCTCAATTATGACTTCAAACATGCTGGTGAGAAGAGGTCGTTTGATATTAGCTCACTTGATGAATGGAGAACCCAAGCATATGAGAATGCCAAGCTTTTCAAAGAAAAAGTCAAACGCTCGCATGATAAGAGGATACAAAAGCCTGAGTTTAACGTATGAGATTATGTATTATTGTTCAACTCTCGTTTAAGATTTTTTGCAGGAAAACTTCTCTCAAAATGGGAAGGTCCCTACGTTATCAAGGAGGTCTATCATTCTGGTGCTATAAAAATCAACAACTTCGAAGGCACAAATCCGAGGGTGGTAAATGGTCAAAGAATTAAACATTATATTTCAGGTAATCCTATCAATGTTGAAACTAATATTATTGAAGCCATAACCCCTGAGGAATACATAAGAGACACTTTCCAGAATGTTCCAGACTCCAAAAAGGCATAGGTACGTGGTACGGTAAGTAAACCGACTCCAAAACAACTCTAATGGCAATTTTTATCAGTTTTGGATTATTTGAAGATTTTAGGAAGAAAGAAGTAGTCCGAAAGGGGCACGAGGCTCCCATGAGAGAGGAGGGTGCCCCCCCTGTAGGGCGCGCCCCCTGTATCGTGGGCACCTCGTGTGCCTCCCGGACTCTGTTTTCTTGTATCTTACGTATTTTGGTCCGTAAAAATTCATTATATATACTCCCGAAGGTTTTGACCACCGTATCACGCAAATATCCTCTGTTTTCGTTTCAAGCTGTTCCTGTTGCAGATTTAGGGCACCATGACTTCTCCCTCCTCCAACAACGAAGACAAGGATGCTTGGCTATTGAAGATAGAGTTGAAAAGAGAGGAACCAGAAGAGATCAACAAGGATGAAGGGATCAAGAAGGCCATGGAAGCTCAAGCTCCGGTGGTGAAAGAAGAAGACATCCCTCAACCTTTACCTAACCTTTTCACTCCAACAGAGATTGAAGCTTTCAAGATGATTGAGTTAGCCCGCATATAGAACAAGTACCTCATAGAGGAGAATATTTTGTTGAAAGATCATATTGCTGGGCTCAAGGGCATTATCCGCAAGTAGGAGGACCTTTTATGCTCGATGTGCATTATCCACCGTCATCATCACCACCTCCATCACCTCCGAAGAAATAATCACATGGGTATGGACACTCCCCTTGGCAACTGCCAAGCTTGGGGGAGGTGCCCCGGTATCGTATGACCATCACACTCTTATCTTTACCGCTTTATTTAGTTCGATCCATTTAGTAGTATCTTGATCTATTAGTTCGAAGTTTTGATATCAAGTAGTTTTGAGTTTTTCATTGTGATCTCTTTATGTAATCGAGTCCGTGTGCTATCTATAATAAAGATTAGTGTTGAGTCAAGGGCTTTGCTATGTTGCTATGATCTTGAGAAAGTAGAAAGAACAAAAGAGTTCATATTGATCTTATGGATAGTGATAACTTCACACATAGAAAGTATGAGGCATAAAAATTGTTGAGAGTTGATGAACGTAGCCTTGGTCTTCGTTGCAATTAATAGGAAGTGATAAGGAAAGAGGGGTTCACATATAAATATACTATCTTGGACATTTTTTATGATTGTGAAGCACTCATTAAGTATGACATGCTAAAAGAGTTGACGTTGGACAAGGAAGACAACGCAATGGTTTATGTTTTCTGACATCTCAGTTAAAGTATATTGTCATTGACCTTCCAAACATGTTGAGCATGCCTTTCCCCCTTATGCTAGCCAAATTTCTTGCACCAAGTAGAGATACTACTTGTGCTTCCAAATATCCTTAAACCCAGTTTTGCCATGAGAGTCCACCATACCTACCTATGGATTGAGTAAGATCCTTCAAGTAAGTTGTCATCGGTGCAAGCAATAAAAATTGCTCTCTAAATATGTATGACTTATTAGTGCAGAGAAAATAAGCTTTGTACGAACATGTTGTGGAAGTAATAAAAGCGATAGATTGCATAATAAAGGTCCACATACAAGGGGCAATATAAAGTGACGTTCTTTTGCATTAAGATTTCGTGCATCAACCCTAAACGCGCATGACAACCTCTGCTTCCCTCTGCGAAGGGCCTATCTTTTACTTTATGTTTTACTTTATGCTTGAGTCAAGGTGATCCTCACCTTTACCTTTTTATTTTTATCCTTTGGCAAGCTCCTCGTGTTTGAAAGTTCATGATACATATATCCAATTGGATGTAAGTTGGCATAGGCTATTATTGTTGACATCACCTAAAGGTGAATACGTTGGGAGGCAACACAATAAGCCCCTATCTTTCTCAGTGTCCGGCTGAAACTCTATAACCACAAGTATTGCGTGAGTGTTAACAATTATAGGGGACTACGAGATAGTTGAGTATGTGAGCTTGCTGAAAAGCTCTATTATTGACTCTTTCTGATGTTACGATAAATTGCAATTGCTTCAATGACTGAGATTATAGTTTGTTAGTTCCCAATGAAGTTTTTGAACCATACTTGACATTGTGAATTGCTTATTACTTGAACATAGGACATCATATGACAAAATCCATATATGTTGTTGTTATTAGAATGATCATGATGCCTTCATGTCCGTATTTTATTTTTTATTGACACCTCTATCTCTAAACATGTGGACATATTTTTCGATTTCGGCTTCCGCTTGAGGACAATCGAGGTCTACGCTTGGGGGAGTTGATACGTCCATTTTGCTTTTATATCAATATTTATTGCATTATGGGCTGTTATTACGCATTATATCTCAATACTTATGGCTATTCTCTCTTATTTTACAAGGTTTACCATGAAGAGGGGGAATGCCGGCAGCTGGAATTCTGGCTGGAAAAGGAGCGAACGTTGGAAACCTATTCTGCACAACCCCAAAAGACCTGAGACTCCACGAAACAACTTTTTGGAATTTATAAGGATTTATGGGCAAAAGAAATAGGCCAGGGGGCCCACACCCTGTCCAGGAGACAGGGGCGCCCCCCCTAGGGCGCGGCCCCCTATCTCCTGGGCCCCCTGGTGGGCTTCCGGCGTCCATCTTCTGCTATATCATAACTTTCCCTCTGGAAAAAATCGTGGGCAAGCTTACGGGACGAAACTCCGCCGCCACGAGGCGGAACATTGGTGGAATCAATCCATGGTTAGGAAACCTTAACCATCTTTGATCAAGGAGCTAGTCCAGTAGAGGCTCATTAGGGACACAGTATTTGTTTATGTATCCATACATGTATTTAAGTTTCCGGTCAATACAATTCTAGCATGAATAATAAAACTTTATCATGAAGAAGGAAATATAATAATAACAACTTTATTATTGCCTCTAGGGCATATTTACATCACAGTTAACCTACAGAAAGACTGTTTGGCAGCCGTGAAAGTGGCTACATACCAAAATCACTATATCTTGAAAAGTTTTTGCTGCCAGGTTTACCCACTTGTGTGAAAGTGACTTCTTGATCAGCTGGATGGCGACACGTGCATTATTTTGGTAGATTACCGTGTAGAATCATGCGGTGGCCGTAGGCCTTCGATGAAAATTTTGTTAATTGATTCGCATTTTCCTGTGTGCACTTGGGGTGTCTTTAGCGATTTTGGTTTAGATGATTGTGTGATCTTGAAAGCAACCTATGGGCATTTTGTCTGTTGATGCATGCATTTTTTTGGGATGTGGCTATGTACAAATGCTTGTGTGGATGTATATGCATCGGCTAAATTTTTTGAACGTGCTTGCTTCACTGCTGTGTGCTTCTAGCCGTTTATGTTGTAATTAAGTCGGCCATGCGGTGTGTTGGTTTCCAATTTTGTTTTCTTCATCGGGAATAGATAAGAAACAAGCAAATCGATGCTCAGCAAAGGAACATGGGCAAATCAGTCACCACATGCATGCAGACCAATCGGAACACATTGCTTGGATATGCGGCCGACCAATAGCAGTCTGATGAAGCGGTGATCGGGGGATGGGCAACTACGTCCAGTTACAAGGCACATGCGCAGACAGCGGGATGGGTAACTACATCCAATTACAAGATGACAGAGGGATATGGCCAAGGCAGCCACCGCACCGCTCGGGCGTGATTCTAGGCCAGATATGGGACATTCCTTCTGTCTCCCTCGCATGTGCGCTGCGTGCATCCCGTGCAATCCACCGCTTTCGTTGCTTTATTATCTACCTCACCATTTACTTCTCCATCCTTATCTCTTCTTCTTCTGGATGCCTCTCCGGCTTACCACCCTTGATGATCGAGGTGTTTTCCTAAAGATTCCGGTTGAATTGTCCGCCTCCATAAGCATCTATAAATCTCTCCTTCCTCTTCTCTGTGGTCATCACTCACTTTCGCATCTCAACCGAAGCACCACCGAGAAATAGCGTTGGCGCAAAACATCGAGCCTCTCTCCGCTTCTCTTGTGTGGGATGGAAAGGAGCTTCGTTTACCACCTTGCCGGGCATGCCCCTCCCTCCTAGGCTCCTCCTTTCTTCGAAATGCAGTACGGAGCAAGCTCGGCCATCGCGAGTTGTGGAGTCGCGCTCCAAGGTTCAGAGTGGATTCCGCGGGCTCTCCCCACGCTGCACCTCCAGGCTTGTCGGGGAGGAGCTGCGTCCAGCCTCTATCACTGCTACTCCATCGAGCAAGAAACTGCATCATTGTCACTACCATGTGGAGGTTGTCGATGTCCACCACGGGACATCGAGGTGTTCGACGGGCGACGGGCACGCCGGCGAGCTGGTTCCACTTGGGCGCCTCAAAGGCATGGGTGACCATCGGCAATGTGTCCCTGGCGTCGCTGGGCGTGATAACTTCCCTGGAGTAGTCGGCGACGGTGCACGAGATTGGCCACCTGCTTTGCTCGGTCACTTCTCGGTGATAGTAAAAAAATGTATGAAAGAAGGAAAAAATTATTAACTACATTCGGTGTATATATAATTCCGACTATTTGCGTCCCTTTACTACTTCATCATAGGAGCTAATCCAATGGGAGGCTACACCAGATGATCTAATCTAGCAATGACTCGCACCATGTTCGGCAAAATAAATCATCCTTACTAGTGATGTGTCATCGAGTATTCCCCTGTTTATTCACATGCATCTTCCTCCCATCTTTTTTCCTACATCCATAGTTTTCATCCTAGAATAACAACACTTATTACAAAGAAGAAAAATAATCCATATAACTGCACCGTATCGACAGGTGCGGCATGTCGTCGTGCAGGGGTATGCTAGTTAAAAAATTAGCTCGCTTGTTGGTGTACCTGAAAAGATGTCAGGTTGTCCATCTTGTTGGTAAAGGCCTTGTACGACGCACTGCCCTTGCCTGAGAAGATTTTAACCATGTCCCAAGAGTAGGCAAGGGTAGGGTATCGATCACTGTTGCCATAGTCCGTCCATGCAGTCCGTGGAAGTTTCTCAGGACGACCAACCGGCAGACGCTCCCAACTCCAAATCGAGAGGGCCCAGACACACCCACACATCCCAGACATTTTTTCGGTCCTCTGTGTTGCGTCATTGATACATCTCCAATGTATCTGTAATTTTGTTTATTGTTCCGTGCTATTATATTATCCATCTTGGATGTTTTATATGCCTTATTATGCTATTTATATCATTTTTTGGGACTAACCTATTAACCTAGTGCCAAGTGCCAGTTACTGCTTTTTCCTTGTTTTTGCCTTTACAGAAAATCAACATCAAATAGAGTCCAAATGGAACGAAACTTTTGAGAATTTTTCTTGGATCACAAGACACTTAGGAACCTTTGGGAGGAGGTCAGAGGGGCCATAGATTGGCGACAAGCTTGGAGGGTGCGCCCTAGGGGCTGGGCAGGCTTGTGGGCCCTCTGTGACACCTCTAACCCTAATTCTTCTTCTATAAATACCCAAATATTCCCCAAAGACCAGAGGACACACCAAAAATACTTTTCCGCCACCGCAAGCTTCTATTCTCGTGAGATCCCATCTAGGGGCCTTTTCCGGCACTCCACCGGAGGGGAATTCGATCACGGAGGGCATCTACATCAACCTTGCTGCCCCTGTGGTGATGTGTGAGTAGTTCACCACAGATCTACGAGTCCATAGCTAGTAGCTAGATGGCTTCTTCTCTCTCTTTGATCTTCAATACAATGTTCTCCTCGATGTTCTTGGAGTTCTACTCAATGTAATCTTCTTTTGTGATGCGTTTGTTGAGATCCGATGAATTGTGGGTTTATGTTCAGATTATCTATGAATATTATTCGAGTCTTCTCTGAACTCTTTGATGCATGATTTATATAGTTGTATTTCTCTTCGATATATTGATTTGGTTTGGCCAACTAGATTGATTTTTTTGCAATGGGAGAGGTGCTTTGTGATGTGTTCAATCTTGTGGTCCTCAATCCCAGTGATAGAAGGGGACATGGCACGTATTGTACTATTTCCATTAAGGATAAAAAGATGGGGTTTATTCATATTTATTGGATCTACCCCTCTACATCATGTCATCTTGCTTAAGGCGTTACTCCATTCTTGTTAACGTAATACACTAGATGCATGTTGGATAGCGGTCGATGTGTGGAGTAATAGTAGTAGATGCAGGCAGGAGTCGGTCTACCTATCTCGGACGTGATGCCAATTTTTGATTGTTCCATGCTATTATATTATCTATTTTGGATGTTTAATGGGCTTTATTATACACTTTTATACTATTTTGGGGACTAACCTATTAACCGGAGGCCCAGTCCAAATTGTTGGTTTTTGCCTATTTCAGTGTTTCGCAGAAAAGGAATATAAAATGGCCAAACGGAATGAAACCTTCGGGAGAGTCGTTTTTGGAGCAAACGCAATCCATGAGACTTGGAGTGGATGTCAAAGAAGCAACGAGGCGGCCACGAGCCAGGGAGGCGCTCCCAGGGGGTAGGCGCGCCCCCCACCCTCGTGGGCCCCTCGTGGCTCTCCTGACCGACTTCTTTCGCCTATATATACTCATATACCCTGAAAACATCCGAGAGCACCACGAAACCCTATTTCCACCGCCCCAACCTTCTGTACCCGTG
Source organism: Triticum dicoccoides (assembly GCF_002162155.2). Taxonomy (NCBI): domain Eukaryota; kingdom Viridiplantae; phylum Streptophyta; class Magnoliopsida; order Poales; family Poaceae; genus Triticum; species Triticum dicoccoides. The sequence goes on along the minus strand of NC_041387.1, from coordinate 489,519,765 downwards.
AGATCCCATCTTGGGGCCTTTTCCGGCGCTCCGCCGGAGGGGGAATCGATCACGGAGGGCTTCCACATCAACACCATAGCCTCTCCAATGATGTGTGAGTAGTTTACATCAGACTTCGGGTCCATAGTTATTAGCTAGATGGCTTCTTCTCTCTCTTTGGATCTCAATACAAAGTTCTCCTCGGTCTTCTTGGAGATCTATTCGATGTAATTCTTTTTGCGATGTGTTTGTTGAGATCCGATGAATTGTGGGTTTATGATCAGGATTATCTATGAACAATATTTGAATCTCCTCTGAATTCTTTTATGTATGATTTGTTATCTTTGCAAGTCTCTTCAAATTATCAGTTTGGTTTGGCCTACTAGATTGATCTTTCTTGCAATGGGAGAAGTGCTTAGCTTTGGGATCAATCTTGTGGTGTCCTTTCCCAGTGACAGCAGGGGCAGCAAGGCACGTATTGTATTGTTGCCATCGAGGATAAAAAGATGGGTTTATAACATATTGCTTGAGTTTATCCCTCTACATCATGTCATCTTGCCTAATGCTTTACTCTGTTCTTATGAACTTAATACTCTAGATGCATGCCAGATAGCGGTCGATGTGTGGAGTAATAGTAGTAGATGCAGAATAGTTTCGATCTACTTGTCGCAGACGTGATGCCTATGTACATGATCATGCCTAGATATTCTCATAACTATGCACTTTTCTATCAATTGCTCGATAGTAATTTTTCAGCCACCATAATACTTATGTTATCTTGAGAGAAGCCACTAGTGAAACCTATGGCCCCGGGTCTATTTTCCATCATATAAGTTTCTGATTTATTTTATTTTGCAATCTTTACTTTCCAATCTATATCATAAAAATACCAAAAATATTTATCTTATTATCTCTATCAGATCTCTCTTTTGCAAGTGGCCGTGAAGGGATTGACAACCCCTTTATCGCGTTGGTTGCAAGGTTCTTATTTGTTTGTGCAGGTACGAGGGATTTGAGTGTAGCCTCCTACTGGATTGATACCTTGGTTCTCAAAAACTGAGGGAAATACTTACGATACTTTGCTGCATCACCCTTTCCTCTTCAAGGGAAAACCAATGCATGCCCAAGAGGTTGCAAGAAGGGTTTCTGGCGCCGTTGCCGGGGAGTCTACGCACAAGTCAAGACATACCAAGTACCCGTCACAAACTCTTATCCCTTGCATTACATTATTTGCCATTTGCCTCTCGTTTTCCTCTCTGTTGCCGTTTTATTCGCCCTCTTTTTCCATTCGCCTCTTTTTTGCTTGCTTCTTGTGTCGTCATTCGTCGTCATGGCCAGTCCTTCTATCATTTTTAGTACTCCCGATCATGAAATTCTTAATTTTAAACAAAGGGAGGGAGAAAATCTAAAAGATGCTTGTCATAGAAGTTTGCAATGCTCAGAATAGATCTACTAGGAAGCAATCTACTTCCGTTCTTCTTCGCAATTTTTATGTAGGCATTACTCCTTGGAACAGATATATTCTTGATACCATTACCGGAGGGAATTTCTTGGGTAGCCATACTTTTGATTCTTATAATGCTATGATAGATTTGTTTGGTCCACCACCTCTTTTGGTTAATGGAACTGTTTTAACTTTGGAACATGTGATGCAAAGGATTGAAATTATTGAAAATAAAGTTGCCACTGTAGAGTTAATTGAAAATTTGGATAAAAAGATCCACAACCAAATTACCCAATATGGATCTAAGGTTGGAGTTACTCTGAATTTTTTTAAAGAAAAGGAACCTATAGTTAACGAAAGAATAGATCAAGATTCCACAAGAATCGGTAAACTTGGGGATATTATTACCAACTTAGGGTCTTCCTTTTCATCCGTGAAAAATACTCCAAATCCTCCTACTACCAAAATTGCCAAATTAATGTACGTTCCTAAAAGTAAGGGTGAATCTTCTAGTAAGGAAAATGCGGATCTCAAATCAATAAGTGTTCACCCCAGCTTTTTCGCTATCATTAACCAACCTTTTGCTACAAAATAATTTCTTGATTTCTTGCCTAGGAGTTTAATCATTAATAAAAATAAGGAAACTCCTAAGGGTTATAAGTGTTCTATTGAAGAATTGAATACCAAAGATGGCAATACTTAGATCTATTCTCGCTTTTATGCCTAGCTAGGGGCGTTAAACGATAGCGCTTGTTGGGAGGCAACCCAATTTTATTTTTGTTCTTTGCTTCTTGTTCATGTTTAGTAATAAGTAATTCATCTATCCTCTGGTTAGATGTGGTTTTATGTTTTAATTAGTGTTTGTGCCAAGTAAAACCTATAGGATCTTCTTGGGTGATAGTTAATTTGATCTTGCTGAAAAACAGAAACTTTTGCGTGCATGATAATAATTTTCATAAATCACAGAAACGAGATTTTTAGTTGATTGTTTTTGCAGAAGATTTATAAAAAAAATTCTTGGACTTCCTATTTTGGTAGAATTTGTGGGGTTCCAGTATTCGAAAGTTATAGATTTCTACAGATTGTTCTGTTTTTGACAGATTCTGTTTTTCGTGTGTTGTTTGCTTATTTTGATGAATCTATGGCTAGTATCGGGGGGTATGAACCATAGAGAAGTTGAAATACAGTATGTTTAACACCAATATAAATAAATAATGAGTTCATTACAGTATGTTAAAGTGGTGGTTTGTTTTATTTCACTAACGGAGCTCGTGAGATTTTCTGTTGAGTTTTGTGTTATGAAGTTTTCAAGTTTTTAGGTAAAGATTTGATGGAGTATGGAATAAGGACTGGCAAGAGCCTAAGCTTGGGGATGCCCAAGGAACCCCAAGGTAAAATTCAAGCACAACCAAAAGCCTAAGCTTGGGGATGCCCCGTAAGGCATCCCCTCTTTCATCTTCATCCATCGGTAACTTTACTTGATGCTATATTTTTATTCACCACATGATATGTGTTTTGCTTGGAGCGTCTTGTATGATTTGAGTCTTTGCTTTTTAGTTTACCACAATCATCCTTGCTGTACACACCTTTATGGAGAGATACACATGAATCAGAATTTATTAGAATACTCTATGTGCTTCACTTATATCTTTTGAGCTAGATAATTTTGCTCTAGTACTTCACTAACATATTTTTGGAGCATGGCGGTGGTTTTATTTTATAGAAATTATTGATCTCTCATGATTCACTTATATTATTTTTAGAGTCCTTTAGAACAGCATGGTAATTGCTTTGGTTAAAATTTTAGTCCTAATATGATGAGCATCCAAGATAGGTACAATAAAAACTATCATATAAAGTGCATTGAATACTATGAGAAGTTTGATACTTGATGATTGTTTTGAGATATGAGGATGGTAATATTAGGGTCATGCTAGTTGAGTAGTTGTGAATTTGAGGAATACTTGTGTTAAAAGTTTGTGATTCCCGTAGCATGCACGTATGGTGAACCGTTATGTGATGAAGTTTGAGCATGATTTATTTATTAATTGTCTTCCTTATGTGTGGAGGTCGGGATCGCGCGATGGTTAACTCCAACCAACCCTTCCCCTAGGAGCATGCGTGTAGTACTTTGTCTTGATAACTTGTAGATTTTTGCAATAAGTATGTGTGTTCTTCATGACTAATGTTGAGTCCATGGATTATACGCACTCTCACCCTTCCACCATTGCTAGCCTCTCTTGTGCCGCGCAACTTTCACCGGTATCATACACCCACCATATACCTTTGTCGAAATAGCCACCATACCTAACTATTATGGCATTTCCATAGCCATTCTGAGATATATTGCCATGCAACTTTCCACCGTTCTGTTTATTATGACACGCTCCACCATTGTCATATTGCTTTGCATGATCGTCTAGTTGACATCGTATTTGTGGCAAAGCCACCATTCATAATTCTTCCATTCATGTCACTCTTGATTCATTATCCTGGTACACCACCGGAGGCATCCACATAGAGTCATATTTTGTTCTAAGATTCTTGAGTTGTAAGTAGATAAAAGTGTGATGATCTTCATTATAGAGCATTGTCCCATGTGAGGAAACGATGATGGAAGCAATGATTCCCTCACAAGTTGGGATGAGACTCCGGACTTTATAAAAAATAAAAGAGGCCAAAGAAGCCCAAATAAAAAAAATAGGCCAAAGAAGCCCACCAAAAAAATGAGAGAAAAAGAGAGAAGGGGCAATGCTACTATCCATTTACCACACTTGTGCTTCAAAGTGGCACCATGATCTTCATGATAGAGAGTCTCCTATGTTGTCACTTTCATATACTAGTGGGTATTTTTTCATTATAGAACTTGGCTTGTATATTCCAATGATGGGCTTCCCCAAATTTCCCTAGGTCTTTGTGAGCAAGCAAGTTGGATGCACACCCACTTAGTTTCTTTTGATGAGCTTTCATACACTTATAGCTCTAGTGCATCCGTCGCATGAATATCCCTACTCACTCACATTGATATCTATTGATGGGCATCTCCATAGCCCGTTGATACGCCTAGTTGATGTGCGACTATCTTCTCCACAACCACCATCCTATTACACCTATAGTGCTATGTCCATGGCTCACGCTCATGTATTGCGTGAAGATTGAAAAAGTTTGAGAATACCAAAGTATGAAAGAATTGCTTGGCTAAAACCGGGGTTATGCATGATTTATATATTTTGTGTGATGAAGATAGAGCCTAGCCAGACTATATGATTTTGTAGGGATAACTTTCTTTGGCCATGTTATTTTGAGAAGACATGATTACATTGTTAGTATGCTTGAAGTATTATTACTATGATGTCAATACTAAACTTCTGTCTTGAATCTTTTGGATCTGAACATTCATGCCACAATAAAGAAAATTACATTGAGAATTATGCTAGGTAGCATTCCACATCAAAAATTCTGTTTTTATCATTTACCTACTCAAGGACGAGCAGGAATTAAGCTTGGGGATGCTTGATACGTCTCCAACGTATCTATAATTTTTTATTGTTCCATGTTATTATATTATCTGTTTTGGATGTTTAATGGGCTTTATTATACACTTTTATACTATTTTTGGGACTAACCTATTAACCGGAGGCCCAGTCCAAATTGCTGTTTTTTTGCCTATTTCAGTGTTTCGCAGAAAAAGAATATCAAACGGAATCCAAACGGAATGAAACCTTCGGGAGAGTCGTTTTTGAAAAAAACGCAATCCAGGAGACTTGGAGTGGACGTCAAGGAAGCAACAAGGCGGCCACGAGGCAGGGAGGTGCGCCCAGGGGGGTAGGCACGCCCCCACCCTCGTGGGCCCCTCGTGGCTCCCCTGACTGACTTCTTTCGCCTATATATACTCATATACCCTTAAAACATCCGAGAGCACCACAAAACCCAATTTCCACTGCCGCAACCTTCTGTACCCGTAAGATCCCATCTTGGGGCCTTTTCCGGTGCTCCGCCGGAGGGGGAATCGATCATGGAGGGCTTCTACATCAACACCATAGCCTCTCCGATGATGTGTGAGTAGTTTACCTCAGACCTTCGGGTCCATAGTTATTAGCTAGATGGCTTCTTCTCCCTCTATGGATCTCAATACAAAGTTCTCCTCGATCTTCTTGGAGATCTATTCAATGTAATTCTTTTTGCGGTGTGTTTGTCGAGATCCGATGAATTGTGGGTTTATGATCAAGTTTATCTATGAACAATATTTGAATCTCCTCTGAATTCTTTTATGTATGATTTGTTATCTTTGCAAGTCTCTTAGAATTATCAGTTTGGTTTGGCCTACTAGATTGATCTTTCTTGCAATGGGAGAAGTGCTTAGCTTTGGGATCAATCTTGCGGTGTCCTTTCCTAGTGATAGCAGGGGCAGCAAGGCACGTATTGTATTGTTGCCATCGAGGATAAAAAGATCGGTTTATATCATATTGCTTGAGTTTATCCCCCTACATCATGTAAATCTTGCCTAATGTGTTACTCTGCTCTTATGAACTTAATACTCTAGATGCATGCTGGATAGCGGTCGATGTGTGGAGTAATAGTAGTAGATGCAGAATCGTTTCGATCTACTTGTTGCGGACGTGATGCCTATATACATGATCATGCCTAGATATTCTCATAACTGTGCACTTTTCTATCAATTGCTCGACAGCAATTTGTTCACCCACCGTAATACTTATGTTATCTTGAGAGAAGCCACTAGTGAAACCTATGGCCCCCGGGTCTATTTTCCATCATATAAGTTTCCGATCTATTTTTTTTTGCAATCTTTACTTTCCAATCTATATCATAAAAATACCAAAAATAATTATCTTGTTATCTCTATCAGATCTCACTTTTGCAAGTGGCCATGAAGGGATTGGCAACCCCTTTATCGTGTTGGTTGCAAGGTTCTTATTTGTTTGTGCAGGTACAAGGGATTTGAGTGTATCCTCCTACTGGATTGATACCTTGGTTCTCAAAAACTAAGGGAAATACTTACGCTACTTTGCTGCATCACCCTTTCCTCTGTAAGGGAAAACCAACACATGCTCAAGAGGTAGCAGATATCTACATAATTATTCACTTTTCTATTGCTCAACGGTAATTTGTTTACCCACCGTATGCTTTCTTTCAAGAGAGAAACCTCTAGTGAAAACTATGGCCCACGGGTCTATGTTTTATCATATTATTTTCAGATCTACAAAATCAAAAAACCCAAAAAATACCTTGTGCAATTTATTTACCTTTATCTTATTTTGCACTTTTATTTATCGTATCTCATCCTTACCAGTCATCATGAAGGGATTGACAACCCCTTTTTCACGTTGGGTGCAAGTATTTGTTTGTTTGTGTAGGTGCGATCATTGGGGACTTGTGTGTTCCTCCTACTGGATTGATACCTTAGTTCTTAACCAAGGGAAATACTTATCTCTACTTTGTTGCATCACCCTTTTCTCTTCAAGAAAAAACCAACGTAAGCTCAAGAAGTAGCAGTCATCCGGCTACAAACAACAACTGATGATTAGATGACACAACTTAAAGCAGCACACACATACGTCTATATACAAATATTGAGATATATGATGTCTTACCAAAAGGTAGAGGTACATGAGCCCGGTGGAACCCGGTTGTACCCTACATCCCAGTCGGTCAAGAAGTCAAGGTACATCCATAGGGCGTTGTCCCCCGAGCAGTCTGGAAACACGACCTCTGTGAGAAGAAACCACAGGTAGGTCCTCGGATCCACATCTTCAGGGCATACGACCTGGTGGGTTAGTAGCCAGGGAAGTGGTACACCGGACATTCTGTTATTCTTCATGGGAGGGAAGTCGCCGATGAGGGCGTTAACCCTGTCCGGCCAGTTCTTCCTCTCCACGCGCCCAATGAGAGCTTGGCCCTAGATGGGTAGGGTTGTGATCATGGCGAAGTCCTCGAGGGTCACCGTCATCTCACCACATGGGAGATGGAAAAAGTTCATCTCGGGCCACCAACGATCCACCAACGTTGTGAGAGCCATGTGGACAAGCGTCGGCGGCACACACTTGAACTGGAGCACAAAACCCAACAGCCTAGCTCTCCTGTAATATGGCTCATAGCGGTTATCGTACCTCTTCTCAGCGACCATCGTGTGGCTCCTCATATGTAATGGAGGGAGCATTTGTCAATGTGTACACGTAAATAGTTAGTAACTAACTTTTGGAAAGCCAAAATTTTGATGCAAGACGTTGATCATTGTTATTACCACTCTGTTCTCGATGTAACGGGCGTGATGACTGTTATCGAATGCCGGCTCAAGCATAGTGTAATTAGTGCTGACCTCCGGACCAAGGGGGGAACCCTGAAACAACAACATTTAGTTATGAACATATAGGCATCATATCATATTAAACCGTTCAACTAACATCAATCATATCATTCAACAATTGTAAAAAATACTATAAACATGAACTAGGATTCATCTTCAAACTAGTTAATCAATCCTTTCAATCCATCATATCACATTAACCAACCATATTCAACCATTCAACTAACATCAATCATATCATATTCAACTAACATCAATTGTAAAAAATACTATAAACATGAACTAGGGTTCACGTTCAAACTAGGTTCATCTTCGAATTAGTTAACAAATCATATTCAACCACATCACCACATCAATCATATTCAACCACATCAAACATCAATAAATAATTCAGAAAAATTACCATGAACTAGGGTTCATGTTGATACTATATAGAAACATGAATTAGGATTCGTCTACTACATTGAAATAGAATAGGGTTCTATCGAATTCAATTATACTCAAGCACATCATCAAACATCAATGAACCATTAATATTTTTTTATGAACATGAACATGACTAGGGTTTGTCAACTACATAAAATAGGATTCTATCATATTCAACCACATCAAACATCATATTACTCTTAACTAAACAAACCTAAAAACAACAAAAATCAAAATCTACTAGATGAAATGGGGTTCATCTTGTTCCAAATAATGCGTCAAATCGAAAGCTTCTTGACTAAAAAAAATTGGAGGGATTGAGAGAGCTTACTTTTCTCGTTTCAGAGCCATCTCAATTAGAAAAAATGGTGGAGAAACGAAGAAGATCGGAGAGGAGGAGTGGAGGGAATGAGAGAGGGAGTTCTCTTCTGTTCTTGAGGGTGGCGGCAGGGGAGTAGAAAATGGGGGTTGGGTTCGTGGGTGGGCTCCAGGAGCCGGCCCCTGCGGGCTTATACACATTGAGCACCTACCGCCAGGTCCTTTGGTGTTAGGGGCCTACCACCGGATGGCCTAGCGGTAGGGTCGATGGAAGGAGATGGTAGCCCTTTGGCAAGGCTGACATGGACGAGTGGGCTACCATCATGGACCCCGGCAGTATCCTGTTGTACCCTACCGCCATGGGCCCAGGCGGTAGCAAAAAGGTCAGATCCCAAAAATATTTGCAACCGTGGTCAGATGATGTCTACTATGCATCCTTCTCCTTGTAGACGTTGTTGGGCCTCCAAGTGCAAAGGTTTGTAGGACAGTAGCAAATTTCCCTCAAGTGGATGACCTAAGGTTTATCAATCCATGGGAGGCGTAGGATGAAGATGGTCTCTCTCAAACAACCCTGCAACCAAATAACAAAGAGTCTCTTGTGTCCCCAACACACCCAATACAATGGTAAATTGTATAGGTGCACTAGTTCGGCGAAGAGATGGTGATACAAGTGCAATATGGATGATAGATATAGGTTTTTGTAATCTGAAATTATAAAAACAGCAAAGTAACTAATGATAAAAGTGAGCGTAAACGGTATTGCAATGGTAGGAAACAAGTCCTAGGGTTCATACTTTCACTAGTGCAAGTTCTCTCAACAGTAATAACATAATTGGATCATATAACAATCCCTCAACATGCAAAAAAGAGCCACTCCAAAGTCACTAATAGCGGAGAACAAACGAAGAGATTATGGTAGGGTACGAAACCACCTCAAAGTTATTCTTTCTGATCAATCTATTCAAGAGTCCGTAGTAAAATAACACGAAGCTATTCTTTCCGTTCGATCTATCCTGGAGTTCGTAACACCTTAAGACACAAATCAACCAAAACCCTAATGTCACCTAGATACTCCAATGTCACCTCAAGTATCCGTGGGTATGATTATACGATATGCATCACACAATCTCAGATTCATCTATTCAACCAATACAAAGAACTTCAAAGAGTGCCCCAAAGTTTCTACCGGAGAGTCAACACGAAAACGTGTGCCAACCCCTATGCATAAGTTCATTGAACCCGCAAGTTGATCACCAAAACATACATCAAGTAGATCACGTGAATATCCCATTGTCACCATAGATAAGCACGGCAAGACATACATCAAGTGTTCTCAAATCCTTAAAGGCTCAATCCGATAAGATAACTTCAGAGAGAAAACTCAATCCATTACAAGAGAGTAGAGGGGGAGAAACATAATAAGATCAAACTATAATAGCAAAGCTCGCGATACATCAAGATCATATCACATCAAGAACACGAGAGAGAGAGATCAAACACATATCTACTGGTACATACCCTCAGCCCCCAGGGTGAACTACTCCCTCCTCGTCATCGAGAGCGCCAGGATGATGAAGATGGCCACTGGTGAGAGATTCCCCCTCCGGCAGGGTGCCGAAACAGGGCCCCGATTGGTTTTTGGTGGCTACAAAGGCTTGCGGCGGTGGAACTCCCGATCGATTGTGCTCCTTGATGTTTTTAGGGTATATGGACATATATAGGCAAAAGAAGTCGGTCAGGGGAGCCACGAGGGGCCCACGAGGGTGGGGCGCGCCCAAGGGGTAGGGCGCGCCTGCCTGCCTCGTGGCTTCCTCGTTGCTTTCCTTACGTACACTCCAAGTCTCCTGGATTGCTTCCGTTCCAAAAATAACTCTCCCGAAGGTTTCATTCCGTTTGGACTCCGTTTGATATTCCTTTTCTTTGAAACACTGAAATAGGCAAGAAAACAACAATTTGGGCTGGGCCTCCGGTTAATAGGTTAGTCCCAAAAATAATATAAAAGTTCTTAGTAAAGCCCATAAACATCCAAAACAGATAATATAATAGCATGAATGCTTCATAAATTATAGATACGTTGGAGACGTATCAGCATCCCCAAGCTTAATTCCTGCTCGTCCTCGAGTAGGTAATTGATAAAAGAAATAATTTATGAAGTGTGAATGCTAGCAGGTGCATAACTTTGATCAATGACAATTTCAATCACCTTTTCTAGCATCATTATGTGTCATAACAGCAGTTCATCTCATAAAACTTCTCACGATCAAGTAACAAGATATTCACATGTTAAAGCATATACCATAAACTTTGTTGAAAACTAGCAAACTATGTTCTCAGTCATCAAACAATTGCAATTCATCTTATTTTCAGGAAGGGTCTATGTAAGAGCTTTGATTTAGTGAATCTCACATACTCAACTATCATGGAAGAAACTTGGTTCAAGGATTTGGATGCACAAGCAGTATTTCCGCTTAGTACTGATATTTTGGCTAGCAAAGGATTCTAAATAGCAAGCACCACATGTTGGAGGATCTATAAAAATATAACTTCTATACAAATATACCCAAGCATAACTCATTACGTTGTCTTCCTTGTCCAATTTCAACTAATTTGCTCAGGTTTGAAAATAATTAATGGGGCTCACAATCATAGAAGATGTCTAAGATAGTATATTTATATGTGAAATCTCTCTTCCTTCAATATTCTTTCATGAATTGTTCAAGTGACCAATACAATGTTTGCTAACCTTCAATAAATTTACCACCTCTACTTCTTAGATGTGAAGTCATTAATTCCCCATGGGATAAGCAAATGAAACATATAATTTCAGATTTATGACATCCAAGTCATTCAACCATTTACTCATAGGATATAAGTGAAGCACATGAGTAAATGACAAACTACTCCAAAAATATATAAGTGAAGATCAATGAGTAGTTAAATAATTATGTAGCTATGTGAAGACTCTCTCTCATTTAAGAATTTCAGATCTTGGTATTTTATTCAAACAGCAAGTAAAACAAAATAAAACAAAATGACGCTCCAAGCAAAACACATATCATGTGGTGAATAAAAATATAGCTCCAAGTGAAGTTACCGATGAACGAAGACGAAAGAGGGGATGCCTTCCGGGGCATCACCAAGCTTAGGCTCTTGGTTGTCCTTGAATATTACCTTGGGGTGCCTTGGGCATCCCCAAGCTTAGGCTCTTGCCACTCCTTATTCCATAGTCCATCGAATCTTTACCCAAAACTTGAAAACTTCACAACACAAAACTTAACAGAAAACTCGTAAGCTCCGTTAGTATAGGAAAATAAATCACCACTTTTGGTACTGTTGTGAACTCATTATAAATTCATATTGGTGTAATATCTACTGTATTCTAGCTTATCTATGGTTCATACCCTCCGATACTACTCATAGATTCATCAAAATAAGCAAACAACACATAGAAAACAGAATCTGTCAAAAACAGAACAGTCTGTAGTAATCTGTATCAAACGTATAGTTATGGAACTCCAAAAGTACTACCAAATTAGGAAGTCCTAAGAAATTTGTGTACCAATCCAGAGCAAAAATAATCAGATCAAAATAACTTTTATGTTAATTATCAAAACTTATTTACTGGGTGCAAAAGTTTCTGATTTTCAGCAGGATCAACACAACTATCACCGTAAGCTATCCTAAAGGTCTTACTTGGCACTTTATTGAAACAAAAGCTATAAAACATTATTACTACAATATCATAATCATGTGGACACACAGAAACAGTAAGGGTAAATATTGGGTTGTCTCCCAACAAGCGATTTTAAATGCCTTTCTAGCTAGGTGTCGGTGTCAAAACCGGCGGATCTCGGGTAGGGGGTCCCGAACTGTGCGTCTAGGCGGATGGTAATAGGAGACAAGGGACACGATGTTTTTACCCAGGTTCGGGCCCTCTTGATGGAGGTAAAACCCTACTCCTACTTGATTAATATTGATGATATGGGTAGTACAAGAGTAGATCTACCACGAGATCAAGGAGGCTAAACCCTAGAAGCTAGCCTATGGTATGATTATTGTAATGGTTGTTCGTCCTATGGACTAAAACCCACCGGTTTATATAGACACCGGAGAGGGCTAGGGTTACACAGAGTCGGTTACAATGGTAGGAGATCTACATATCCGTATTGCCAAGCTTGCCTTCCACGCCAAGGAAAGTCCCATCCGGACACGGGACGAAGTCTTCAATCTTGTATCTTCATAGTCTTGGAGTCCGACCGATGATGTAGTCCGGCTATCCGGACACCCCCTAGTCCAGGACTCCCTCAGTAGCCCCTGAACCAGGCTTCGATGACGATGAGTCCGGCGCACATATTGTTCGGCATTGCAAGGCGGGTTCCTCCTCCGAATTAATTCATAGAAGATTGTGAACACCAGGATAGTGTCCGGCTCTGCAAAATAAATTCCACATACTACCGTAGAGAGAATAATATGTACACAAGCTCAATCTGCTGACGTATTTTGTGGCGTGTCGTCACACCACTGCCAAGCCTTTACTTGAATCGTTTTTACTATACCACCTCAGCGCGTTTAGCGAAGCGGTTTCCTTGGCACGTCTTGTCGAAGCAAAGATCGTGTTCCCCTTATTCCGGGATTCCCATCAATACGGACGTGGGTAACTCAACCGTGCCATTGATTGTGGCGCTTGGGAGATAGGCGAGTTTTACCAGGCCGGTGGGGACGCATAGTCTTCGTCCGCCCATATATAAGGGGATAAGGATCCACCCTTTTTACCTACGCCTTCTTCCTCCTTTGCCTATCCATCTCCGCGCACTCGTGCTCCAGCGCCCAAGTCCGCACACCTCGCCTCAACCTTCTCCAGCCATGTCCGGAGCGGGAGGCAAGTGGATGGCCTCCTCCGTTATGGAGGGGCACATCGAAAAACTGCGCGGCGCCGGATACTTGTCCAGCGACCTCGCGCACCGGCTGCCCGATGAGGGGCAGCTCATCCCCACCCCCAGGCCCCATGAGAGGGTTGTATTTCTTCCCCACTTCCTCCGTGGACTGGGCTTCCCACTTCATCCCTTCGTCCGGGGGCTCATGTACTACTACGGCCTGCACTTCCACGATCTGGCGCCAAACTTCATCCTCAACATCTCGGCGTTTGTCGTCGTGTGCGAGGCCTTCCTCTGCATCCAGCCCCACTTCGGCTTGTGGCCAAAGACCTTCAATGTCAAGCCGAAGGTTGTGAAGGGCAGTCAAGCGGAGTGCGGAGGTGCCATGGTGGGCAAAATGTCCAACATCACTTGGCTCGAGGGCGCCTTCGTGAAAACCATCAAAGGGTGGCAATCGGGGTGGTTCTACATCACCGAGCCGCGTGACCCTAAATGGGCAGCGGCCCCCGAGTTCAGATCTGGTTCCCCCATGCAGCTCACCTCCTGGAAAGAGAAGGGCTTGCTATGGGGCAGTTCGGAGGAGCTGACCGGACTCCAGTCCTGTCTCCAGACCCTAGTGAACAAGAAGCTCAAGCTTGTCAACGTGATCCAGGTCATGCTCGTCCGCCGGATTCTCCCCTGCCAACAACGGGCCTTCAATCTGTGGGAATTTGATCCGGCACAGCACTGGACCCTTAGCGGGCTCTTCGACACAACGTACGAAGCTGCCTGGAGGGTGCTGTTCAGAGTTAATTGCAAGGAAGTACCACACTTGAGGCAGTTGTAACGGATCAGTACCATTATTCAGATTTTTTGCAAATCAATAGCACGTTTAAGGCTAATTGTTGCAAAATGGGCTAAGTGCCGTATTAACGCTGTATCTGACCTAGCGGCCCCACCTGTCAGGTGACGCATGGCATATTGTTTTTGCAGATATGACCCCCGCATTGCACTTAATCACGCAAATGCCCCCGCGAAGTTAAAAAAGAAAATTGCGCGCAGCTGGATTTTGAATCCGCGCCCTCCCGGTTACGACGGAGACGCCCAGCCACCACGCTAGGCCATCTCAGCTGTTGTAATACTATAGTACCTGCCTATATTATTTTAACGTTAAATAAATAAAACAAACGGTAAAATTTCGCATTTAAGATGATTCGAACCTGCGCCTGCGAGTGAAAGAAAGGGCGCGCCAGCCACTACACTAGAGAGATGCCCACGTCAGACTAGTGGCATTCCTAGATTTATCTAGTTTGCACATGTCCTGGCCTTTTTTCAGTTTTTATTATGTTTTTTGTTTCGCATTTCTTTTTTATATAGGTTTAGTATATGCCCGCGTCAGACTACGGTTTATTATTATATTTTTTGTAAATACAAACTAAACATTATTATATAAATACACACTGAACATTCTTGTATAATGTACGATGAACAATTTTCTTATACACACTGAACATAAATATACGATGAACTTTTTTAAAAATGCATAAATTCCTTTTTTGTACGTGTTTTTTTGTTTCTGATTGCTTTTATCTTTTTTAGATCTTTGGTATTCTTTGGATTTTCATGTTTTCAATTTTTTTACAGTTTTTATATAGGTTTAGTATGCAAAAAAGGTTGTAAATACACACTGAACATTATTCTATAAAAATACATTGAACATTATTGTATAATATACGATGAACAATTTTGTTATATACACTGACCATTTTTTTAATATACAATGTACTTTTTAAAATTTATAATTTACATTTTTTATACGATGTAATTATTTATCAATATACGATACACATACTATGTACAGCGCGTGCTATTTATCTTTTTTGTTACCATATGAAAAAAAGAACAAAGCACGGTATAAAATATTTACGCGTGCTACATAAATAGAGGAACACTGGTCGCGCAGCGGTAGTGAGCGCCCTTGTCGCACGTTCGAATCCAAGCTGCGGCCCTCTGTGATCGCTGCTTTTTTCGTTTTATTTATTTAATCGTCTAATATTATAACCGCTTAGTATCCCAACTTGTTAACTCATTGGGCCTAGCGTGGTGGCAGAGTCCCACCGTCGAAACAGGGGTGGCGCGGGTTCGAACCCCCGCAGCGCGCAATTTCCTTTTTTAAACTTCACGGGGTCATTTGCGCGATTAAGTGCAATGCGGGGGTCTTATCTGTAAAAACAAAATATGCCACATGTCACCTGACAGGTGGGGCTGCTAGGTCAGATACAGCGTCAATACCGCGCTTAGCCCATTTTGCAACAATTAGCCACAAACGTGGTACTGACTTGCAAAAAATCTGAATAATGGTACTGATTCGTTACAATTGCCCCAAGTGTGGTACTTCCTTGCAATTAACTCTGTTGTTCAAGGGGGGAGAAGCCCCCGCATCCGCGACTGAAGATCGCGGATTCAGCACGCAGCGCCCGGCCGGCGCGGTAAGCTATGTTATCCTTTATGGGACATTCATTTCTTTCATAGTTTGACTCTATGTGGGATTTAAAATTCCCCATGCCTTTAACAGGACTGACAGAGGACGTCTGGACAGGTTAACTATCCGGCTCCCCTCCCCGAAGACCCAGCGGATACCCGTTTGACGGGGCTGCTAGTCCCGGCACTTTATGTGGTGCCGGAGAAGAAGGCCAAGAAGAAGGCCACGGGAACCCGAAGAAGTTCCCGGCGCCAGGTGGTATCGGACTCGTCGTCCGATGGCTCCGAGGCGGACTCCTCCCCGAAGACGAGGAGGAAAAAGAGGCCTCTCCCCAAGAGGGGGAGAGAAGAAGAGGAAGGCTTCCCCAACGGGGGAGGCCGAAGGGTCCAAAAAGGGAAGGACCCTACCTCCGGACTGCTCCGCCAACACCGGCGACGGCGATGAGGAGTGGCCCTCAAGGGCCAAGCCCCTGGCGAGATCGTAAGTATCCGGATTCCTGAGTGATCTATAATTTTTCTTTTTGTCACACGGTGTCTTTCTAATGCCGCATACAATCTGTAGTCCAGCCGGGGACGATCTTCCCGCTTCATCGAGCGGGTCCTTGGCACCGTCGGATGTGGATTCCCTCTCGACCGCCTCAACTCCCCATGACGCTGACGACGCCGAGGTGGGATCCCGTGAGGGGACCCATCAAGAGGAGGAGGCTCCAGAGGTGCCGCAAGGCAACCTCCCGGACTTTGCACCGGACTCCGCACCGGAACCAGCAGTGGTTCCGGAGTCCGGCAAGCGGCCCCTTCATAAGAAGGGCAAGACCGTGGCACCGGTGGCCTCCGTCCAACCGGAGGCGCCAGACAACTTGTTGGAGCCGCTCAACGGAGCTTCCATCGAGGAAGAACACCGCACTATAATGAGTGCGGTGATTCAGAAGGTTCAGCTCGCTAAGAGCGGGCCGACCGAAGCCTGCAGCAGCCTTCTAACGGGCTTTGAGGTAAGAAATTTAAAATATGTAATTTAATACTGCATAGACAGTAGCCCCTGATGCTCAGTTCGGTGTTCGGAAAGAAAAGCCGGACTGAGGATCTAAAAAAGATATACGCAGGAGGTCTAAAAATTATGTCAATATGGGATTGCAGGCTGCGCTGCTGACCTCCGCCGCACTGACTGCGGAGGTCGGTGCTTTGAAGCAGAGCCTCGAGCGGTCCAAGAGTGAGCTCGGCCGTGCCAAGAAGTAGCTCGAGGACAGGGAAGGTGAGTAACACCGTCTTAAATTTGTACCTTACAAAAAAGGATTTTTGTTGCATGAGAAATAACAAGGATAACGTGGGTACTCCAGGGGCCACGAACGAGGTGGCAACCCTAAAGGAGGCGGTGTCTGCGGCCGAGCGCAATGCGGCCGCGGAGCGAGCCGAGCGGGAGAAGCAGGAGGCGAGGGTGGCGGAGGTGCAGCAAGAGCTCCAGGCTCTCATGAAAAAACATGAGGGTTTGGAGCGCGACTCGAGGACTCAAGAGTCCGAGCTTGCATCGGCTCTTGAGGGCGCAAAAGCTGCTAAGGCCGAAGCCCACAAGGCCCTCCAGGAGGTTGAGGATTTGAAGCAAATAGCAGCGGGTAAGGCTTTTTTCATGCAAAGCAAGCATGTGAAAGTGAATTACCTGTTACTTACCCGAATTCAGAGCTCTCCGGGAGCATTTGCAGATCTGCCTCGCAGCGTGTCCGATGCTACCACATTCTACCGGGCCGAGGAGGGGAGCTCGACGGAGAAGGTCTTCTGGTCTCAGTATGCTGAGGCCGGACATCCGGTGCCCCTTAGCGACCAGCTGAAGCAGCTGGTCGAGCTCCACAAGGTAGCTGAACAGGCCATGAAGGGCCTCATAGTTCGGCTGTGGCCCCAGGAGACCATGCCTGGGAGCTACTTCGGCCTGGTGCGGCGGCTGGTGGATGCATGTCCCTGGGTGGAAGTCGTCAAGCGCTCTGCCTGCATTGAAGGTGCCCGTCGGGCCTTGCCCGTGCAAAAGTGCACTGGGGCAGGCTGGATGCTGAGGAGCTTCTCACGGACGCGCCGCCGGTGGGCAAGGAGTATCGCACGCCCGAAATGTATTATAAGAGTGTCTTGAAGGGTGCCCGCAAGATTGCGGATGAGTGCTCCAAAGATGTAATATTTGATTAGACTCGCGATGTGTTATCCTGTGCGCTGAAAACTTTGTTCATGTGCGCTAAGCAACGCTTTTTGATTTAAAATATTACCTTCTGTGCGGCCGTTTATCAAATCTGAGAGTTGGCAAGTCGTCAGCTTCAGCCCCCATGCCACGAGTGCTGGGGTGTTCGGGATAAACTTGAGCACTCTTGTTCCCATTTTTGGGTCCATCTAGGGAGGCGCTCAACACGACGAACAAGGCAACCGGACTTATAATGCTTGAACACTCTCACTTAGCCATAGAATTCTATAATTTTAAATTTCAGCGAAGCCCCTAGTATTCGGAAGACCGAGTTTGGGGCGCTATCCACGCCTGGGCCAGACAAAGCCGGTTCCTCGCTCTAAGCGGCATAAGTCTTTAGGGACTCGAAAAGACCTCTCGAGCAGCGACCAGCTCTCGCCTTATCATGACGGTAAGTTTTAGCTTTCTCCACTGAGGCGCTCGCCCACCTCAACAGGGGCGCAATCGCAGTGGTTCTCCCAGTGCTACCTTAGCCGATAAAACGGAACGTAAGGTACCAAAACATGGGAGCCGGGAAAACCCAACTATTGACCCAAGACATGATTCGGAGCCGATGCATATAATACTATAAGTTCGGGGTGCCGCACTTGGGAAAGTGTTCGGACTTATCATCCCATAATGCGGGGAACTTAAGCCCCTGGTGTATTCGGCTGTACCAAAGTGTACGGATGCAGGATGTCATAAATGAACATATGTATATAAGAAAAAAAAGAAATGCAGCTATAAGCGAAAAGCGATGCATTGTTTATTCAGAAATACTGCCATGAATGCAGAGCGATACAAATAGTGCGGTAAGCAAGGGATTGGACTATTTAAACATGTCCCCCTCCAGGGGTAGGCTGCGGAATGGTGTATTAAACAGATTTAATGCTCGTAATGGAGACCACCTTAGTTTTCGTCGTAGCCTTTCTCCTTCCCTGGCTGTTACATCGTGAGTTCGACAGGTCTACTGCCGGACAAGGCCTCTGGTGAACGGAGTCCTGTGGATAAGAAAAAAGAAAAAAGGAAAAAAGAGCGACGCACTTGGGAGCCCCTGGTGTGGTTGAGCCGCACTCTGGGCCTGTTGTGGTCGTGCCCCTCCCCATATGCCCATGGTATCTCCAGAGCGTAATGATGTACGCGAAGGACTAGTCTTGCAATTATGCGAGGGCTGGGGTTGGGGACACATTGCTACGCGTGCTCGGAACATGCCAGGTGGCCTTGTTGTATGTTACTCCGGGCGCATTTGGCCGTGTCCGGTCACTTAATGGCCGGACTCGAAAACTGCCTTAAGAGGGTGCTCTGTACTTCTGCCGCGAGAGCTGCTGTGTGTTCCTCCGTTCGGAGGGAGCGTTCAGTGTTTCCGTTGACCGTGATGACTCCTCGAGGGCCTGGCATCTTGAGCTTTAGGTATGCGTAATGCGGCACCGCGTTGAACTTTGCAAACGCGGTCCGTCCGAGCAGAGCGTGATAGCCACTGCGGAACGGGACTATGTCGAAGATTAGCTCCTCATGTCGGAAGTTATCCGGGGATCCGAATACCACTTCCAATGTGAGTGAGCCTGTACAATTGGCCTCTACACCTGGTATGACGCCTTTGAAGGTCGTCTTTGTAGGTTTAATCCTTGAGGGGTCCATGCCCATCTTGCGCACTGTGTCCTGATAAAGCAGGTTCAGGCTGCTGCCGCCGTCCATCAGGACTCTCGTGAGGTGAAATCCATCAACGATTGGGTCTAAAACCAATGCGGCGAATCCGCCATGGCGGATACTGGTGGGGTGGTCCCTTCGATCAAAAGTGATCGGGCAAGAGGACCATGGATTGAACTTCGGGGCGACTGGCTCCATCGCATGCATCCCTAAGTGCACGCTTCCGCTCCCTCTTGGGTATGTGGGTTGCGTATATCATGTTTACCGTCCGCACTTGTGGGGGGAAACCCTTCTGTCCTCTACTGTTCGGCGGCCGGGTCTCTTCCTCGTCATCGCTATGCAGCCCCTTGTCATTGTTTTCGGCAATTAACTTGCATGCCTGCTTAAATACACAACAATCCCTGTTGGTGTGATTAGCTGGCTTTTCGGGGGTGCCATGTATCTGGCAAGAGCGGTCGAGTATTCGGTCCAAATTGGACGGACCCGGAGTAGTTCTTTTGAATGGCTTTTTCCGCTGACCGGGTTTAGAGCCTCTGAATCCGGTGTTGACTGTCGTATCCTCAGTGTTATCGCCGTTAACGCGGCGTTTGTTTTTGTTTCGACGTGACCTGCCATTGCGGTCCTTGGTATCCGGACTGCCAGAATTTTTGCTGAGGTTGTTACTGCGGGCTAGCCAGCTGTCCTCCCCCACACAGAAGCGGGTCATTAGTGATGTGAGAGCTGCCATGGATTTCGGCTTTTCCTGTCCTAGGTGCCGGGCCAGCCACTCGTCGTGGATGTTGTGTTTGAAGGCTGCGAGGGCCTCTGCATCTGGATAGTCAACGATTTGATTTTTCTTTGTTAGGAACCGTGTCCAGAATTGTCTGGCCGATTCATCTGGCTGCTGAATTATGTGGCTTAGGTCATCGGCGTCTGGTGGTCCCACATATGTGCCCTGGAAGTTGTCAAGGAATGCCGCTTCTAGGTCCTCCCAACACCCAATTGACTCTACTGGCAAGCTATTAAGCCAATGCCGAGCTGGTCCTTTAAGCTTGAGTGGGAGATATTTGATGGCGTGCAGATCGTCACCACGGGCCATATGGATATGAAAGAGATAGTCTTTGATCCAAACCGCGGGATCTGTTGTGCCATCGTAGGATTCAATGTTTACGGGTTTAAACCCTTCAGGGATTTGACGATCCATTACTTCATCTGTGAAGCATAGTGGGTGTGCGGTGCCTCTATACTGGGCAATATCACGACGTAGCTCAAGAGAGATTTGTCTACTGTGTTCGGCCTGACCGGAGTTGCTGTATCCGGCACGACGGTAGTCGGCTCGCATCGTGGGGCGCCCACGTGATCCGTAGATCGATATTGATTGTCTTGCCTTGTCTTCCAATATGTCTCGCAAGTCCGGCGCATTCCCCCGTGGCTTCATACTTTTCGAGCGATGCCGGGGTACGGTCCTGATGGAGGGCCTAGAGGCCTCTCTGTCGCGGCCACGAGGTGGTCGGTCTGCTGTATTGTGCGCTGGTGATGAAGGTTTATATGCCTCCTCCTCTAATCGGGGGAGCAACTTGCATTTTGGGTAGCTTTTGGAGGGGCGTTCGAGTTCGTACTCTTCGGCCGCAAGGACTTCAGTCCATCTGTCGGCTAGCAGATCTTGATCAGCTTGAAGCTGTTGCTGCTTTTTCTTTAGGCTATTTGCCGTGGCCATAAGCCTGCGTTTAAAATGCTCTTGTTCGACGGGATCCTCGGGCACGACGAATTCGTCGTCGTTGAGGCTTGCCTCGTCTCCGGAGGGAGGCATGTAATTATCATCCTCTACCTCTTCGTCTGCCGCTCTCTCGTGAGGGCTGGCTTCTCCGTCCTCCTGGGCTGAATCTTGCTGGAGGGGGTTATCGTCGGCACTCTCTGGGGTATTATTACCTCTGGTGCCGGAATCTCCATTCTTGCTGTGGCGGGATTTAGAGCGGCGCCGCTGACGCCGGCGCTTGGGCTGTTTCTTAGGGGAATCTTCCTCCGCTGCTTCTTCGCCATTCCCATCCTTTGGGATGTCCACCATGTATATGTCGTATGACGAGGTGGTCTTCCAGTGCCTCGTAGGCGCTGGTTCTTGGTCGTCTCCGGCATCGTCGTCCATACCATCGATGTCTTCCGAGTCATAGTCTAGCATGTCGGTTAGATCGTCAACAGTGGCTACAAAGTGGGTGGTGGGTGGGTTTTGAATTTCTTCGTCATCCGCATCCCAACCGTCCTGACCGCAATCCGGCTAGGGCTCTCCTGATAACGAGAGATGCTTTAGCGAATTCAGGATGTCGCCGAAGGGTGAGTGCTGAAAGATGTCCGCGGCGGTGAACTCCATGATCGGCGCCCAATCGGATTCGATTGGTAGGGGCGCAGGAGGTTCGGAGTCCGGCGAGGAGTCTGGCACCTCAGAGTCACGAGCTTTACGAGGGACAAGGTCAGTATTCGGCTCCGAACTAGGAGTCGGAGCGGACTCATGTGCGGCCTCCAGGGCACTGTCCGGCGGCAGAGCTAAATCATGCCCATTGTGACAGTGCAGCGCGCTCGGCTGTGGCTCGAATCCATCGAAGATCAAGTCTCCGCGGATGTCAGCCGTGAAGTTTAGGCTTCCAAATCTGACCTGATGGCCAGGGGCGTAGCTTTTGATCTGCTCTAGAAGGCCAAGCGAATTGGCCCGCAGTGCAAAGCCGCCGAACAAGAAGATCTGTCCGGGGAGAAAAGTCTCACCCTGGACTGCGTGGTTGTTGATGATTGAAGGAGCCATCAAGCCTATCGGTGACAACACAGAGGAACTCTCAATGAAAGCACCAATGTCGGTGTCAAAACCGGCGGATCTCGGGTAGGGGGTCCCGAACTGTGCGTCTAGGCGGATGGTAACAGGAGACAAGGGACACGATGTTTTTACCCAGGTTCGGGCCCTCTCGATTGAGGTAAAACCCTACTCCTACTTGATTAATATTGATGATATGGGTAGTACAAGAGTAGATCTACCACGAGATCAAGGAGGCTAAACCCTAGAAGCTAGCCTATGGTATGATTGTTGTAATGGTTGTTCGTCCTACGGACTAAAACCCTCCGGTTTATATAGACACCGGAGAGGGCTAGGGTTACACAGAGTCGGTTACATTGGTAGGAGATCTACATATCCGTATTGCCAAGCTTGCCTTCCACGCCAAGGAAAGTCCCATCCGGACATGGGACGAAGTCTTCAATCTTGTATCTTCATAGTCTTGGAGTCCGGTCGATGATGATAGTCCGGCTATCCGGACACCCCCTAGTCCAGGACTCCCTCACTAGGCATGATGATGACAATGATGCTCACATAAAGGATAAGAATTGAAACATAACGGGAGCATCATGAAGCATATGACTAGCACATTTAAGTCTAACCCACTTCCTATGCATAGGTATTTTGTGAGCAAACAACTTATTGAAACAATGATCAACTAACATAGGAAGGTAAAACAAGCATAGCTTCAAAATTTTCAACACATAGAGAGGAAACTTGATATTATTGCAATTCCTACAAGCATATGTTCCTCCCTCATAATAATTTTCAGTAGCATCATTAATGAATTCAACAATATAACCAGCACCTAAAGCATTCTTTCCATGATCTACTTGCATAGAAAATTTACTACTCTCCACATAAGCAAAATTCTTCTCATTCGGGATAGTGGGAGTATCATAAGAGACTCGAATACTATAAATTATTTCCACATTAAAAGAGTAATGTTCAAAAAAGGGTAATCATAATCATGAAATTTTTTATAAATATAATCATCACTACTTTTTATAGCATAGCTTTCATCACAATAATCATCATAAGTAGCAACTTTGCTCTCATCAAAATCGATTGAAACCTCTTCCAAGATAGTGGAATCATCACTAAATAAAGTCATGACCTCTCCAAATCCACTTTCATATTCATCACAATAAGATTCAACATCCTCCAAAATAGTGGGATAATTACTTCCTAAAGTTGACACTCTTCCAAACCCACTTTCATCAATATAATCATCATAAATAGGAGGCATGCTATCATCATAATAAGTTTGCTCATCGAAACTTGGGAAGCTAAAAATATCATCTTCATTAAATGTAGCATCCCCAAGCGGGACAAACATTACTTGTAGCAAATATATTCTCAAACATGTCATTCTCATCAAACAAAGCATCCCCAAGCTTGGGCCTTTTCATATCATAAGCATAACCACTCTCATCATTAATAGTATGGATATCACCAATAGTATAGCAATTATCATCATCACAATGAGTAATAGGAGCATGATCATTTGAGAGGGATAACTTTCTACCTTTGCTTCTCCGTCTTTTCTTTTCTTCTTCACGTCATGTGTGGGCTTAACCCTCTTTTTTGAGCTCCTTATTGATGAGATTGGTTGAATAGAAAGCTCCTCCTCGTTACCTGATTCATCATAAGAAATAATAGGAGGATATTGGGAAGTCTATTCCCTTTCATTAGTATTCTCTTCATCTTCTATTTGCTTTCTTTTCTTTATGTAATTGGCAATATAAGGATTTTCAATGCAATTCACCGCACAATACATATAAATTTCCTCTAGATCAATATCAAGAAATTTCTTAAGGTTAAATTCTGGAATATGCTTAGTTAAATGTTTTATTTCTTCATAACCAAAAAGCAAACTAAGTTCATTATGATGTGCAAGGGAAATCAAGTCATCACAATTTTTGGACATGATTCAATCATGAAACAATTTGCATCGGAGATTTAAATGACCATGTTCATTGCAAAGTTCACAAGTACGGTAAAGAATTTTAAATTTTCAGCACAAACATCTAGCCTCTCTTGCAACAATTTAGTTTCTAAATACTTATGCCTCTTGCAAAATCTATCTTCCCTATTTGGTGTATACTTGCAAACTCTATGCACTCCACAAAAGTTGACATGCTTATAAGAGACAATTTCATCCTGACTAGTGCAATCATCATAAGTACTATTGATATTCAAAGAGTTCATACTAACAACATTGCAATCATGCTCATTGTTCAAAGATTTAGTGCTAAACATTTTATAGATTTCTTCTTCTAGCACTTGAGCACAATTTTTCTTTCCATCATTCTCACGAAAGATATTAAAAATACGAAGCGTATGAGGCAAACTCAATTCCTTTTTTTTTGTAGTTTTATTTTATAGGCTAAAATAGTGATAAAACAAGAAACAAAAAGATTCAATTGCAAGATCTAAATATATACCTTCAAGCACTCACCTCCCTGGCAATGGCGCCAGAAAAGAGCTTGTTGTCTACTACGCAACCTTCTCCTTGTAGACGTTGTTGGGCCTCCAAGTGAAGAGGTTTGTAGGACAGTAGCAAATTTCCCTCAAGTGGATGACCTAAGGTTTATCAATCTGTGGGAGGCATAGGATGAAGATGGTCTCTCTCAAACAACCATGCAACCAAATAACAAAGAGTCTCTTGTGTCCCCAACACACCCAATACAATGGTAAATTGTATCGGCTCGGTAGTTCGGTGAAGAGATGGTGATACAAGTACAATACGGATGATAGATATAGGTTTTTGTAATCTGAAATTATAAAAACAGCAAGGTAACTAATGATAGAAGTGAGCGTAAACGGTATTGCAATGGTAGGAAACAAGGACTAGGGTTCATACTTTCACTAGTGCAAGTTCTCTCAACAGTAATAACATAATTGGATCATATAAAAATCCCTCAACATGCAACAAAGAGTCACTCCAAAGTCACTAATAGCGGAGAACAAACGAAGAGATTATGGTAGGGTACGAAACCACCTCAAAGTTATTCTTTCTAATCGATCTATTCAAGATTCCATAATAAAATAACACGAAGCTATTCTTTCCGTTCGATCTATCCTAGAGTTCGTACTAGAATAACACCTTAAGACACAAATCAACCAAAACCCTAATGTCACCTAGATACTCCAATGTCACCTTAAGTATTCGTGGGTATGATTATATGATATGCATCACACAATCTCAGATTCATCTATTCAACCAACACAAAGAACTTCAAAGAGTGCCCCAAAGTTTTACTGGAGAGTCAAGACGGAAAACATGTGCCAACCCCTATGCATAAGTTCATTGAACCCGCAAGTTGATCACCAAAACATACATCAAGTAGATCACGTGAATATCCCATTGTCACCACAGATAAGCACGACAAGACATACATCAAGTGTTCTCAAATCCTTAAAGACTCAATCCGATAAGATAACTTCAAAGGGAAAACTCAATCCATTACAAGAGAGTAGAGGGGGAGAAACATCATAAGATCCAACTATAATAGCAAAGCTCGCGATACATCAAGATCGTATCACCTCAGGAACACGAGAGAGAGAGAGAGATCAAACACATAGCTACTGGTACATACCCTCAGCCCCGAGGGTGAACTACTCCCTCCTCGTCATGGAGAGCGCCGGGATGATGAAGATGGCCACCGGTGAGGGATCCCCCTCCGGCAGGGTGCCGGAACAGGGTCCCGATTGGTTTTTGGTGGCTACAGAGGCTTGCAGCAGTAGAACTCCCGGTCTATTGTGCTCCTTAATGTTTTTAGGGTATACGGACATATATAGGGGAAAGAAGTCGGTTAGGTGAGCCACAAGGGGCCCACGAGGGTGTCGGGCCTGCCCAGAGGGGTAGGGCGAGCCTCCCTGCCTCGTGGCTTCCTCGTTTCTTCCCTTACATACACTCCAAGTCTCCTGGATTGCTTTCGTTCCAAAAATAACTCTCCTAAAGGTTTCATTCCATTTGGACTCCGTTTGATATTCCTTTTCTTCGAAACACTGAAATAGGCGAGAAAACAACAATTTGGGCTGGGACTCCGATTAATAGGTTAGTCCCAAAAATAATATAAAAGTGCTTAGTAAAGCCCATAAACATCCAAAACAGATGATATAATAGCATGAATGCTTCATAAATTATAGATACGTTGGAGACGTATCATCAGATCGTGCTAAACTAGGCCAAAAGGGTCAAAACACAAAAAAAATCCACGAGGCGATGCGTCTGCTGCCTCCACCACACGAATTGTTTTTGCATGCTAACCTGTAACCAGCGTTTGGAGAATACGCCTTTTTTCTAGAGTATGTCAATGGCATACCATATTTTTATAGAAGGCAGAAAGTTATGTACAAGATCCCTAATGAGATGCGGACAAGTCATAGGGAGAACACATAGCCACACCTACAGCCTAGCACCACAAGGCTACTCTCTCACGTATGTATCTAGAGCGTCGACTCCGCCAAGACCGGCCTTCCTCCAATCTTCAATTTTATCTTGTATCTCCGACTTAAGATGTGATACGTCTCCAACGTATCTATAATTTTTGATTGTTCCATGTTGTTATATTATCATTCTTGGATGGTTTACAATAAAGAGACTAAGGCATAGAAACATAGAATAAAGAGACTAAGGCACGTTGTAACTTCCGGCCCATGTATGGCCCATGACGTCTTTCGGCCCATATGAGTCCCTTTGTAACTCTTGGCCCATTAACGGCCCGTAATGAACAGTGTATCACTTTATACCCATTAGCGGCCCATTATTTCATTGGGCCGTTTGCAGCCCGTGTTACCTTTTGGCCTTCTCAGGGCCCATTTATTCTTGGTCTCATTTCTAGCATTCAGTTACTTACGTCCCGTTACTGGCCTCTTCTGCTTGTGGGCCAAATTCAGCCTATGGTTACACTTAGCCTGTTTGTGGCCCGTTAACCCATTGGGCTGTTTTCATAGCGTCATCAAATACGGCCTACTAGCGGCCCGTTATGGTTGGTCCATAAAACACACGACTTCCACTCTAGCCCATTTACGACCCATTTGTCGGTCTATTATTGGTCCAAGAATGGTATGGCCCATGTTTGGCGAAACGATTATATGACCCATAGAAGGCCCGTGGACCCGTCGCCTCATAGAAGGCCCATGGACCTGTCAGCCCGTAGAAGGCCCACGGATCCAACAGCCCGTAGAAGGCCCACAGATCCGACGACCCATAAAAGGCCCACGGATCCAACGACCCATAGAAGGCCCACGGACCCGACGGCCATAGAAGGCCATGGATCGTACGTCCCGTAGATGGCCCATGGATCGTACAACCTAGGGAGGGCCACGGTCACTACAACGTTTGGGTGAGTTGGCCCCGTTTGAACGATATAGCATATTCAAAGAATTATCCTACTCTATACTATCACCTCTAAAAAAC
This sequence comes from Triticum dicoccoides, assembly GCF_002162155.2. Lineage (NCBI taxonomy): Eukaryota > Viridiplantae > Streptophyta > Magnoliopsida > Poales > Poaceae > Triticum > Triticum dicoccoides. The sequence continues at coordinate 489,491,876 of NC_041387.1, read as the reverse complement.
ATACACTATACAATAAAGAGACTAAGGCATAGAAACATAGAATAATCCTAATTATACAATAAAGAAATTATAGCCAATTATACCCACTGGGCATTATGGTTCGGCACTAGTGATAATAAAGCATACACAAACAGCAAATTACATACACTGGGCAACTACAGCTCATACATCATGGAAGCGCATCAACATAACTTACCATTTGAACTATAATCTCTTCAGAAAACTGGATTGGCCGGATTCAGATAGCACAAATTCTAGTCTGCAAAATCTCCAATTCCTCCATGGTTACCTCAGTCTCTCGTTTCATTTTCTTGACTCCTGCATCTAATACATGCAAGTCCAATCTCAACTTGTTGATTGCATGTTCAGAATCTTGTACATGTTGACTTGCCCCCTGTAGTTGATGCTCGAGAACATCATCACATTCCAATTCCAATCCATAATCATTTGGCAACAGCCATGCCGCACTACTTGCAGATCTTTGTGTTGATGTCACTTCATCCTGAAATGTTTCTGTAAGTACGCATGACTAGGGCAAAAATATAGTTACAACAGTGAATCAAGCAAGACAGACTATTTTGTACATGGTAAAACATGACTAACAATAATGTTACACGTCATGAAGCATAAGCAGGTGATATTTTAAAAATTATAAAAATGGTAGTCTGTGCAGCCCGCATACAGAAATATCTCTTAGCTCACCAGAGGAGCATGATGTTGGGGAAATCCAAAACACAGATATGTTACAAATTTAGACAGCACGTTGCATATAAGCAAGTAGTTGGCCATTCTGTAGCTCAATTAAAGTCTTCGGGATCATAATGAACAGCAGAGGGATTCATACAAACCTACCACAACAAGCAAAACTATGCAATCATTAGCCTAGTATAAACTAGATTGTGAGCATCATGCAGTAATAGTTGGTTAATAGACTTCAAAGCTTCAGGCACACTTCGCCAGAGCAATTAAATGGTAAGGCCTTTAATTATGTCAACTAATAGTTATACAAGTACCCAACATCAGGCATCATTGTTTGGGCATCTCATTAACTGAGGACAAATAAAGCAATTCAAAAGAGCAATTTAACTATGCCTGAAACAAACAAGCAATTGAACTGTTGAGTCGGTAGCAAGCATACATGCATGCCTCAATAACATCCATGGCCTAGCTACATTTACTATATAAAGGAACAAGTAATGTAATATTGTTTGCCCCCCATTAATTATCTCAACTAGTATGTAATCAATATCCTAGTAATGATAGGGAGGCTAATGATGTGAATATGCATTTGGTTATGACATTTATGACATCGACAACTCCACCATGGCAGGAAGCAGTTTCACATTTTTCACTACTATAAGATGTTTTATATTTAAAAGTAGACTCCGTAATGAGTGAACAGACACATTAAAATGTGTTTACATACATGTGAGTTACAAAAAATATAGAACATCATATAGTAGTGCATGGAGTCAATGTCCCAATGACTGGGTTACAGGTGAAGAACCCTACACAAGCACAATGTCAGACAAATAGGATGTCCGGGTAATTTTAATATAGTGTGACTTACCTTAACTGGTTGAACAGGCTCAGCACTGCTCCTTCTTCTCTTGCAAGGATCCTCCCTAACATCTTGTACTAGGAAATCCTCAATCTTACCTTCATTGCACCCCCTCTGCAAGGTGACACAAACTAGTTACTGGTCTCCTTGGAAGATAAATATGCATACTAACCAGTCTGTGAACAACAAAAAAGGATGATATTATAACAAAACAACACCACATAATGAAACATGCCACATCTCTTCCACACAATGAAATGAGGATTTACTATGTGTGCACTATGTAAAAACTAGGCATACCTTCGAACTGGATCTCCAGGTACTCTTAGAGAGCCTACTTTAGTGTACAGCCAAACCTTTGTGTCACCTATGAGTTATACAAGCCCCCACTATAGCATCCCTTAGTGTTTAAATCGTTGGCAAGCTCTGTTAGTGTTAGGTCAAGAACAACAAGTAGTCAAAGCAAACATAGTATGACTGGCTGATACAAATAAGCAATTGAACATATGTGTGAGCAAATCTTACATATCAAGAAAAGAAGCATAGAGGGAGGCTTAGAGATCATCACTTGACTGACCAGATTTAAGGGGCATTTAAATATCATGTGCAACGTATGAACTAACATAAACATTGCATATTTCAGATTCTATAATGAAATGCACATGTATTAGGTTATGCCATGTATGATGATGCCTAAATGTACACTATAGTAGGCAGGAGTGATTCATCATTGCACGCACAATTGAATTGCAGGTGAAGGGCGAGTTCTATTCCACCTTTTCAGAGCTTATTGTCAAAATAAGCCATAAAAGATGTAAAGAAGTCATTTTTGAGTTATCGGCTTGGGCTTAACTTATTCCGCTTTAGAGGGGGGTGTTTCGGGTAGAAGCTCACTAAAAATTGAAGGGAAGGGGAATAGTGAAATGACTCTATTGTCTGCCTATATTACACTCAAAATGCCACTGCTCACACCCGCATCACACCTGGCCCTCAAGTAAAACAAACACCCAAGCATTCATTACCCTGCCCGCTTGCATCTCCTCTTCCTTTTCCCTCTACCTTGATCCCCTGCCTGCAGCGCTAGGGTTCCTCTAGAAAGCTGTCGCCACTGGTCCCATCTAGCATAGTCCTCGATGATGCTCTGTCCAGCTAGGATATATGGCCGGCAGGTAGGGCCAAATCTCCTCGGCTGCTCCTCCCTCTGGCGCCACCCCTCATTCTCATGGTCTCTAGCAGCTGCTCCGCTGTGGTCCATCCAACGCACTACTCCGGCGGGCACCGCACAACTACGGCTAATGTCACACTATGGCAAAAGGCACCTCCTTCCCCTCCCCTTCTCCCAGGCTGTGGCCTTGAGGTTTTGTTGAAGTATGAGCTCATCCAACAAGATGAGGATCTCCTCTGATTTTTTGCCAAATTTTCATTCTGATCTGCTATACAATGAATTCCTATGAGCTGCTTCTGCTGCTGCTATATGATGCATTGCTATGAGCTGATCCTGCTGCTACTATATGATGAATTGCTATGAGCTGCTGCTGTTATATGATGAATTGCGATGACTTGCTGCTGGTATATGATGAATTGCACGCTGCTGCTGCTGTATGATGAGTTGCTATGAGCTGCTCATGCTATTTTGATGCTTTCAGGTGGTGCTGCTATATGATAATAACCAGCCACTTGGACAATCAAATTTCGATAAATAATTGTTCTTCATTTAAATTTAGGTCATGCGTTCTTCATTTGAATTAGGCAATGGGATCTCTATGGAAGACATTGACCAAAGTAGATTGTGCCAAGTAGATGGTATCTTTGTATTTGCATTTTGAACCAAATATTTATGGTATGTTTTCCTACCATATTAATTACTGCATTGGGTTCAATTTCTGATGTTTGCAAGTCAAATTAATTTTCATCTGGACAGCAAAATGACAAAATATAATGCAATCTAGACTTTTCACGGATCATACCATAGATAAGTTGAAAAGGCAGGCAATGAAAAGAACTGGTTGGCTTATTACCTGGAGCTTATATTCAAAGGTGCTTATTTTCTTAGCATAACTCGAATAACTGTCCCTAAGAAACTTGGCCAATAGATCTGACATACAAATAACATGTCACGATGATTGCAATGGGAGAATCCTGCAAGAGAACTGGGCCAGAGTGACCTACCATAGCACACTATATAGGCTCACCGCTGCCTCTCCTTTTTTGCGATGTTCCATGAAATTGCCACATACATCTTGGACTTTTTCATTGCGTAACCTTGTCTGCAAGTTGACACAGCTAATTTCAGACATCTCTACATGATAATACATTACATATCCCTTGCGCATATTTAAACCACCAAATTAACGATTGTGTGCATAGCATAAACTAGCCATGACTCTGTATGCTGGACTAGCAGACACTCTAAGGGAGCCTAATGTAATGCACTGGAATTCCTACATGCCACCTACGATTTTGTGTAATGTACTACCTCTGTTCTAGCGAGTATCATGTATGACATCTACATATCTAATTTAGCAGCGAGTAGTAGAAATTATTGTCTGCCCAAAGGGATTACTGATCGAAAATCCTACACGCTGGCAGGCACACAACAATACAACAGAGAGAGACACACTTACAAGAACATAGCAATGCCTCAGTCCAGGATCTTGGTTGGCCAAGCTGTTAGATCCAGAAGAAACATCGTCCTTGTAGTTTTTGCCAGCTGCATAACATGTAACAGCGACCTGTTAGTATATTTGTAGTACATCTAACAGGTGATGCTGGACGGGTTTAAAGCTGACAAGTACCTAGGCCGTGGCGGCTGCTTGGCATCTTGCCAGACGGTGGGAATCAGGTTAGAAACGTAAGGGTGATGATGTTGCACTGGCTGTCGGGGTCCAGTAAGGAGATCTAGAACTGTCGAGTAGGGTGTTTGTAGAGCAGCTCCGGTAGGGTGGACTATAGTGTGGGCGAAGCGAATCTGAGGCCGTGGACGAGAGCGTCAATGAAGCTACTCCGGTGGTTGGGTTCAGGATGGTGTCGACGATGCGGATCTGCGGCCATGGACGGGGCGTTAGAAGCTACTCCGGTAGGTTGGATGAGGGTGAGATGAAGCGGATCTAAAGCCATGGACTTGTGTGTTGGCAAAGCGGCCCCGGTAGGGTTGAGAATGGTATAGGCGAAGCTACTCCGATAGGGTTGACAATGGTGTCGGTGAAGCGGCTCTGGTAGGATTGACGATGGTGTCGGCGAAGAGGCTCCGGTAGGGTTGAGGAAGGTGTCGGCGAAGAGGATCAAAGGCCGTCAATGGGGGCGTCGGTGGGGTGGCTCCGGGGGGTGTGGACGAAGCGTCTCCGATGGGGAGTATGAAGGAGCCACTGCAGATGCCCTGCGGTTGACGAGAGTACTGGCGAAGTAGATCCGGCACCGTGGACAAGGTCGACACTGAATGGGCTGTGGTAGAGTGGTGGATGAGCAGTCTACTTGTTTCTAGTGGAGGTGGGAGGTGTAGATGTGGCCGCAAAAGTAGATTCAGCGAGGTGGACGCCGCTGGAAGTGAATGGGCTCTGGTAAGCCGGTGGATGGGCAGTCGGGTTTCGAGAGGGAGGGGTAGAAAGGTCGATGAAGTACCGATGGCGTGATGTAAGATGCTCTGGTGCTGTGGAGTTAGTCATTTTTGCGGGAGGGGAAGAGGAAATGGGTGCCGTGTGGTGGGGGGAACCGGAAGTTACCAAAGCAGCCCCAACCTATTATGTAAATGAGTGTCGTATTATAACTGTTGTTCTCAGTACACCAAGGACAAAAGGGAAATTTCGCATGCTAAAGACTAGGCGGCAAAAATTTTAAAAGGAGGCGAGAGATTTTGCCGCCCGCGAGATCGTTCGTATCTAGTTTCAACTAATTTTGGATAGTGCTAGCAGGAAGGTCATGCAAGACTGTGTACACGGGGCACACGTTAGTAGTTAATAACTGGTGTGAAGTCCACCCCAGAAAAAAAAGACAATAACTCGGGATGATGCACCGATAACTTGGACGTTCACACGAGCGCGGCCAATCTTACGGGTGCAGAGGCGCGTTCACAAAAAAGGGATCAAACGCTCATCCTATGTATTTCTCGTGTAAATATATAATTTAGTGCCATTGGTTATTTACTTTAAGCATAATACATTAACGTGTTATTGTAGAGGCACACAAAAAGAACTGAATGTTGTAGTCACACAAAAGAAATGGATATTGTAGGCCGCTACTTAAAACTGTTACCTCATATGATTACATAGCCTCCATTTCATAAATTGCATACCCGTTGAATTCATATACGAATATTACATATATTACTTCATAATAGAACCTAATAGAACTTTAAATCATCCAAGACTAATGAATCCGAATGCAAGACTAACAATGGTGCATGTAAATGATAGCTACATTGGTTGTTTGAAGAAACATCAGTGTAACTTTGGCTTGCACAATTGAAAAGGATTGTTTAGAAAAAAATGTGATATGTGAGTGTCCAATCTTTATAGCATTTAATCAATATTGTATCTTTGGCCACTATATGAAGTAGATATTGATTTATGTTAAAGCGATGCACGTCCACGGTCGCTAGATAGTGATATGTGAATGAATTGTGCAATCTCTCTCACACGCATACATATCTCATTTCTCCGTGGGCATAGCAAACACACAAGCGCACTTCATGTATTTCTGTCCCTCCGTAAAGGTTAGAATTCATCTTTCTACCCCGTCCTACAAGTCTCTCACACAGAAACACACACGCTCTCTCTGTCGAACACGCCCACCCCTTCAATTCCACCCACGCACCGCCACTAATGTCTCAAAGTATAATTATGTCTAGCACACATATGCCTATGGTTAACTCGAGATGGATCCCATTGTAGGTATTCACATGGTTCTGGGACTCAAAAGATGACGGAGGTTACTATTGACTTGAAGGCGAAAACCTCCATCATCTTTTGAGTCCTGGAACCATATGAATACATGTGATGGGATCTAGCAGAGCACCTTTTGTTTTGAGATTTCGCTCTCTCTCTCT
>NC_041387.1:489478324-489484727 GCF_002162155.2 Triticum dicoccoides | reverse complement strand
CGCCCCCCAACAATGACAGCAGAAGGGTGACAACTCGATCTTGATCTCAATCCATCAATTGGTTTCTCTCTCAAGCACACACACACATACACTAGTTGTCTCTGTGCCTCGTTCACACACACTCGACATGACTTTCTCTCCGTATCCCCCTCAATATGTAGACTTCTCGCGTGCGCACAGTTGTAGTGACTATGACGTTGAACCCAGTGTGCCTTGTTTTTACTAGCCTCATGTGATAGTTTTCACCCTGTTTTCTATTAATTAACAAGGCAACCTTTTATTTGTTGCTACGAGTGAATCTGATATCATTTGGGGCAGACATACAATATATCACTTCGACCCAATTATCGCAGTAACTAATTTAAAAGAAACTAGCTAGATGCCCGTGCGTTGCACGAAACATCAAGATTTGTATGACTAGTTTATCTTGTGAGACAAATAGATGAACGAGGGAAGGCCTTATTTGAACATGTGGAGAGAGGTGTGGGTATATCTTTGCAAAATTGCCATAGTTTCCTTCCTATCCGTTAGATATAAATCCGACGGCCTATATTGTAGGATGGCAGGTACACCATCATCACCAACTCTGTTTTCTACTCCCTCCATTCCTAAATATTTGTCTTTTTAGACATTTCAACAAGTGACTACATACGGAGCAAAATGAGTGAATCTACACTCTGAACTATGTCTATATACACATCCGTATGTGGTAGCCCATTTCAAATCTGGAGAAGACAAATATTAAGGAACGGAGGGAGTATAGGAGTAGACATAGAGATATATCTCCTGCATCGTCCACAACGAACATGTGTTGGACTGGTTAGCGTCAGATGCTCGCAACGCGATGACCTGAGTTCGAATTCTGTCCTTAACTTTAGATTTTTTTTATATTACTAGCAAGATGCCCATGCGTTGCACGGAACCTCAAGATGCATTTGTATGAGTAGTTTATCTTGTGGGAGAAAAGGATGAATGAGGGAAGGCCTTATTTGCAAATGTGCAGAGGGGTGTGGGTATCTTTTTGCAAAATTGCCATAGTTTACTTCCTATCCGTCAGATATAAATTGGACGGCCTATATTGCAGGATGGTAGGCACACCAACATTACCAACTCTGTTTTTTATAAGAGTAGAGAGAGAAGTACAAAGCAGAGATATACTATTATTTAATATATACTTCTTTCGCTACTGTACTGACAGTGGAACCCACAGAGTACTTAGAATACAAGATTAAGGATGGATTTGTTTCTTTTTAAATTTCTGTACGAAGGTGTAGCCACCCTGTAAGTCATGTACACTGTACATGAAATTAACTTTTTATAGAGGGAGAATCATACATGCAATTAACTCAAATTGATTGGATGTGACTCTATTATTTCCAGCATAGGAGCATCTCCAACGACAGCCGGCAAATTTCCTCCCGCTTCCTTCCGCGAAGGAAGACATCCAACGCCAGCGGCATACATTTTCACAAATCTAACCAACTAGAGGAAATTCGTGCAAACACGGACTGATTTCATTTAAGCATGAAGGATTTCATATAAAAGAGTCAGATCTTCATATAAACTTGACGGATTTCATTACATTTACATGAACTAAGCGGTGCTAATCCAACTCTCGTGGTATAGTTAATACCTAATCTAAATGGCCGCCCACAGATCCCTTTGTCTTCCTCATGTCCGGCAAACACTTGCGGGGTCAACGAAGGTCCTCGGAAGAGACGAAAAAGCAAAGAAACCACCTGTATATGCATTCATCGCCTCGGCGGTGGCCTTCATGGGACCCAAGTGGCGGCGGCCTCCCATGTTCTACTTCTCCTTGATGATGGCGGCGGACACGGAGAACCTAGCAACCGACTTGTCACTCTCCATGCACCCAGCTTCTATCTCTGCCTGCATGGTGCTACCGCAGGCACGCGAGGCGCGCCCATAGACATGGGAGGCGCGCCCACCGCAGACACTGGTGGCGCGGTACGACACAGCAGCGACGATGCCCGTGCCGTCGTGCTGGCGTGGAGTAACTCGCCACTCCTCATCGAGCTGAACTGGAGCGGCGAGTTGCTGAACCACGCGCCGACTTGGGGCAGAACTAGCTCCGTCGGGCCAAGCGAGGTTGGTGAAGCACCGAGCAACCTCGCTCGTATCCGGAGGGCTTGGCAGGCCACCCAGCCGGGTAGTATGCCGGAGAATGGCTCCTCGGAAGCCATCGAAAGAGTGGAGAAAATGGTGAAGGAGGAGATGGGGGAGTGGTGGAGGGGTGCGATTCTTGCCCGCTGTCTGTCTAGCCTCGTTTAAATAGAGGGAGGATGATAGGATCTTGTCCAGAGTCTGGCCTCATTTAAACTGAGGGCGGACGGAAGGAGCTCCGCCAGCGTTCCGTTTAATTCCGGCCAGCTCATGAACGGACGTGTGGCCGGAGTAGGTTTCACGATTTGCATGCAGGTTTAATGGGGGCGTTTGATGGAGGCGAGGAGGCATGTTAAGTCGGGCATGCAGCCGGCGGCGCAGTACTATTCTATTTGACAGCGGGCGACATAGTTCCCGATACGGGTTTAATGCAGACGAGGGAGAGGGTAGCGGTTCCCGAAATATTAAACGACCAATGGTGCATCCTACTTCAATTAGCATCGTGAATGCATGAGGGAAGTAATGGGAGGAGGACCGGGAAAGAGGCAGCACGATGTGAATGCAATGCAATTTGCACTCATATATATAAAGGCACCCCTCCGTTCCAATGCATCTACCACATCGTACGCACCTAAGCGCCTACACTAAGCGCAAAAGTGCTCACTCCAGACCCACGGCGGCGATGCGCAGGATCGGCCAGCGGCTGTGCCAGATGGTCCACGATGCCGGCCTGCGCCATGGCGCCGAGGGTCGTCTCCAGATGGTGTTGGCGACCGGCTGGTGAATGGCCAGCGTCGACACCAGCTACGACTCTCAGTTGGACCAGATGATCATTGCCAACATCAACAAGTTCACCGTTGTCAAGAAGCTCGCGGACAACATCACTGTACACCTCCAGCCCACGCGCCCGGGCTCCTCATTGCCTGCCACCCTAACCGGCCTCCATGGCCGGAACCTCTTTCAAGCACTGGTGGCCTTGCGACTGCCCGCCGACGCAACAAAGAATGTCCACCTGGAGGTTGCGCTCGCTGCAAGGCATCTCGCCTTGCAAGAATTCGTCGACCTACACATCCACGTGTATGAGTTACTCGTGTACATAGCTATCTACAAGGCCGGTGAAGACGCTACAACGTTGGCCTTCCTCAACCGGCTGGAAGCACTGGACGCCTTTGCTGAGAAGCACCTTGACCTCGCCACAAAAGTCGTGGTTTCTAAGCCGTCGGTCTGTGGCCCGGCGCACTGAGTCGAGGAGGAGGAGGTCGTACGTTGATGGATGCATATTTCTTGCCTCATGTAACCACCATTGTGATCGCCTCATCATGGCCTGATATGTCTCAAATGTATCTATAATTTTTGATTGTTCCATGCTATTATATTATCTGTTTTAGATATTTAATGGGCTTTACTATGCACTTTTATATTATTTTTGGGACTAACCTATTAACCGGAGGCCCAGTGCAGATTGCTGTTTTTTTGCCTATTTGATTGTTTCGCAGAAAAGAAATATCAAACGGAGTCCAAACGGAATGAAACCTTCGGGAGAATCATTTTTGCAACAAATGCAATCCAGAGACTTGGAGTAGACGTCAAGGAAGCAATGAGGCATCCACGAGGTAGGAGGGCGCGCCCAGGGGGGAAGGCGCGCCCCCACCCTCATGGGCCCCTCGTGGCTTCCCTGACCGACTTCTTTCGCCTATATATACTCATATACCGTGAAAACATCAGAGAGCACGACGAAACCCTATTTCCACCACCGCAACCTTCTGTACCCGTGAGATCCCATCTTGGGGCCTTTTTCGGTACTCCGCCGGAGGGGGAATCGATCACGGAGGGCTTCTACATCAACACCATAGCCTCTCGGATGATGTGTGAGTAGTTTACCTTAGACCTTCGGGTCCATAGTTATTAGCTAGAGGGTTTCTTCTCTCTCTTTGGATCTCAATACAAAGTTCTCCTCGATCTTCTTGGAGAACTATTCGATGTAATTCTTTTTGTGGTGTGTTTGTCGAGATCCGATGAATTGTGGGTTTATGATCAAGATTATCTATGAACAATATTTGAATCTCCTCTGAATTCTTTTATGTATGATTTGTTATCTTTGCAAGTCTCTTCGCATTATCAATTTGGTTTGGCCTACTAGATTTATCTTTATTTCAATGGGAGAAGTGCTTAGCTTTGGGTTCAATCTTGCAGTCTCCTTTCCCAGTGACAGCAGGGGCAGCAAGGCACGTATTGTATTTTTGCCATCGAGGATAAAAAGAAGGGTTTATATCATATTGCTTGAGTTTATCCCTCTACATCATGTCATCTTGCCTAATGCATTACTCTGTTCTTATGAACTTAATACTCTAGATGCATGTTGGATAGTGGTCGACGTGTGGAGTAATAGTAGTAGATGCAGGATCGTTTCGATCTACTTGTCACGGACATGATGCCTATATACATGATCATGCCTAGATATTCTCATAACTATGCACTTTTCTATCAATTGCTCGACAGTAATTTGTTCACCCACTGTAATACTTATGCTATCTTGAGAGAAGCCACTAATGAAACCTTTGGCCCCCGGGTCTATTTTCCATCATATAAGTTTCCGATCTATTTTATTTTGCAATCTTTACTTTCCAATCTATATCATGAAAATACCAAAAATATTTATCTTATTATCTCTATCAGATCTCACTTTTGCAAGTGGTCGTGAAGGGATTGACAACCCCTTTATTGCATTGGTTGCAAGGTTCTTATTTGTTTGTGCAGGTACGAGGGATTTGAGTGTAGCCTCCTACTGGATTGATACCTTGGATCTCAAAAACTGAGAGAAATACTTACGCTACATTGCTGCATCACCCTTTCCTCTTCAAGGGAAAACCAACGCATGCTCAAGAGGTAGCAAGAAGGATTTCTGGCGCCGTTGCCGGGGAGTCTACGCACAAGTCCAGACGTACCAAGTACCCATCACAAACTCTTATCCCTTGCATTACATTATTTGCCATTTGCCTCTCGTTTTCCTCTCCCCCACTTCACCCTTGCCATTTTATTCGCCCTCTTTTTCCCGTTCGCCTCTTTTTCGCTTGCTTCTTGTGCCGTTGTTCGTCGTCATGGCTAGTCCTTCTATCATTGTTAGTACTCCCAATCATGAAGTTTTTGATTTCAAACAAAGGGAGGGAGAAAATCTAAAAGATACTTGGCATAGAATTTGCAACGCTCAGAATAGATCTACTAGGAAGCAATCTACTTCCGTTCTTCTTTGCTATTTTTATGTAGGCATTACTCCTTGGAACGGATATATTCTTCATACCATTACCGGAGGGAATTTCTTGGGTAGCCATACTTTTGATTCTTACAATGCTATGATAGATTTGTTTGGTCCACCACCTCTTTTGGTTAATGGAACTGTTTTAACTTTGGAACATGTGATGCAAAGGCTTGAAATTATTGAAAATAAAGTTGCCACTATAGAGTTAATTGAAATTTTGGATAAAAAGGTCCACAACCAAATTACCCAATATGGATCTAAGGTTGGAGTTACTCTGAATTTTTTTAAAGAAAAGGAACCTATAGTTAACGAAAGAATAGATCAAGATTCCACAAGAATCGGTAAACTTGAGGATATTATTACCAACTTAGGGTCTGCCTTTTCATCCGTAAAAAATACTCGAAATCCTCCTACTACCAAAATTACCAAATTAATGTATGTTCCTAAAAATAAGGGTGAATCTTCTAGTAAGGAAAATGCGGATCTCAAATCAATAAGTGTTCACCCCAGCTTTTTCGCTATCATTAAGGAACCTTTTGCTACGAACAAATTTCTTGATTTCTTGCCTAGGAGTTTAATCATTAATAAAAAGAATGAAACTCCAAAGGGTTATAAGTGTTCTATTGAAATATTGAATACCAAAGATGGCAATACTTAGATCTATTCTCGCTTTTATGCCTAGCTAGGGGCATTAAATGATAGCGCTTGTTGGGAGGCAACCCAATTTTATTTTTGTTCTTTGCTTTTTGTTCCTTTATAGTAATGAATAATTCATATAGCCTCTGGTTAGATGTGGTTTTATGTTTTAATTAGTGTTTATGCCAAGTAAAACCTATAGATCTTCTTGGGTGATAGTTAATTTGATCTTGCTGAAAAACAGAAACTTTTGCACGCATGAGAATAATTTTCATAAATCACAGATACGTGTTTTTCAGTTGATTCTTTTTGAATAGGATTAATGAACAAATTATCCAGGACTTCCTATTTTGGTAGAATTTTTGGGGTTCCAGAAGTATTCGAAAG
>NC_041387.1:489359115-489477689 GCF_002162155.2 Triticum dicoccoides | reverse complement strand
TAGAGAAGTTGGAATACAGTAGGTTTAACACCAATATAAATAAATAATGAGTTAATTACAGTACCTTAAAGTGGTGGTTTGTTTTATTTCGCTAATGGAGCTCATGATATTTTCTGTTGAGTTTTGTGTTGTGAAGTTTTCAAGTTTTTGAGTAAAGATTTGATGGATTATGGAATAAGGAGTGGCAAGAGCCTAAGCTTGGGGATGCCCAAGGCACCCCAAGGTAAAATTCAAGGACAAACAAAATCCTATGCTTGGGGATGCCCCGGAAGGCATCCCCTCTTTCGTCTTCGTCCATCGGTAACTTTACTTGATGCTATATTTTTATTCACCACATGATACGTGTTTTGCTTGGAGCGTCTTGTATGATTTGCGTCTTTTCTTTTTAGTTTACCACAATCAACCTTGCTGTACACACCTTTTGAGAGAGACACACGTGAATCGGAATTTATTAGAATACTCTATGTGCTTCACTTATATCTTTTGTGCTAGATAATTTTGCTCTAGTACTTCACTTATATCTTTTTAGAGCACGGCGGTGGTTTTATTTTATAGAAATTATTGATCTCTCATGCTTCACTTATATTATTTTGAGAGTCCTTTAGAACATCATGGTAATTTCTTTGGTTAAAATTTTAGTCCTAATATGATGAGCATCCAAGATAGGTATAATAAAAACTATCATATAAAGTGCATTGAATACTATGAGAAGTTTGATACTTGATGATTGTTTTGAGATATGAGGATGGTAATATTAGGGTCATGCTAGTTGAGTAGTTGTGAATTTGAGGAATACTTGTGTTAAAAGTTTGTGATTCCCGTAGCATGCACGTATGGTGAACCGTTATGTCATGAAGTTGGAGCATGATTTATTTATTGATTGTCTTCCTTATGTGTGGAGGTCGGGATCGCACAATGGTTAATTCCTACCAGCCCTTCCCCTAGGAGCATGCATGTAGTACTTTGTTTTGATAACTTGTATATTTTTGAAATAAGTATGTGAGTTCTTCATGACTAATGTTGAGTCCATGGATTATACGCACTCTCACCCTTCCACCATTGCTAGCCTCTCTTGTGCCGCGCAACTTTCGCTGGTACCATACACCCACCATATACCTTCCTCAAAACAGCCACCATACCTACCTATTATGGCATTTCCATAGCAATTTCGAGATATATTGCCATGCAACTTTCCACCGTTACGTTTATTATCACATGCTCGACCATTGTCATATTGCTTTGCATAATCATGTAGTCGACATCGTATTTGTGGCAAAGCCACCATTCATAATTCTTTCATACATGTCACTCTTGATTCATTATCCCGGTACACCACCGGAGGCATCCACATAGGGTCATATTATGTTCTAAGATTCTTGAGTTGTAAGTAGATAAAGGTGTGATGATCTTCATTATTAGAGCATTGTCCCATGTGAGGAAAGGATGATAGAAGCAATGATTCCCTCACAAGTTGGGACGAATCTCCGGACTTTATGAAAAATAAAAGAGGCTAAAGAAGCCCAAATAAAAAAAGAGGCCAAAGAAGCCCACCAAAAAAATGAGAGAAAAAGAGAGAAGGGGCAATGCTACTATCCTTTTACCACACTTGTGCTTCAAAGTAGCACCATGACCTTCATGATAGAGAGTCTCCTATGTTGTCACTTTCATTTACTAGTGGGTATTTTTCATTATAGAACTTGGCTTGTATATTCCAATGATGGGCTTCCTAAAATTGCCCTAGGTCTTCATGAGCAAGAAAGTTGGATGCACACCCACTTAGTTTCTTTTGATGAGCTTTCATACACTTATAGCCCTGGTGCATCCGTTGCATGGCAATCCCTACTCACTCACATCGATATCTATTAATGGGCATCTCCATAGCCCGTTGATACGCCTAGTTGATGTGAGACTATCTTCTCCTTTTTTGTCTTCTCCACAACCACCATCCTATTCCACCTATAGTGTTATGTCCATTGCTCATGCTCATGTATTGCGTGAAGATTGAAAAAGTTTGAGAATACTAAAGTATGAAACAATTGCTTGGCTAAAACCGGGGTTGTGCATGATTTAAATATTTTGTGTGATGAAGATAGAGCATAGCCAGACTATATGATTTTGTAGGGATAACTTTCTTTGGCCATGTTATTTTGAGAAGACATGATTACTTTGTTAGTATGCTTGAAGTATTATTACTCTTATGTCAATATTAAACTTTTGTCTTGAATCTTTCGGATCTGAACATTCATGCCACCATAAAGAAAATTACATTGAAAATTATGTTAGGTAGCATTCCACATCAAAAATTCTGTTTTTATCATTTACCTACTCGAGGACGAGCAGGAATTAAGCTTGGGGATGCTTGATACGTCTCCAACATATCTATAATTTTTGATTGTTCCATGCCATTATGTTATCTGTTTTGGATGTTTAATGGGCTTTACTATGCACTTTTATATTATTTTTGGGACTAACCTATTAACCGGAGGCCCAGTGCAGATTGCTGTTTTTTTTGCCTATTTCAGTGTTTCGCAGAAAAGGAATATCAAACGGAGTCCAAACGGAATGAAACCTTCGGGAGAATCGTTTTTGGAACAAACGCAATCCAGGAGACTTGGAGTAGACGTCAAGGAAGAAATGAGGCGGCCACGAGGTAGGAGGATGCACCCAGGGGGTAAGCGCGCCCCCCACCCTCATGGGCCCCTCGTGACTCCCCTGACCGACTTCTTTTCGCCTATATATACTCATATACCCTGAAAACATCAGAGAGCACCACGAAACCCTATTTCCACCGCCGCAACCTTTTGTACCCATGAGATCCCATCTTGGGGCCTTTTCCAGCACTTCGCCGGAGGGGGAATCAATCATGGAAGGCTTCTACATCAACACCATAGCCTCTCCGATGATGTCTCAGTAGTTTACCTCAGACCTTCGGGTCCATAGTTATTAGCTAGATGGCTTCTTCTCTCTCTTTGGATCTCAGTACAAAGTTCTCCTCGATCTTCTTGGAGATCTATTCGATGTAATTCTTTTTGCGGTGTGTTTGTCGAGATCCGATGAATTGTGGGTTTATGATCAAGATTTTCTATGAACAATATTTGAATATCCTCTGAATTCTTTTATGTATGATTTTTTTATCTTTGCAAGTCTCTTCAAATTATCAGTTTGGTTTGGCCTACTAGATCGATCTTTCTTGCAATGGGAGAAGTGCTTAGCTTTGGGTTCAATCTTGCGGTGTCTGAGGGAGTCCTGGACTAGGGGGTGTCCGGACAGCCGGACTATCATCGTCCGCCGGACTCCAAGACTACGAAGATACAAGATTGAAGACTCTGTCCCGTGTCCGGATGGGACTTTCCTTGGCGTGGAAGGCAAGCTTGGCGATACGGATATGTAGATCTCCTACCATTGTAACCGACTCTATGTAACCCTAGCCCTCTCCGGTGTCTATATAAACCGGAGGGTTTTAGTCCGTAGGACACAACATCCATGACAACAATCATACCATAGGCTAGCTTCTAGGGTTTAGCCTCCTTGATCTCGTGGTAGATCCACTCTTGTAATACACATCATCAATATTAATCAAGCAGGACGTAGGGTTTTACCTCCATCAAGAGGGCACGAACCTGGGTAAAACATCGTGTCCCTCGTCTCCTGTTACCATCCGCCTAGACGCACAGTTCGGGACCCCCTACCCGAGATCCGCCGGTTTTGACACCGACATTGGTGCTTTCATTGAGAGTTCCTCTGTGTCGTCACCGATAGGCTCGATGCCTTCTTCAATCAACAACAACGCTGTCCAGGGTGAGACTTTTTTCCCCGGACAGATCTTCGTATTCAGCGGCTTCGCTCTGCGGGCTAATTCACTTGGCCATCTGGAGCAGATCGAAAGCTACGCCCCTGGCCGTCAGGACAGATTTGGAAGCCTAAACTTCACGGCGGACATCCGCGGAGACTTGATCTTCGATGGATCCGATCCGCAACCGAGCGTGCCGCACTGTCACGATGGGCATGATCTAACTCTGCCGCCGGACAGCACCTTGGAGGCCGCACACGAATCCGCTCCGACCTATAGTCCGAAGCCGATCGCGCAGATCGAGGACGGATGGTTGGACACCTCCTCGGGAGCTGCGACTTCCACGGCGATGGAGCCGAACACTGACCTTGTTCCCTATAAAGCTCGTGACTTCGAGGTGCCTGACTCCCTGTCGGACTCTGGACCTCCCGCGCCCCTGCCAATCGAATCCGATTGGGCGCCGATCATGGAGTTCACCGCTGCTGACATCTTTCAGCACTCACCCTTTGGCAACATTCTAAATTCGCTAAAGCATCTCTCGCTATCCGGAGAGCCCTGGCCGGATTATGGCCGGGATGGTTGGGATGCGGACGACGAAGAAATTCAAAGCCCACCCACCACCCACTTTGTAGCCACTGTCGACGATCTAACCGACATGCTAGACTACGACTCCGAAGACATCGACGGTATGGACGACGATGCCAGAGACGATCAAGAACCAGTGCTCACAGAGCACTGGAAGGTCACCCCAACCCATGATGTATATATGGTGGATACCCCAAAAGGAAGCGATAACAAGGACCAACGGGGCACGGCAAAGGATAATCCCGCCGATAAACAACCAAAACGGTGACGCAGACGCTGCCCTAAGTCCCGCCTCGACAACAACAGCGCTCCTAATGACCCAGCAATAAAGCAGGGCAAACCGATGGACGACGAACATGCAGCCAAGCAACCGTCCGAACAGGACGAGTCGGATAATCAATCCATGCCCGGCGAAACCAACAGTCCAGAATAAGAGCCTTCGGAAAAGACTCGTCGCCACTGCAAGAAGTTTGAAGCAGGAAAAACGGAAGCTCAAAACAGCGGAAGACATACTCAGAATGAGGTGGAGCAAAGTGCTCAAAACCGTAGACAAATACGGCAATGGCCATCAATCAAAGAGCTATCCGAAGCGCAAGCCGCTGCCAGAATTTGACGAGGAAGCCATAGAGCCTCCACAGTCAAAAAACAAAGAGGCCGCCTAGCCGGATAGACGGCCAGATGATAGGCCAAAATCTACAAGCGGCGCCGCACACAAGCCGACTCATGAGCCTGGGAAAACAGATGGCCCAGCCAGGTCGATTTACGGACCAAAAAAGAGGGCCCCAGGAATCAACACAACACACCAAGTGTCCGAAGACAGCGGCACACCCACTATGTTTCACCAATGAGGTGCTGGATCATGAATTCCCAGCAGGGTTTAAACCCATAAACATAGAGGCTTACGACGGAACAACAGACCCTGGAGTCTGGATAGAGGATTATATATTACACATACACATGGCTAGAGGAGATGACATCCACGCCATAAAATATCTACACCTCAAGCTCAAAGGGCCAGCTCGGCATTGGCTCAAAAGCCTCCCAGAAAACACTATTGGAAGTTGGGAAGAGCTTGAGGACGCGTTTAGAGCAAATTTCCAAGGGACTTATGTCCGCCCTCCGGATGCAGACGATCTAAGTCATATAACTCAACAGCCCGGAGAGTCAGCGCGCAAATTCTGGAACAGGTTCCTTACTAAAAAGAACCAAATAGTCGACTGTCCGGACGCCGAAGCCTTAGCAGATTTCAAACACAACGTCCAAGACAAATGGCTCGCCAGACACCTCGGCCAAGAGAAGCCAAGGACAATGTCCGCGCTAACAAGCCTCATGACCCGCTTTTGCGCGGGGGAAGACAGTTGGCTAGCAAGATGCAGCACCAGCGACCCAAGTACATCCGAGATAAGAGATGGAAATGGAAAATCACGGCGCAAAAAAGATCAGCGCCGGAATAAAGAGAAAAGCCCAAAGAACACGGCGGTCAACGCCGGATTCAAAAGCTCGCGACCAAACAATAAAACACTGCCTCTTAAGGACAACAGTGACGAGCTATCCAACTTAAACAAAATTTTGGATCGGATATGTCAAATCACAGTACCTCCGGAAGGCCTGCAAACCACACCCACCGAGATTGTTGGGTTTTCAAACAGTCCGGCCGACTCAACGCCGAACACAAGGGGCTTGACGCACCAAGCGAGGACGACGACGAACCCCACCACCAGGGCACCGGAAAACAAAAGACTTTCCCACAAGAAGTCAAAGCAGTAAACTCACTTCATGTGATAATACGGAAAAACAATGCAGCACCCGCTAAGATGGGTCTCGCACGGTCCACCCCAGCGGAACCCCGAGATTGGATGTCAAAACCAATCACTTTTGACCACCTGGATTATTCCAGAAGTGTTCGAAATGCAGGATGGACTGCTCTGATATTAGATCCTATAATTGATGGACTACAATTTACACAAGTCCTGATGGACGGCGGCAGCGATTTAAACCTGCTATATCCGAACACAATCCGCAAGTTGGGGATAGACCTTACTAAAATTCGACATAGCCGCACTTCCTTTAAAGGAGTGACGCTAGGCCCTTACGCCAAGTGCACAGGCTCCTTATTACTAGAAGTTGTGTTCGGGTCACCGAACAACTTCCGACGCGAAAAGCTAATCTTCCATGTCGCCCTATTCAAAAGTAGCTATCAAGCACTACTGGGACGCGAAGCTTTTGTCCGCTTTAACGCAATACCACATTACGCGTCTCCTACATTTAAAATGCCCGGTCCACGTGGCGTCATTTCATTAAGAGGGTCATCTAAAGACCCCGGACACGGCTAGACGAGTCCGGCATAAATAAGCTAGGGGCTCCCTAGCCGCGCACCCTTCACAAGGGGATGTGCGTATAAGCAATAATGAGCTAATATAGATTCTGCTTTATTTATTTATTGATATTTTTCATACACTTTTTCGCACGATTTCCTTTCAAACTAAGTTCCTCTCTTTTTACAGATGAACACCGTGCACACCCGTCCAGGATAACGGCACAACGGAGACACAGGCGCAGACGTGCAGTAGGG
Organism: Triticum dicoccoides; assembly: GCF_002162155.2. Classification (NCBI taxonomy): domain Eukaryota; kingdom Viridiplantae; phylum Streptophyta; class Magnoliopsida; order Poales; family Poaceae; genus Triticum; species Triticum dicoccoides. The sequence continues at coordinate 489,470,742 of NC_041387.1, read as the reverse complement.
ACCCGTGGCTAGGATTCTTTTCAGATTAAGACCCTGCGTAAACCTTTTTTACTGTCTCTTGTTGCTATAATCCCATGGTTTTTCATGATAACCAGAGAGGATACTGACGTTTTGGCATCGGCCGCGTCAGAGGACCTCGCCCGTACCTGGACACAAGGGGCTTAGGGCATTGTTTCGCCCGTTATTATAAAAGACCGAACACCTTAGGGAGTGTTCGGCGTCTCGAGTTAGGCCTTATATGCATCAGCTCCGAATCATGTCTTTGGTCAAATGTTGGGTTTGCCTGGCTCCTGTGTTTTGCTGCCTTACGTTCCGTATCATCGGCTAATGCAGCACCAGGAGAACTACTGCGATTGTGCCCCAGTTCGGCTGGGCGAGCACCTCAATAGAGAAAGCCGAAAACTGACTATCATGATACAGCGAGAGACTGGTCAACCACTCGATCGACCACCGGAATGTTTAGAATTCCTCCGCTTTGACGAAGGACCATTTCCCGGTCAGTCACACACGCGCCCCGAATTCGGAGAGCGCGGTTCCCCCAGGGGCTATATCGTAGCCCCACTCTCGAACTCCAATGGCTAAGTGAAAGTGATAAAGCATCATAGTCCGGTTGCCTCGTTTGCTATGCTACCACCTCCTCAACAGGACCGAGACGTCGGATTAAGTGTGAAAATGCGCTATTTTGCGAACACCCCCACACCTTGTGCGTGGGGGCTGAAGCCAAAGACTGCCATCTTTCAGGTTATACACACGTATACATAAACGGCCGCATAGGAGATATTTCAATACTTGGAACGCACAAGTATAAAAAGCGATTACATCATAACCATTGTTTTACAAAATAAAACGTTCATTTGAACGTGACATTTTTCGAGCACTGCTACTCTATTACACGAGCACCACGCATAACTTCCCCAAAATAGTGCTCGGCGGGTAACCGGCTTTCGTCCCAACCCTGGGTTGCAACAGCGGTGGCATCCATCTCTGTCCAGTGTGTCTTCACACGGGCAAGGGCCATCCGTGCACCCTCTATGCAGGCCGACCGCTTCATCTCCTTGATATGCGGCACCGCCCCAAGAAACTGCTACAATAAGGCAAAATAGCTCGTCGGCTTGGGCCTCTCCGGCCAGACATGAGTCACGATATCCGTCATGGCAAGTCCGGACAACCTATTCAGCTCAGCCCATTCGGCCAACCGATCGGTCAGCGGAAGTGAACGATCCGGACTATGGAATTGAGACCAAAATAGCTCTTTCGTCTTGTGATCCTTCTGACTTCGGAAGTGCACAATGGCATCGGCCGCACTCGCCGCTAAGTCCATATATGGATCCTCCGGACCCCACAGCTGGCCAAGCTGGGCATACTTTGAATCCGTAAATCTGCGGCGTAGCAGAAAAGGCTTGCCAGCCACAATGTCTCCGGCTTGACGCAGCTCCTCCTTCATAGCCCGCATTGCAGAACGGGCATCCTTGGCTTCGGCGGTGGCCTTCCCCAGGTCTTCTCGCTCCGATAGGCGCTCCTTCTCAAGAGCCTCATTGCGGTCGGTAGCATCCTTCAATTTAACGGCCAATTCGGCCATCTCTTCCCTGCTTCGGCAGTGTGCAGCCCTTTCGGCTTCTAACTCCTCGGCCGCCCTCGAGGCAGCCGCATCACTCCTTCTGGCTTGCTCCTTGGCTTGAGCAAGTTCTGCCCGAAGGCTCTCCACAGCAGCAGCACCATCTGCATTAAGCATAAATATTGTAAGAGGTGGGCTTTGGCTCCCTTAATAGGTGACTGCGGAGAAACAATCTACCTTGCGGTTCGTCAAGTCGCTTGTTGACTAGCGCGATGTCTGCATCCGCAACATCGAGTTGCCGCATTAATTCAGCAACTCCATTAGTCCGGCTAGCCCCCGGACTATCCGCCACCTGCATAGGAAAGGCGACACTCAATATCTGCGATTTTGATCCTCGGCACACGGTCGCTTTCGACAACCTACCGAGTCTCAGGGGCTACTATCTATACAGGGTGCACTTTCATGTGCAAAACTATCAAAAAGGTGCGTCGTTTTTACGTACCTCAAACCCCGCCAGCAAACTCCTGACGGCATTATGCAATCCGCTTTCGGCGGACGAAATCCTTCCAACCACCATGCTCATCAATGCACGGTGATCTTCTGAGATGGACGCCCTCTCAATCAGATCCTTCAGCTCCCCCGGCCGAACACTAGTCGGCACCGAACTCTTCGGCTCTGCCGGGCTCGGGGATACCCTCCGTGACGACACTTCAGGCTCGTCCGCCCTATCCGACGGCACAGCAGACGGAGGCGTCTCGCTCTCCATCATCTCCGGACGAAGATCCCCCGAAGACGAGCTCATCTGAGAAGGTCGCAGATCCGAACTACAAGGTAAAAATTTCGGTTACCCTCAGAAGCACAAATAGGGATGTTTCTTATTAATGAACTCCCCTTTTTCTACTCACGGCTCGCTGGAGGGCTGATTCTTTAGAGAAGATTGTGCGGCCGGGACCTCCCCGGACGCAGGACCCTCTGGTGAAGATTTCTTCCCCCGCTTAGGGGCTTTGGCCTCCGGGTCTTCGGAGGCGGTCCTCTTCTCCCCCTGGAGGGAGGGATTCTCGATCCCCCCTTCTTCAAGCGCCCCCTTGGGCGAGGTGGTAGATCCTATATTTTCCCCTTCGCCTTCTTCTGAAGGCGCGACCTCCAACATTCTGACCAGCACGGGCTCCGGCGCGGTCTCTGGGAGGGGAGCCGGACACCGTATCAGCTTTGCCTGCGCTATCCACTCCTGTTGAAGGATAACGGGTTAAAAGGCGAATTGTAGAAAGGCAAACAAACGGTGCGTCCGAACACTGAGCTACTTACTTGAGTATCCGGGCGATTGCAGCTTAGGCCGGCATCCTCGGTCAATTCCGGACACGCCGCCTGCGGTCCGAAGAATAACTTGTACATCTCCACGGGTGTCGTACCCATGAAGTGTTGGAGAATCCGTGTTCCCTCCGGATTGAACTCCCATAGCCGGAGAGGACGGCGTTTGCAGGGCAGAAGACGCCTGATTAGCATGACCTGCATCACCACGACCAGATCGATCTCCCTCGCTTGGAGGTCTCGAATCCGGCCATGCAATAGGGGCACGTCTTTTGACGGCCCCCAGTTGAGCCCTTGGTTGACCCACGACATCAACCGTCGTGGAGGTCCCGAGCGGAATGAAGGCGGCGGCTTCTGCCTGCTGCCCTTTGGAGCGGTGATATAGAACCACTCCTGCTGCCACAAGCCGAGCTCCTCTTGGAAGGAGCCCTCGGGCCACGGGGCATCGACCCTCCTGCTTATGGCCCCCCGCCGCACTCTGCTTGACGCCCCCCAATCATCTTCGGCTCCACATTGAAGGTCTTCAGCCACAGGCCGAAGTGGGGGGTGACGCGGAGGAAGGCTTCGCAGACAATAATAAATGCGGAAAAATGGAGGATGGACTCCGGAGCCAAGTCATGGAAATACAGCCCGTAGTAGAACATGAGCCCTCTCACGAAAGGATCCATCGAGAAGCCTAAACCCCGACGGAGGTGGGATACAAAGACGACGTACTCACCGGGCTCGGGAGTGGGTATGGCCTGCCCTTCGGCGGGCAACCTGTGCGAAATCTCGTAGGACAGGTACTTGGCCTCTCGCAGCTTTAGCACGTCCTCCTCCATGACGGAGGAGGGCATCCACCGGCCCTGAAGGTCGGAGCCGGACATTGTTGAAGGTCCGAAGCACTCGAATCTGGGGCTCTGGGTGTTGGAACTTGGAGCGAGGAGAGGATTCGATGGAAGATTGAAGAAAAGAGACGAGCCTTGGTCCTGTTATAAAGAGGGAGAATACCAAGAGCCGTCTCCGCGACCGTTCGGGACTCGCCTTCGATAGAGGAGGCGTGGCGACGGGCGCGGTTGGATTACCCACGACTGTATTCATGAGAATCCCGGAATAAGGGGAATACGATCTCTGCTTCGACAAGACGTGCCAAGGAAACCGCTTCGCTGAACGCGCTGAGGTGGTGTAATAAAAAACGATTCAAGTAAAGGCTTGGTAGAGGCGTGACGTCACGCTACAAGATACGTCAGCAGATTGAACCTGTGTACATGATATTCTCTCTACGGTGGAATGTGGAATTTATTTTGCAGAGCCGGACACTATCCAGGTGTTCACAATCTTCTATGGATTATTCGGAGGAGGAACCCGCCTTGCAATGCCGAACATTATGCGCGCCGGACTCATCGTCATTGAAGCCAAGTTCAGGGGCTACTGAGGGAGTCCTGGACTAGGGGGTGTCCGGACAGTCGGACTATCATCGTCCGCCGGACTCCAAGACTACGAAGATACAAGATTGAAGACTCCGTCCCGTGTCCGGATGGGACTTTCCTTGGCATGGAAGGCAAGCTTGGCGATACGGATATGTAGATCTCCTACCATTGTAACCAACTCTGTGTAACCCTAGCCCTCTCCGGTGTCTATATAAACCGGAGGGTTTTAGTCCGTAGGACACAACATCCATGACAACAATCATACCATAGGCTAGCTTCTAGGGTTTAGCCTCCTTGATCTCGTGGTAGATCCACTCTTGTAATACACATCATCAATATTAATCAAGCAGGACGTAGGGTTTTACCTCCATCAAGAGGGCCCGAACTTGGGTAAAACATCGTGTCCCTCGTCTCCTGTTACCATCCGCCTAGACGCACAGTTCGGGACCCCCTACCCGAGATCCGCCGGTTTTGACACCGACAGTGTCCTTTCCCATTGATAGCAGGGGCAGCAAGGCACGTATTGTATTGTTGCCATCGAGGATAAAAAGATGGGGTTTATATCATATTGCTTGATTTTATCCCTCTACATCATGTCATCTTGCCTAATGCATTACTCTGTTCTTATGAACTTAACTAGTAGAATGCCCGTGCGTTGCTACGGGCTTTTCAAATATTTGACTAAAGTTATATATAAACATAATGCATATTAACTTTCACATTTATACAAAAGATAATCTATAATTGTTGAAGTCAACTTCATTTGCAATTTAAATGATAAAAAAGGCAATTTTACGGTGTATACATAGAGAGCGATGATCCAATTAATAATCTATTACAAATTAAAATCTACTTGATGCGCTTATGATATTCTTGCACAGTATCAAAAAATTTATCATTAGCTGCATTCACATGATATTTAAGCATGTATAATAGAACTACTTCCACAACTCTTAACCATTGTGCACAAGCAATATATGTAATTAGTACGAATATTTTACGTGGAAGACCTAAAAGTATGCAACGGAGTTTACCGTGCAAACCAGACGAACCAATTTTTAACTTTTCCACCGGAGCATAATCTAGAGCACAATTTTATATTTGTTTTTTGGTTTTTTATGTTGTGAAAAAGTTGTATAAACTTTTGGCCCCTTCCAGCGATGTCGCCTCGGAACCCTTGTTGAATGGATTCGTTTTGAATGTCACTAGAATACATCTCTCTCTCATATGCTACAAAAATAATCATATAAAATTGGATATTTCGTATTATCATGTATGACATACATATAAATAAGGATTATTTGTACGCACCTATTCTCATGATATTTCAGTCCGCTCCGTCATCGTTACATCAATGCCTAAGCCCGTTGATATTTTTAAGGGACAATTGCATTTTTACCCCTAGTTGGTTCCTACCCACGGGTTTTGCCCTTACTTTTCGAGCTTGCTCAGTTTTGCCCTTACTTTTTTCATCGAGGTCCCTCGAATGCCCTTTGACTGTTTGACCAAAACTTTAAAAATTCATAACTAAATCATACGAACTCAGAAAAATGCAAATAAGATATGAAAATGTTCAGATAAACATTACCTTTACGGGAATATCATTTGCATTCAGGACAAAAGCATCATTTAAACTACCCGAGGTAATTAATGTTATTAACATTATTAAAAATAAATAGGTATAAACAATATTTTTTTCATGAATAAAAATTACATGCAAATGTAGGTGATGTTTTCTAAACATCCTGATAACTTATTTGCATTTTTCTGAGTTTGTATCAACTTGTTATGAATGTTCTAACGACTTTGACCATTATTTGGAAACTTCATAACAAGTTGATACGAACTCAGGAAAATGCAAATAAGGTATCAGGATGTTCACAAAACATCACCTACATTTGCATATAATTTTTATTCATGAAAAAATATTGTTTATACCTATTTATTTTTAATAATGTTAATAACATTAATTACCTCGGGTAGTTTAAACGATGCTTTTATCCTGAATGCAAATGATATGCCCAGAAAAGTAATGTTTATCTGAACATTTTGATGTCTTATTTGCATTTTTCTGAGTTCATATGAATTAGTTATGAATTTTCAAAGTTTTGGTCAAACGGTCAAAGGGCATTCGAGGGACCTCAATGAAAAAAGTAAGGGCAAAACTGAGCAAGCTCGAAAAGTAAGGGCAAAATCCGTGGGTAGGAACCAACTAGGGGTAAAAATGCAATTCTCCCTATTTTTAAAGCCTCCTTAGAATCCATCACTTCTTATCTCTGATGGACAAAAATAAAACATATAAAAATAAAAAATATTTTATACCGTATTATATAAACATATATAATATATTAAAATAAAAGTGAGACTAACACAGATGTTTTTACTCGAAAAAACACTAAGTACTCCTAATTAGTTTTTTTAGACAACCCAAGGCGTCCACCCACGCTGAAAACTCTTTAAGCACCTTGTGACCAGCGCAAATAATAATTTGTAGTTATGGGTACGTCAAGAAGATGGGCTAAGCTCGAGCTTGCTACAATTCGGAGGTGTTTTCTTTTCCACGTAATATACATCCTTATCCTCACAACACAGTGGCACCGTACAATTCCTCTCACTCTGTCAAGCTTACTCATGTCTGCGCCGCCTCCCGTCAATTGACAATGTCCCGCATCCTTCACTGGCCTCCACGGCGGCGACTGTCCCCCCTATCCCTGCCATATCTCCTCCATGTCGCGCGCCGAGACTGTCCTATCTTCCCTAGACGACTTCACCTGCATCCCCCATTCCCCTCCATGGTGGCTCGATTGGTTTGATCCACCGCGGCACGGCGTGCTTTACGCCCAGATCTGCAAGGCATCGGTTGTTGGGCAGAGGACAACATGAGTTGCGGAGGTGTGTTACGTCGTTTACAGCGTTGTCGCTTCTTGCTGCGTGACATAGCTGCAGTGCTCAACACGTCGGCAGCAGCGCACAGGCGCGCTGGTGCGGTAGAGCGCGACGGTGAAGATGGTTGCACGCTGGGCACGTAGTCTGGCCATGGGACACAACAGCTTGGTGCAGATTGCGCTGGCCGGCTTCCTGCTTGGGGATGTAGGAGTGAGATGCACGACACGACTCAAGGGTGGTGGCCGATGTGGACACGACAACTTGGTGCGGTAGCTGTCTGGCTACCTGACGCGAAGCTACACAACCATGGATTTCTCAAAAAGCTTTTATAGTATTTCGTTATGGAGGAATTTCTCGAAAAGCTTTTATATTTCTTTATGGAGGGAGTACGCATTAGCCGAAGCATTTCAGACTGAATATTTTCTGAACTCCACAAGTCTACTACTAATTGATGTTGATATAAACAAATTGGGCAATGCATGTCACTGAGCAAATACAACATGACGATAAGTACACATGACAATCTTTCAACATAAGCTTCGTAGAGATTAGTTTGAAGGAGTACTTCATTGCAAGTTTGATACTTCCTCCGGTTCCAAATACTTGCCGCAATGGCATTTTTCTGAAAACCCCCTCCACAGTTGTCCGACATAACCCGCACTCCTCGATTCCCCTCCGACACCACACTCTCCTCCATCTCCATTTTCTCTCTGCCTGCTCGCCGGCCAGGCCACGCCGCCACGCCGCGTAGCTCAACGCCGCCACGCCGCCGCGTCGCGCCGCTCCACGCTGTCGCGCCATGCAGCTCCCCCGAGCCTCCTCCCGGTGCTCTCCCCCGTGCAGCTCCCCTGTTCTTTCCTCCGGACCTAAAAATCACTTATTTCCATATCGATCTGTAGGGCATGGGGACGAGGGCGGCGACGAGCGCGCCTGTTGCCGCGGTGAGCTCAATACTCTTCGGCAGATCCCTTCCCCAAACTCTGCTCCTGACGACAGCTCATTGCTGGGGCTTCCCCCCATGGATGAGGAGGAGGACGACGAGTGCTGCCTGGCGGAGTTCTTCCGGCTGCTTCCTGGAGCGGTCCAGGGAGATGGGAAGCTCTCCTAATGCTGGTGCGGCAGTTCTGCCCGATGGACTTCATCCAGCCGTCCTGGGCTGCATTAGCTGGTGGTGGCATGGCTTCATCGAGCGGAGCTACAAGTACAGAGAGCAGGTATACTTGTACAAGTACCTTTCTGACAGTTGTGTTCTGAACTCTGTTTCTGTAATTCACCATTTGCAATGCGTGTTGATGTTGGAGTATGTTGCTGGTGTTCAAGTACAGATTGTTGTGGAAGAATTTGCAATGCGTGTATACAACAGTAATTCATCATTTTGCAAGCACAGATAGATCAAATGATGTTCATGTTCAAATATGCTCATTTTGCAAGCACAGATAGATCAAATGCTGTCGATGTTCAAATATGTTGTTGGTGTTGATGGGATAGATATGCTCAATTGTTTTTATATGTAATTACCTGTGCTCTCGTGCTCATAATTAAAAATCCAAGGTTAGTGGTATCTGAAAAATAAAGCATTGTGGCTACTGGTTAGTGGTATCTGAAAATAAAGCTTTTGTAGACCTCCATACTATCTTAAAAAACTTTTGTAGACCTCTGCTATGTTGAAAAAGTTGTGGTTAAAAATGGATGTTTCTGTGTACTCCTACAAGTCAAGAATGTGCTCCTATTTATATAACATGCAGCACACAGTCAGTCATGGCAACGAACTGAACGAGCTCTTGTCGACAGCGGCCGTGCAACACGCCGGCGGCTTATCCTCGCCCCACCAGCTGCCACAGCAGCTACCCATCCAGCTGTTCTGTGACACCGCACAGTCAGTCATGGCCTCACTCACAGTCTGAAGGATGGGAAACGTGATCTATGGTCATGAGCCATGCAGATTGATCCTCTTGAGGGCATGGATGTGAAGATCGATATGTGATGTACAAGTGTCGCAACGATTTTGGTGGTACTGCTTGGTACTGCAAGTTGGATTATGTGATGTAAGAAATTGTAATTTGTCGACATGATATTAGTTAATACTAATATTTTCTCCATGGTAATGGACAAAGTTTGATTTCAAGTATAAGTTTGAACTGAAATTGATTGGATGACCAAACTGTACCTGTTTGGATCTCTTTATTTTGTTGTATAGTTGCTTCTGTGGTATCTTCTCTACTTTCTTTGTACCATCATTGAAAGTAATATGGATAAGAGAGGGGTTTCAGAAATAGGTTGTGAAGTGATAACAATATTCAGATTGTGTGCATGGTCCAAAACTGAACCATGGATGTTCATAGGGGGACCGGGCCACCACAGATTCTTGGTTGGCTGGGTGCTATTCTGCTAGATGTTTCACGTAGCAAGACGACACCGTCAGGATTAAGTCAAAAAGCTGAATATCATTGATGCTTTGTCGATTTTTTGTCTGAATTTTATTCACCTGCATAATGTTGAGCTTCCTGTTCTAAATGAATTTGATGTACCCAATTTAGTCTCCTGCAGAATGTTGAGCTTTATGTGATAAATTAATATGATGTACATTGCGTGAATAAAAACTTGTGGTATTTGTAGTATATTCTCCTACTTGTGAAGTTTGCGGTCAACAATTTACATAAACACAACATACTATTTAATAATGTTCCTTATGTGCGAGGATCCACTGATGATCAAGTTAAGGTCAAATATTTGCTGGCAAAGGGATTGCGGGAAATCTATGCAAATTGCTTAAGGTTCAACAAAATTGTGAGACACTTTATCTTATTTCTTTCTATCATGCCCTATGAATTAAAGTACAATTCAGGCAGGCTCCAAGCCTCTAATAGTTGAACGGAGCAAAAACTTAACCCATCCTTGTTTTGCCCTGCTTTATAAAAAAAGCAACATCGGAAGAAGTACACGGTCGAACGATACAAGGTGATGAGGTAACCCTCTTACAAAGCCGATCCTAAAATAAACGGCACACGCAAGACGCACGCGACTACGCTACCGACAAAGACCACCGAGAGAAATAAACACACTACACGCTATGACCTAGCACACCTAAACTCCACGATAACGCCCCCAAGAGAGAAAACGGCACAGAGCGTCGCCGTTGCCGAGTCCACACGGGACAAAGGTCTTCACCCGAAACTTTGACACGAAGAGAAGAACCACGACGACGTCTTCAGGAAGAACGCGACACCCTCAGGTGTCGCCGTCGTTGGCGCCACGGCACAGAGCTTTCGCTCGGCAACTCATCCGTGTCAGTGCGAGGTCACCAGGCGAAGCACGACGAAGTCAGAACTCCAGATCCGGATCGGGACGCCGCCCCTCCAAGAGAGAGGGCACATCCGAGCTACCCGCCGCACAACCTCCTGTTGCCCACACAAGCCGGGAGGAAAGCCACCACCACCGCAATGAAGCCTGTCGGAGAGCAATCATGCGAACCACCATTCGAAGCCGCTGCCCCGGCATCCCTGTCGCTAGATAGCGTATGCTGCTCACATTACAGCGCACTCAACCAGAGCAGGAGAAGCGACGACACTCCATCAACTCCTAGCCCGGCATCAGTCCCCGAGTCTGGGTTGGCGCCTCCACCGTAGGAGGCACTAACACCTGCATCCCGAGCCAATCCCGGTGGGCTGGGGGGACACCACCCTGAGACTGTCGACGGCTGCCGACGAGCTAGCCCCGGGCCCTTGGCCAGGCCGGCTCACACGACGCCATGTCCATGGCCACCGACGCTGATCCGCGCACCGATGCACCACTACCATGACCACCACCATCCAGCACCGTACCCGCAAGGAGACTCGCGAGCACCTCCCTGGTCGAGACCGACCACTCCTACCCAAAGCACATGTTCTGATCCGCCTCGGGCCGTGACTGGCCCGCCCGAGCACAAACCCTAGATCTGAACCTACCCATTAGTCCAGATCTGGGAGAGGGAGAACGCCGCCGCCGCCACCCTGCGCTACCAACCGAAGCCCAACCGTCAGATCCGCGACATTGTGAGCTCAATTGGCCCGCACCACTGCTGCAGCCACCCGCAGCCGCCTAAGCCGGCTGGAAAGGACCAACCGGAACCTCAACGCTGCCACGGGCGAGCCCCTCCACGCCGTAGCCTCCACCGCGCCGCCCCGCCTTGGAGGAGGCCACAGGCCCGAGCCACCGCAGCCCGCGCTGTCCCAGGGCAGCAGGACGGCCGATCCGAGCAGATCTCATGCCGCCGCCGCAATTAACCCATCCTTCTATACTATTACTATATGCTTATGTGCTTATGTCCTTATGTTGTTGCTACCTGAAAATTGGTGAACATATATGTGATTTTGGCTTACATGCATGTTTGTTAGCATAAATACCTAGGGGGTTAATGACACAATCTTTAGGATTCAAAAAATTATTCAGAAGATGGATTTGAGTGAATTTTGTACTCCCTCCCGCTTGCAGTTGCACCGCCTCACCCAGTTGCTCCCTCGTCCCAAAAAGAGGTGGGGCGTACGCAGCGGTCGTGAGCTCGCTGTCATGGGAGCTCACGAGATAGCTCTAGCGCAACTGATCGCCAAAAAAGGCATCAAAAGAATTTTTCAAAATGACAAAAAATATAATTTGTGGCAGTACAATATTAAGATTGGTAATCAGGGACTGGCAGATGATGGCGAGAACGAAGATGGAAGGAAGAAGGATTGTGGAGAAAGATGACACTTTAATTGTCTTCTTGCAAGGAGATACCCATTAACAGGACATGAAAATTGTTGAGGGGGAAATGAGTGGGTCAAAGAATGAGTTGACCGACCTACGAATGGAGACCCCACATTTGGTTTTGGTTACCACACACATTTCTGAATTAGAATAATTTTTTAATCAATGTTTCTACTATTCCGTGGCAACGCACGGGCATTCAGCTAGTACTGTTGTTAATGTTTGACTGCTTGCATTTCCAGCCTGAAGATAGCTAGTATCTTATTTACAATGATGCACTTCATGTGTTAGAATTGCATAATCAGTAGGACAATACTTCTATCTAATCTGTTCATTGTATCTACATATATGTTTATTCATTCTATGACTCTGGTTATCATATTTTTTTAAATGAGCAGATCTGATATCAGAGCTCCTGCAGCTGTTATAGTTTTTTATGTGCAATATTTAATCTGAAGATATTCTATATTATATTAAACATAGTTTTTGCAGCTATTATAGTTTTTTTACCATAGTTTTTGCAGCTGTAATATGTAATCTTTAATTTGAAGATGTTCTATCTTATAGTTTTTGTACAATAGTAACCTACATGTATGCTTATTCATTCTATGTTTTTATTGTAATAGTTTTTGAAATGAGCTCTTGTAGCTGTTATATTTAATATGAAGATATTCTCACTTATATTAACAAATCTGTTTTTCTATACTACAATTAAACAAGCGAACATTATTTTTCCTAAGCGCACCCCTCTAATGTACACAGAACATCTATATCTATACTACAATTAAACAAGCGAACATTATTTTTCCTAAGCGCACCCCCTCTAATGTACACAGAACAACACGGAAGAATTAAAGCCCCACGATAAGACCCACCCTTTGGTTTGAACCGTCAAGATAACAACCAACTCTCACCAAAAACACGTCTAGCAATTTAAGGAGGCGGACGAAAACTCTGCCATCGTGCATGCGAATCGTGCTAATCGTGCTAAGAGAGGAAACGAGAGAAAAATCAGCATGCAATAACTATCCCATGATTTAGGGGATAATAGCCATCCAGCAACAGCCTTGCAACCTTGATCTCCTCTAAGCCACAAGCCACGGCCTCGATCTTCTCCAACAGACGCCCAAATCTGCTCCGCCTCACGAAGGGCAGGAAGGCTGTGGCGCGGTGGTTGAGCGTGGTAGGCAGGAACGTGGTGGGAGAGACGATGGGCTGGGGTAATGCAGGGGAGGAGGTCGGCCCCAGGAAGAGCAGGAAGGCCGCGGCGAGGTGGTTGAGCGCGGTGGTGCAGGAGCCGAGTGGGGCGCTAGCGAGGTCATACTGGATGAGGCGCTAGACCCGGACGGTGGCGGCTGCGTCGCCCAGCTCGATGCAAGCGAGAGGATGATGAGTTGGGTTACTTTGGTATCGATTTGGAGTCGGGGTGAAGATGCAGTGTCAGCCGCTGCCGCTGCTCCTCGCGGCTCTTCTTTGCAAGCCCACTGAAGGACATCCACACGTGCATGCGCGATATCATGGAAGCGGTTGGGTCGTTCGTCGCATGGGCTTGGCCTTGCATATCTGCCACACTGTCGTTAACACATCTCTTGGCCACCACATTCGGCACACACGCATGTGACACATCTGGAGTTCTGAACCAGGGGCGCACGTGGTAGTGAAACACCCGCTGGATCTTGGTCTCATCTTATCTGGGTGATTGTAGTGTGCGCATATGAACCAAGTCACCCGTACCAGGCTTGCTGGCGCGCCGCCCTCGGGTGGGCATGGAGTGCCGCTGCGGATGAATGGGAACGTGGGATACACTCTGCGCCGGCAGAGGGGCCGTCATAGTAGATGGATCAGCTAGATTTGTCCGGCTCAGTGAAAATAAACAAGTCATTAGGCGAGCAAATTCGTTAGTTAATGTATGAGGTGTGGGGTTCTAGGACCTATACACTGCGTTTGAACACTACTGCTGAGCGACAACATATGGTCACTAGATCTGATCACCTGACAGCATGACGAGATCAGGTTGTCACTTACCGATTGCCCCGTCAGTTCTATTTCCGAGCCAAGTACTAGCAGAGAATTAGCAGTATGATATAGCTAGCATTACTCTTGCATTTTCATGCTTTGATTATTAACTCGGTAGGTCAGATCTTCACATTCACGTTGTGTATTGGAGTTATATTGTTGCTTTCTTCGTCATTACCGAATTAAATGTTCGTCTGCGTTATGGATGTTGCTAAATCATCATAATGCAACTGGTTTTTGCAGAAAATTGCTTCTTGGAACAGGAGTTACTTTAAATCCGAGTATTCTCATTGCAACATTAACCAGTATATATTCAGATTCGCTGGGATTCTTGTATCAAAGGAGATGATAAACCGGACAGGCAACTTTGGTACAATAGTCATCACTGAACAAGCACATTCATCCAACCGTACTACTTCAGATTTTCAATAAAAGGTGAGGGTTACTTCAGGAAGGTAACAAATTAGGTAAACCAATTAATTTTTGTATCCATAAATTGCTGTGTATATAGCTTGAGTGAACTGGAAACATGAATTCCCCCCTTTCACTATTTTTTAGTGCATATCATCGGGATCTCATAGAGTTTGATGGAATATACATTGTTAGTAAGGGACTGCAGATTCTATTTGTTTCCTGTGAGAACAATGAACAAGTGAACTCCGGTGGCTATTATTTATTTTGTTTGTAAAACAAGTAGCAAATGACAGATTTATCAGTCATAAACCATGGTGAAAGGTATTATGAATTACAATTTACATCTGTGAGTAATCTCTCCTGTATTACATATTGCCATCTATTTCACATATTCGTACTCACTTTATACTTCGGCGCAACTGAATTGTCAATGTCCAAAACACATATAGTTCATTTGTCAGGACATTTTGTACAGCTTATTCGCAACTTACATATCTCCTGTCTACGTGATTCCTTTAGTTCAAAATAGTGTTGAAATTTAATTCGTTGTGAAGTACGCAGTGCTCAGTTCACCTATTTGGCTATTTGGTACACCTAGCTGTATAACCTGGAAGCCCTTAGTTGAGTTGTGTTCTCGGAACTTCTTTTCAATATATAACCTATCTGACCCTTACAAAAATTTTTATTTTTTGACAATTCAGCATCTTTATGGTGATTATGACAGTGCAATTTGCCACACATACACGTTTCTTTCATAGTTCATCATTTATGCTATTCTATGCTTGTGTAAACAATAGTTGCTGGTATTTCACCTCACAAAAATATTTCTTCAACAGAGTTTCCTCTTCCTCGGGTGATGATGACGAAATCAGCTTGTAGAGAAATTTCCTATTCTTGCACATAGAATAGTATCTGGAAATTGTGTCCATGTTTTATTGCAAGGATCCGATGTATTCATCCTAATGTAACTTGCTTATTGAGCAGTGCATAGTTCCTGGTGGTAGAAGCTAGGCATAGTTGGGACTTCCAGAAAACAAAAGTATATCTGAAAGATCAAAATGTAAATTAGGCATTGCTTATTTAGCAAAATGTGGATGCTCTAAGAGGCAAAATGTTCAGAATGTTATATGACTTTTTTGTTGTTGATTTTATTTGATTGATTGCGTCCTAACTAGAATGTATGAAATTTTTTCCTATCATTATACGTGCGTTGCACGTGCACATTTACTAGTTTCATGAAGGGATTTTATGTGGAGCAATTTGACAGACTGCTTCCCAAAAGAGATGGGAAACAATGGAACCTTCGACATGCACATAAATCAATGGAACCTATGTAAGTGCTTTCTATTTACTTCTCCCTTAGATATGCACGGAAATGAAAGGAATATTCGAAGATAAAGAATTTAGTTGTCCCCAATCTATAATTATTACGCCCGCGGAGATGAGAAAGATCCAACGATGTTCATACCTAGATCCACTCGATTTACTTCTTGATGTTCCATGGTTATCAATGTAAATCACATCTATATTGAAGTTTCGCATATGAAACAACTTCCTGATTTACAATTAAATGTACATTTACAATGATGAATGTTAAGTATCAGATATGTAATCAGAAAGTCTAGGAACCAAATTTTAAAATATGACATGTACATACTGTTTGTACAGGTTTAGCCTGAAATAGCTCCAAGAACTTTCTGATTTACCATTCCAAAATATGGACTCACAATAATAAAGTTTCTCACTAGTAGTGATACCCTCTAGGAAATATGTAGTCCCAAATTAATTCCTACTGATATGTACATATTGTTCTTTCTGATCACATGGCATGGAATACAATGTTCACAGGCAAACATAGCTACAAAAACATATCAGTATATGCTTTGATAGTGATAGCTTCAGTATTTCAGAAAATAAACAACATACTGACCAAATTATATTAAGTAAACTGTACAAGATTCAGCTTACCTTATGCTTGGAAAGAGCCTTTTCAATCATTTTACTGGTTCATCTATCTCTAGTAAGGCACAAGCCAATTTCCCTCTATTTGTAGTCTGTAGAAATCCCGGCGTAAGGTTGAGCAAGCAAACAACTCACATATTGATGGAAATGATTTAGAAATTATATATTTTAGTAAACATGTCTGACCTGTAAAAAGCCATGGGTCTTTCTCGGTTTTGTAGTGCAGAGCTCAACAACTGAAACTAAAAATACATGTTGGGTCGACACAAGCTTCACATGAAACATCAGTCTATCCTACGCCATTTAGTGTGGTGGCGCTGAAGGTTGATAATATCACTTCGGAAGCATATAAGCTAATTTCAGTCCTTTGTCAAAAGCCAAAATGAAGGCAACCACATCACATCCCATGAGATAGAAGATTAAAGAACTTACCATCAAGATGGAAACCGGGACGGGTTCTCCTTCGTCGGATGTTGGTAGACAACGTCAACAAAATCAGGGCATGTCATACTATGCCTCTAATGCGTCGGACATTACCAAACGAACAACGGAGGCTTGGCCTGTTCACGAACCCATGGCGTCCACCCCTCGTCGACTCTCGTTCCTTCACCGTCATCATGGGTCAGGCATCAACGACAGTACTCCATTGCTGTTGAGCACGGCCTCCAACGTCACAACACCAAAGTTGCAAATTGTCTTGATTGGACTACAACACAGAAAACATCATTCAAATGGCAGATTATAAATATGCAAGAGAAAATTATATTGCGCTATCGCATATATCAGACAATCTCTGTCTTCCCCTTGCTGCTCACAACAAAGAATGCTAAATTTTGATTGATGCCTTGAGTTAAATGATGCCCTGGTAAATAGATGACCGCAATCTAAAATCTGTACCTGTTGAACTATCATTTTATAAGCACCTCCTATAAGAAGTCTCCAATAGAAAGTAATGTTACTGATGGTTAGGTAAACCTGAACGACATAAAAATCAAGATTGTACTATTACTGATAGCTAGCTAACATGAACCACAAAGAATTTTAAAATAACCTTGTTTAATCAGGTGTATCTCGTCGAACATTGAGCAGCTCCACACGAGTGCCTCCCCTCCATCTAGGTAGATAGATTGCTAGTAAAGCGGACCGATGTGCATCGTATCATATTGTTCTAGTCATATATAGAACCAATATAGATTATTACATAAAAAAATGGCATATGTCAATCGGACAAATTTATGCATAGATGGGGGTAAATTAATTGGATAATCAAGAAACATGACAGAGAGATTCAATCACTAATTGTTCCCCTGCACAGAGAAGCAAGTGATCTACTAATGCATGGCGGAATGTATGTCTTGCCCGAAATCAACATATGAAGCTCTTTTTCTTTCACCAAACTTGAAACATCAAGTGTACCCTACCTGCATACAGAACAAGACCAAGATCAACACATGCCTGTAAAATCAGAGACCACCAAATTTGATTTAAACACAAAAGAAAAAGGAAGAGCCGCCAAGTTAGGCCGCAACCGCCTGGTTGTAACTGTTGCTGCTAGCGGACGTGTGTAAGAGGAAATCTGGCTGCCCCAGCTATATGTTGAATTGCACGTTTATTACCAAAACAGAAAATTACATATTTTCTATTTGATCAGCAATCTGCTTGGATCGTCATGAAATGCCTTGTGGACATAAAAAATACATATCAATTTCTTTATGAAAACTGAAAAGATCTTCGTCAGTCAGGTGTATAACATCTTCTGGAAACATTAAGTTTCCGCAAGAAGCTTAGCTTGCCCAGAAGGCATGTAAACTGCTAGTAACTCAGTTTGCTTCAGAATGGATTCTAACTTAAACTACAGGTGAGGCATGAAGGTATAGAAAACAACTTAAAAAATTCCCCAGACCAACACTAAATAAATGGGTGACTTGCAGAAATATGAGCCGTTGAGGCATCAGATAAACTTATTTTGCTAGGGGGACAGTACGAATAGCAGTAGCAGGTAGACTTGGCACAACTGGAACCTGCTTGTCGTGGAAGGTGCTCGTGGTACCTGAAACAGCTCCACCCTTTGGAGGACTTGTGATCTACCATGCGTCAGGCCTCTAGGAACAGCGGGTTCTCCTCCGAGATAACCAAAGAAGCTTGGTTTGGTCAAAATCATAAATCAGCGAGAATCAAAGCGCACATCAGTCTGAACCCTCGGCTAGCTCGCATTGCTACTTCCTTGCCGAACTTGGCCTAGAGTCCAAGACACTTGTATTGAGTCTTCTGGCAGTGATTCCTTGGGCAGCTCCTTTCTCCTCTGGGTCATGTGAGCCCGGGTAGCAGTAAGCATATTTTATACAAGCAGCGGCTTAACCAGCAAATGCACAACAGGAGCAGCACACATATCTGGCAAGACATTCAGCAAGATCTAACACATAAACACAACATGTGTTTTGTAGTTCAACTCAATGAAAAGGACGTGGCTTGAGATTTATTACCGCAATGGGATGGCAGTCCGGCTGGATCTGGTTGGAGCAGGCGCCGGAGACCTTCCAGTGCAGGCACCGACGATGGCAATCGCCGCACGCCCCTCCTCCTTGAGATCTGACCATGGATCAACGGATATGTGGGAAGAGGAATCCCGGCTTGCCATCGTCACCGGGAAGGACTGAGATGACCTCCTTGAGATGAATACGACGGCCTTGGGACTAACATATTGATCCAGTGCCAGTTCCTGTTTGTTGCATGTTTTATGTTTCGCAAAAACCCAATATCAAACGGAATCCAAACGGGATAAAAACGGACGGAGAATTATTTTGGAATATTTGGAATTTTCTGGAGGAAGAATCAATGCGAAACGGTGCCCGAGGTGGCCAGGAGATAGGGGGCGCGCCCTCCCCCCTGGGCACGCCTGACACTCTCCTGGGCCACCCGTAATGCAGTTGACGCTCTTCTTTTGCCGCAAGAAAGCTAATTTTATGAGAAAAATCTGGGCGAAAGATTCACCCCAATCGGAGTTACGGATCTCCGAATATAAAAGAAACGATGAAGGGGAAGGATCTGAGAACGGAGAAACAGAGAGATAGATCCAATCTTGGAGGGGCTCTCGCCCCTCCCAAGCCATGGGAGCCAAGGACCAGAGGGGAAACCCTTCTCCCATCTAGGGTGGAGGTCAAGGAAGAAGAAGAAGAAGAAGGGGGGCTCTCTCCCCTTGCTTCCGGTGGCGTCGGAACGCCGCCGGGGTCCATCATCATTGTCGCGATCTTCACCAACACCTCCGCCATCTTCGCCAACATCTCCATCACCTTCCCCCTCTATCTACAGCGGTCCACTCTCCCGCAACACGCTGTACCCTCTACTTGAACATGGTGCTTTATGCTTCATATTATTATCCAATGATGTGTTGCCATTCTATGATGTCCGAGTAGATTTTTGTTGTCCTATTGGTGGTTGATGAATTGCTATGATTGATTTAATTTGCTTGTGGTTATGTTGTTGTCCTTTGGTGCCCATCATATGAGCGCGCGCGTGGATCACATCATAAGATTACTTGTATGTTGATAGTACTATGTATTGGAGGGCAAGAGTGACAGAAGCTTCTACCTAGCATAGAAATTGATGCATACGGGATTGAAGGGGGACCAATATATCTTAATGCTATGGTTGGGTTTTACCTTAATGAACGTTAGTAGTTGCGGATGCTTGCTAATAGTTCCAATCATAAGTGCATAGAATTCCAAGTCAGGGATGACATGCTAGCAGTGGCCTCTCTGACATAAAACTTGCTATCGGTCTAGTAAAGTAGTCAATTGCTTAGGGACAATTCCACAACTCCTACCACCACTTTTCCACACTCGCTATATTTACTTTATTGTTTATTTATCTAAACAACCCCTATTTTCTATTTACGCGTTCTTTACTATCTTGCAAACCTATCCAACAACACATACAAAGTACTTCTAGTTTCATACTTGTTCTAGGTAAAGCGAATGTCAAGCGTGCGTAGAGTCGTATCAGTGGAAGATAGGACTTGAGAGAGTATTAGTTCTACCTTTAGCTCCTCGTTGGGTTCGACACTCTTACTTGTCGGAAGAGGCTACAACTATCACGTATACTTGCGGGTGATCAAGACCTTTTTCTGGCGCCGTTGCCGGGGAGTCATAGCGTGGGGTGAATATTCTCGTGTGTGCTTGTTTGCTTTATCACTAAGTAATTTTTATTTGCTGTTCTTAGTTGTTCTTTATCAGTAGTTATGGATATGGAACACGAAATGCCCAAAAAATTAGGTGTACTTGCTGCTCATGGAGATGGGGAACCTCCTAAAACCCTCGATGATTGTTATGTGAAAGATATTATGTACTACTTTAATAATCCTGAGAAAACCCCATTCAACTATGTTATGGGAGTAACGTTGGATCAACGTGAATACTTTAGGGATTATCGCTTGACACAAAAAGGGAAACTATTATGGGATCAAATTTCTATGTTGCATTGGTATGCTCGGGATCTATGCTTGAGATATGATTATAATGGTTGCTCTAGGATGAAGGCTCCATGCCTTCCCTTTTCATGCAAATTTAATGATAATGAAACCTTAGCTTCTTATGCTAATGATATATATGATTACTATGATGTTGAATGAATTGAAGAATTTGTTGCTTATAAGGCTGCTTATGAAATTTAATCTTTGTTTGAAAAGTATGAAGCTTTTGATGATGATGTTTATAGGCCTGAAAATTTTGCTATATTGAAATATTGCTATGAGAATTATGAATATAATTACAATATTGATGCATTTATTGAGAAAGTCTCCGCTGTCCAAGAAGAGATTAATATTTTGCAGGAAGCTATGGAAGAAGAAATTGATGAAACTGTGAGCTCATTGGATGAAAAAGATGATGAGGAGAGTGAAGAACAAAAGGAGGAAGAGCGGATTGATTACCCGTTCCCACCTTATAATGAGAGTAACTCTTCAACTCATACATTGTTTAATTCCCCTTCGTGCTTACCGAAGGATGATTGCTATGATGATTGCTATGATCCCGTTGATTCTCTTGAAATATCCCTTTTTGATGATGCTTGCTATGCTTGTGGCCAAGATGCCAATATTAATTATGCTTATGGAGATGAACTTGCTATAGTTCCTTATGTTAAACATGAAATTTTTGCTATTGCACCCATGCATGATAGTCCTATTATCTTTTTGAATTCTCCAAACTACACTATATTGGAGAAGTTTGTGCTTATTAAGGATTATATTGATGGGTTGCCTTTTACCATTGCACATGATAATTTTGATGAATGTAATATGCATGTGGTTGCTTCTCCTACTTGCAATTATTATGAAAGAGGAACTATATCTCCGCCTCTTTATGTTTCCAATATGATAAAATTGCAAGAAACTGCTTATACTATGCATTGGCCTTTACTATGTGTGCATGGATTGTTCTTTTATGACATGCCGATGCATAGGAAGAGAGTGAGACTTCATCATTGCTTGATGTATGTTACTTTGTGCTCACTACTAAATTACAAATCATTGTTAATTAAAATTGGCTTTGAAATACCTTGGGATCCGGGTGGATTCACTACTTGAGCACTATATGCCTAGCTTAATGGCTTTAAAGAAAGCCCTGTCAGGGAGACAACCCGGAAGTTTTAGAGAGTCGTTTATTTCTGTTGATTGCTTTTATATAGTCTAAAACCAAAAAAATAAAGAGGGGAACCTAAAAACTTTTCAAAAAGGAAAGTGAAAGTGAGAAAGACAAGCATTGTTGAAGTGGGAGCTAGCCTTGAACTTTGTTCATGCTCACGGAAACTTTGTGAATCTTGATTACAGAAACTTTTCAACAAAAATAATTATCCCCTTGTATAATTCAATTGTATTATAAAAATAATGTGCCAAGGTTTTCCTTTAGGATGTTTACAATGCTTGTTGGTTTGTACGGTGCAGGACAGAAACTTTGGCTGTAGTGCGCGATTTTACATTTTTAACTGGAACGTCAAATGGTTCTGATTCCTTTTGCAATATCTTTCTGCACAAATTATATATTTTTCCTAGTTTTGGTAGAATTTTTGGGGTACCAGAAGTATGGTGAATGTTCAGATTGCTACAGACTGTTCTGTTTTTGACAGATTCTGTTTTTGATGCATAGTTTGCTTGTTTTGATGAATCTATCAATTTATATCAGTGGATTAAGCCATGGAAAAGCTATATTACAGTAGACACAATGAAAAAACAAAATATGAATTGGTTTGCAACAGTACTTAGAGTGGTGATTTGCTTTTTTATACTAATGGATCTTACCGAGTTTTCTGTTGAAGTTTTGTGTGGATGAAGTGTCTAATCGAGGAGGTTTTGATATGAGGAAAAGGAAGAGAGGCAAGAGCTCAAGCTTGGGGATGCCCGAGGCACCCCAAGTAAATATTCAAGGAGACTCAAGCGTCTAAGCTTGGGGATGCCCCGGAAGGCATCCCCTCTTTCTTCAACAAGTATCGGTATGTTTTCGGATTCGTTTCGTTCATGTGATATGTGCAATTCTTGGAGCGTCTTTTGCATTTAGTTTTCACTTTTATTTTATGCACCATGCTGGTATGATATAGTCCTTGGTTGATTTATAGAATGCTCATTGCACTTCACTTAAATCTTTTGAGTATGGCTTTATAGAATGCTTCATGTGCTTCACTTATATCATTTGAAGTTTGGATTGCCTGTTTCTCTTCATATAGAAAACCGCCATTTGTAGAATGCTCTTTTGCTTCACTTATATTTGTTAGAGCATGGTCATATCTTTTGTAGAAAGAATTAAACTCTCTTGCTTCACTTATATCTATTTAGAGAGATGACAGGAATTGGTCATTCACATGGTTAGTCATAAAATCCTACATAAAACTTGTAGATCACTGAATATGATATGTTTGATTCCTTGCAATAGTTTTGCAATATAAAGGTGGTGATATTAGAGTCGTGCTAGTTGAGTAATTGTGAAATTGAGAAATACTTGTGTTGAGGTTTGCAAGTCCCGTAGCATGCACGTATGGTGAACCGTTATGTAATGAAGTTGGAGCATGAGGTGTTCTTTGATTGCTTTCCTTATGAGTGGAGGTCGGGATCGCGCGATGGTTAACTCCTACCAACCCTTCCCCTAGGAGCATGCGTAGTAGTACTTTGCTTCGAGGGCAAGTAGACTTTTGCAATAAGTATATGAGTTCTTTATGACTAATGAGAGTCCATGGATATACGCACACTCACCCTTCCACTTTGCTAGCCTCTATTGTGCCGTGCAACTTTCGCTGGTATCATGAACCCATTATTTACCTTCCTCAAAACAGCCACCATACCTACCTATTATGGCATTTCCATAGCCATTCCGAGATATGTTGCCATGCAACTTCCATCATCATCATATACATGACTTGAGCATTCATTGTCATATTGCTTTGCATGATCATAAGATAGCTAGCATGATGTTTTCATGGCTTGTCCGTTTTTTGATGTCATTGCTATGCTAGATCATTGCACATCCCGGTACACCATGGGAAGCATTAATATAGAGTCATATCTTTGTTCGAGATATCGAGTAATATTGAGTTGTAAGTAAAGAAAAGTGTGATGATCATCATTATTAGAGCATTGCCCCAGTGAGGAAAGGATGATGGAGACTATGATTCCCCTACAATTCGGGATGAGACTCCGGACTTTATGAAAAATAAAAGAGGCCAAAGAAGCCCAATAAAAAAAGGCCAAAGAATCCCACCAAAAAAATAAAAAAAAGAAAAAAAGGAAAAAATGAGAGAAAAAGAGAGAAGGGGCAATGTTACTATCCTTTTTCCACACTTGTGCTTCAGAGTAGCACCATGTTCTTCATAGAGAGAGTCTCCTATGCTTTCACTTTCATATACTAGTGGGAATTATATAACTTGGCTTGTATATTCCAATGATGGGCTTCCTCAAAATGCCCTAGGTCTTCGTGAGCAAGCAAGTTGGATGCACACCCACTTAGTTTCTTTTGAAGAGCTTTCATATATTTATAGCTCTAGTGCATCCGTTCCATGGCAATCCCTACTCACTCACATTGATATCTATTGATGGGCATCTCCATAGCCCATTGATACGCCTAGTCGATGTGAGACTATCTTCTCCCTTTTTGTCCTCACAACCACCACCATATACCACCATAGTGCTATGTCCATGGCTTGCGCTCATGTATTGTGTAAGAGTTGAAAAAGCTGATGCGCGTTAAAAAGTATGAACCAATTGCTTGGCTGGAACCGGGGTTGTGCATGATGGGAGTATTTTGTGTAATGAAGATGGAGCATAGCCAGACTATATGATTTTGTAGGGATGAGCTTTCTTTGGCTATGTTATTTCGATAAGACATAATTGCTTGGTTTGTATGCTTGAAGTATTATTGTTTTTATGTCAAATGATAGACTATTGCCTTGAATCACTCGTGTCTTTATATTCATGCCATGATTAGACATATGATCAAGATTATGCTAGGTAGCATTCGAAATAAAAAATTATATTTTTATCATTTACCTACTCGAGGACAAGCAGGAATTAAGCTTGGGGATGCTGATACGTCTCCGTCATACCTATAATTTTTGATTGTTCCATGCCAATATTATTCAACTTTCATATACTTTTTGCAACTTTTTATACTATTTTTGGGACTAACATATTGATCCAGTGCCCAGTGTCAGTTCCTGTTTGTTGCATGTTTTATGTTTCGTAGAAACCCAATATCAAACGGAATCCAAACGGGTTAAAAATGGACGGAGAATTATTTTGGAATATTTGGGATTTTTCGGAGGAAGAATCAACGCGAAACGATGCCTGAGGTGGCTAGGAGATAGGGGGCGCGCCCTCCCCCCTGGCGCGCCTGGCACTCTACTGGGCCACCCGTAAGGCAGTTGACACTCTTCTTGCCGCAAGAAAGCTAATTTTATGAGAAAAATCTGGGCGAAAGATTCACCACAATCGGAGTTACGGATCTCCGGATATAAAAGAAACTGTGAAGGGGAAGGATCTGAGAACGCAGAAACAGAGAGATAGATCAATCTCGGAGGGGCTCTCGCCCCTACCAAGCCATGGGAGCCAAGGACCAGAGGGGAAACCCTTCTCCCATCTAGGGAGGAGGTCAAGGAAGAAGAAGAAGAAGGGGGGCTCTCTCCCCCTCGCTTCCGGTGGCGTCGTAACGCCGCCGGGGGCCATCATCATCGCCGCGATCTTCACCAACACCTCCACCATCTTCGCCAACATCTCCATCACCTTCCCCCCTCTATCTACAACAGTCCACTCTCCCGCAACCCGATGTACCCTCTACTTGAACATGGTGCTTTATGCTTCATATTATTATCCAATGATGTGTTGCCATCCTATGATGTCTGAGTAGATTTTCGTTGTCCTATTGGTGGTTGATGAATTGCTATGATTGATTTAATTTGCTTGTGGTTATGCTGCTGTCCTTTGGTGCCCATCATATGAGCGCGCGCGTGGATCACACCATAGCGTTAGTTGTATGTTGATAGGACTATGTATTGGAGGGCAAGAGTGACAGAAGCTTCTACCTAGCATAGAAATTGATGCATACGGGATTGAAGGGGGACCAATATATCTTAATGCTATGGTTGGGTTTTACCTTAATGAACGTTAGTAGTTGCGTATGCTTGCTAATAGTTCCAATCATAAGTGCATAGAATTCCAAGTCAGGGATGACATGCTAGAAGTGGACTCTCCCACATAAAACTTGCTATCGGTCTAGTAAAGTAGTCAATTGCTTAGGGACAATTCCACAACTCCTACCACCACTTTTCCACGCTCGCTATATTTACTTTATTGTTTATTTATCTAAACAACCCCTATTTTCTATTTACGCGTTCTTTACTATCTTGCAAACCTATCCAACAACACCTACAAAGTACTTCTAGTTTCATACTTGTTCTAGGTAAAGCGAACGTCAAGCATGCGTAGAGTTGTATTAGTGGAAGATAGGACTTGAGAGAATATTTGTTCTACCTTTGGCTCCTCATTGTGTTTGACACTCTTACTTATCGAAAGAGGCCACAACTATCCCGTATACTTGCGGGTCATCAATATACCAAGGGGACGCAGATCGTGATATCACATAGAGTACTTGATATACATGGGATAACATGTGAAGGTTGATGAACATTCGTGATATCACATAGAGTACGGCGTTGAACAAGAATCCCATCGTCTTGTTGTTGTTTCAAACCATCTGACTTGCTATTGCGATAATATGCCCGCCTCCGCGCGTTGAAAACCCCCCGATGGTCTACCAGATGAATCAGATGTATGAGAGTTAGTGAATAAAAAAAGCTCGAACATGGGATTTTAGAGGTCGGGTTGAACAATAGGTTTCTCCGTGTATGTTATGTTTACAACTCACTTAAATCACATTGATACAACATATACGAAACCAGCTTAATAACTTATATTAGCAAAGATTAGTCAGAATGCTCACGTTAAACAACTTACCAGAATTTGAAAGGGAAGGTTGATTCTCCTCTTGCAACCTGACCTTATCCTCCTCTTTTTTCTTCCGATAAGACGCACGCCTTTGTGCGTTGAACTGCTCCATTGTTTTGTCAGCTCCTGTTGCATGCTGCTCGCAAGTTCTATCGGATGCATCATGTCAAAAATAAAAAATAAAAAGCCAATAAACCTGACTGATCCAATACCGAACACGTCGGCTTGGATGGTGGATAAGCATGCATGGGAATACCTTGTAGCTTTGCCAAACCATCCATCTCATCGTTTGAAGGTTCACAGCCTGCAGCTTACCAATCAAGAAAAAATGCGGTATGTTGTACATGAAGGTGAACACCCATATTTATAAATTATGGCATATGAAATGCGGATGAGTCAGTACTAGTTGCATCTTGTGCTACAAATGTGCCAAAATTGAGTGTTAGATTATTCGGAGCCGACAACGAAGCATCATGATGGTCTCCAACCCGTAGTATCTTGATCCATCTGTAGAGTTGTAAGCAGAATGAAAATAATACCAATGATACATAGGCGACATACTATGCACGCAACATTCTTGGCATACGAAATGAGGATGAGTCGGTACCATATTCATTTTGTGCTTCAAATATGCCAGAATCCACTGTTAGATTACTTGGAGCCGACAATGAAGCTTCATGATGGTCTCCAACTTGTAGCAATCTTGATCCATCTGTAGAGTTATAACCAGGATGAAAATAAGACCAATGATACATAGGCGACAAACTATGCATGCAACATTCTCACCAATCTTCATACAATCTTATACCTGGAACCGTCATGTAAGTATCGTCAAATTTTTCAGCTACGGGTAAGATGCCTGCATTATATTCTTCATCATTTCCGCCGCTCGTAAGGCCTGCAATACACTATGCATAAAGCTTGTCACTGCCAGAAATGAACCAAATGCATGTGTAGGAATTTATGATAGAGTGCATCATACCCGTAGTAACGTCCTCTTTTGGTTGATGTTCACCTGCCTTGCTTTTCGAATTCCCCATACGCACCTATGGAATGGCAGTTCACTGACATTAAATTACCATTGCCTGATGGCAAGAATATTTGAAATAGTGGGGGTGGGAGTAGCAAGATAACTATACTATGCATGATGTCCTCTAGATGTTTTGCATGTGTCTAGATGACAAACAGGGGTTGTGTTCTAGAATTCAGTTTGCAATGCTTTGATAAATATTTGAGATAAATAGATTACCGAGCCTCACTTTTAGATCTTATAAACGTATTTGCAGAACTGTTGTTTTGTTGTTTCCATGAACATCTGCACGTAGCGTCTTGAAGAGACCAATCTATATTTAGCTGAGATATGCGAAGTTGCAACCCTCAATATGTCCACGAGGGCGTTTGTAGTTTTCATGTGCATACAGCATATTGGACCTTGCAGGACCCTCTTGGGTAGGCTGTTGCTGGAAAAAAAACTACACAGCCGAATCGTTTTTTAATTTCCGAAACAAGATTTCTATTGCACAAGCCTTCTGAAACGGGATAGTGTTTTCCATTTCTTAAAGCTCAAATCTTGTTGCGCAAAATTGTAGATCAAAATAAGTTTATACAAGTCATGGATACCTAGCTAGCTATGTTCCAGTTTGACAATCAACTTTGTAGATGCTCAGTTTGTCAATGTTTTTATAAGATGTTTAATTTTTGGATGGAACAAAAAAGGAAGCATAGTTGAAATGCAATGCAATCAGACATGTAAAGGTGTTGCATTGCACAAAATGCTAGGGATGAGGCCAGAAGAAGGTTCAATGAAGTGAAAAAATTACTCCTTACTTGGTCTGCATGCAGTGATCGACTACTGGTCTGTTTGTCAGGTTAGGCCAAAACAAAACGTTGTTGTTAATTAGCAGCATACTACTACCTAGATGTAACTTTGTAGATGCTTTTTTACTGTTAACTTTGTAGATGCTTTTCTACCATTAATTGCAGTTTTTCTTGCAGTTGTTCTGTGTCCCATAGAAGCTGCATCTTTCTAGAAGCTGCTACATCATATTAAGTAAGTACACCCTGTTTGCCTAAAACAAAATTTCATGCACAGAAACAATTAACAGGCATTACCTTCATCGTTAGCGCTGATACTGCGCATTACCTTGAGCATTGTCGGAGTAAATGACCACGCGTAGCCTAGCGGGCTCCCCCTGGCTCTTCAAAAAATAATAGGCCGATCAAGCCTTCAAGCACCCAAGACACGGGGCCGCCTTCCCCTGGCTGGCTATCCCACAAGCCGACTACCGGAAGGCGGCCCGGCCCTAAAAACTCTCATAAAGAAAGCAGCGAGAGGGCCGACTCCAAGAAGCCGGCCACGAGATGACCGGCTCCAAGAAGCCGGCCCCGACAGGCGGCCAAGTTCATGCCCTCAAAGTCTGCACCCACATAACGGAGATGGGACGGGGCGTGGCAACAGTATAGCCTACCACCCCCGAATCCGGGAGCACGCATGGCCACAGTACGCCGTACGGGGCAGCCACGACCCGTCCGGCGGGGCACTGTTGCCATGCTGACCACGACGCCACCCACGACAGGCTGTTAGTACGGCCCGCAGGTGGCGGGCCCCTTTGGTCAGAGAGACACCCGAAGGCGGCCACGCTTCCCCTAGTCGGCCAGGGACGTAGCCGGCTCTCCCCAACCGGCTCGCTCCCTCCCTCGAAGTATGTGCACCATTAAGGAGACAAGACGAGGTAAGGCTACAATGAGAGCCCGCCAGGTAGCGGCACTGTAGCCATGCTTACCTCGACAAAGCCCTCGTCATCAAGAGTGAGGCAACAGTAACCAGTCCCCCGACAAGACCCCCAAGTGGTGGGACCTACCTATCGACCAGGAGGCCGGCAGCCGGTGAGACCCACCAGTCGGCGGGCCCCAGCGGTCGGCGGAGAAGCCGGCGAACGTAGACACTGACGGCTAGGGCCCACACCCAGCCGGATTACCATTTTACCCCTAGGGGGTAGGCCTATATAAACCCCCCAGGGCACCCATGCAAAGGGTTGGACTCTAATAGTTTTAGACACAACTTTGAGAGGAGAAGAGAGCTAGCCTTGACCTTCTTCTTCCTCTTGCCAAACAGCTCAAGGAGCCTCTTGTAGCCACTTGCTGATCTAGTGATCATGCGGAGACCCCGCAGAGCAGGACTAGGGGTGTTATCTCCACGGAGAGCCCCCAACCTGGGTAAGATTAGTTGGTGTGCATGTCTTCGCCTTATCCCATTTCCAGGCACCGGCGATGTCTTATTGGCTCCCACAATGATAAGCCACCCGTTGGCATATGTCGCACCTATCACCCGACATTTGGCGCCCACCATGGGGCCAGGTGCACCATCATCCGGAGACCTGTTCTGGACGGGAACCCTTTTCCTCCCCCGCGAGCGTAGCCAGCCCGGCACGCCCGATGGCGCTTGCCCCGACGCGCTGCAAGGCATCGACGACGCCTGCGCGGCGAGCTGCCTCGCCGATCTTCTTGGCGAGGCTCGCATCTCCGACGAGCCTGCATCTGACGCGGGCACCGGCTGCCTCGAGAGCCGCCTTGTCAGCCTCCTTGACCAACTCCACGTCTCCAGCGAGCCTGCTGTGGATTTGGAGTCGGTTGGATCCACCGACCCGATGCTTGTTGACTCCGACACGGCATCGCTTGACGCCTTCCCCACCAACGTGGTGGTCTTCGATGACCCTCTCCCTCGAGCCGACAGCGGCGGCGGCACCATCACTGAGGTGCTAGTCATCAGCTACGGCGTCACCTCTGGCGAGAACGCCCACGGCGCCCTGCAAGCGGCGCTACACGATTTGTCCGCCCCCATCCCGGTCGACGCCGAAGCCGAGGCGCTGGAGGCACGCCGCCTTGCCCTCATTGCGGAGGGCCAGAAGATAGCCACCATGAGACGCCTCACTGAGGCTCACCAGCGCGAAGTAGACCGCGCCGCCTTCGGCACGCCACCTCCCGACGGGCCGAGCCGGGCCAGTGTCGTCTAGAAGCGTGGCGCAGCCATCGCCGACATGCTGGGAGCAGAACGCCCAGTCTACGCCACGCCTCTCGAGAACCTACGCGCCGCCCAGTCGGTCGTAGACGAGCTGAATGGACTGGGGGCTGACGAGCTCCCCTACATGACCAGACGCATCTAGTATTTGATCGACGCGGCCGCAAAGTGGCACGAAGCCGGCTTCTGCGCTGAAAGCCCTCCCCCATGCCGAGAGCACGGCGCAATGTCACGGACGCCGACTGCGGGCGGCGCCCGCACAAGACAAGAAAAGGAGCCGACTGCTAGTCGCAGTCGGACTCGAATCACCATCAAGCGCGCGTAGAATGCCGCCCTCGAGCTATGGAGTGGCGAGGCGATCCGCCTCCCCCTCCGCCTCGCAGGGAGAGATACCCCACCCCGCCGCCTGTCACGCATCCGACTCTCAGCGGCCGACGTGGCGCCACGAAGGAGTCGGCGAAAACGATGCCCGCCATCGGATCGACCGCCTAGCGTGATCCCTGGTGTTAGAAGAAGAAGATGATGTCGGCCCGCCTTGCTTTGGCCCCCGCATCCGCGACGAGCCTTTCCCCAAAGGGTTCTCGCTCCCAAGAGACATGCTTAAATACAACGGCTCTGTGAAGCCGGAAGATTGGTTGATCGACTACTCCACCGCAGTTCGCATAGCAAACGGCCACGCGTGTTGCCGTGAAATATGTCCCCCTATGCTCCAAGGCACGACGCGCACCTGGCTCAATAGCCTCAAGCCTTATAGCATCAACAGCTGGCTAGACTTCACCGAAGCCTTCATCCGCAACTTCACCAGCACCTACAAACGGGCTCCCAAGCCCCGACCGCTCTCTTTGTGTGTTCAAGGGCCCAATGAATCAACTCGCGTCTATCTCACGCGTTGGACCGAGCTCCGCAACTCCTGCGAGGGGGTGCACGAGGTTCAAGCTATAGAGTACTTTACTGCCGGGTGCCGAGAAGGCACCCGCCTCAAGCACCGACTTCTCTGTGACGAGCCGACTACCCTCGACGAGTTGCTGATTATAGCAGACAAGTACGCCACGGCCGACTCTTCAATGAAGACTGAGCTCCGAGTAGACGCCTCCGGGAAGGTGCTCGCTCTGGCTCCTAAGACGTCGGCTAGAGACTCCAACCGACGCCCGTACCAGAACGACAACAAGCGCAAGGCTCCTATGCTGACTTCCACCAGTCGGCAAGTGGCCACAGTCAAAGACGAACAACTTGAAGGACGGCCCGCGCCCAAGAAGCAGAAGGGCGGCAAGCCGACTTGGCAGCCGGCTTGCTCCTATGAGCAAGCCCTTGATGCCCCCTGCAAGTTCCACAGCGGCACGAAGGCCTCGAACCACACTACTCGGAAATGCCATTGGCTCACACGAATCTCCAAGGGCGAAGGGCTGGTGCCACGTCTGCCTGCTGGTCAGCCGCCTCTGGCTCCTCAGCAGCCGGCCGCTCGGCCGGCAGTCGGAGCTGTTCAAGACGAATTCCCTGACGGGCATGCCGCCTACGTCATCTTTACAAGCCAGCCTGAAGACCGGAGTAGCCGGCGCCGACAACACCAAGAAGTCAACGCGGTCGCCTCCAACAACCCCGAGTTCATGCACTGGTCGGAGAAGCCCATCAGCTAGAGCCAGGCCGATCACCCAGAGGTGATGCCGTCTCCCGGCTCCTATGCATTGGTTTTGGACGCCACCCTCGCAACAGAAAGGCAAGCTGCCCGATTATCCCGCGTGCTGATAGATGGCGGGAGCAGCATCAACATACTATACCGTGACACCATGGAGAAGCTGAACATCAAGACGAAGCAGCTCATGCCTAGTTGGACTGTGTTTCACGGAATCGTACCCGGCCTGTCCTGCTCAACAATCGGCAAGATCAGGATAGATGTTCTCTTTGGGGACAAAGATCATTTTCCGCCAAGAAGCGATATGGTTTGAAGTGGTGGATCTGGAGAGCCCTTACCACGCACTGCTTGGCCGACCTGCTCTTGCCAAGTTCATGGTTGTGCCCCACTACGCCTACCTCAAGATGAAGATGCCGATGTAACATCCCCAGTGTCATGCTATAGTAACCCTCTGTGATTAAGCCTAATCATTTGGCTAAAGAATGCTTAATCACCTTTGTTCGATATCTCTTTTCAACTCCCATCTGAATTCAAATTCAAATCATAAGTGAAATTTGAAGTTGCACAAAAGTTGCTGGAAAAATGTTCATCAATTAGGAAATATTCCAATACCATTTGATGTAAATAAAAACAACATCACTCCTATGCTAGAATGGACACTAACATTTATAACAATGCCATTCTAGCAATTTAAAATGCAAATTCATTTATGAAAATTCCAAATGAATCTAAATCTCTCCCAATAATAATTGTGGCAGTGCCTAAAAATGCACTGGACTTTTGTGAGCCAGTTCCACATTTTCCCTAAATCATTAGGGTCCCCAGATAAATCATTATTCTTCTCTGCTAATTAAAGAAAAAGAAAAGGAAAGGCATAAGAGAGAGAGAGAGAGGACCCCTGTCCCTCTGGACCTCAACCAACTGGCAACTAGGCCACCAGCCGGCCCAGCCCACGCCCCCTGGGTGGTCCTCCTCACTGCTCCTCCGACCGGGGCGCGTCCCCGCCGAACCAGGCACGCCGCCCCGTACTGCCATGTCGCCGACGAGAGGATAAGGTCGAGCCCCCCCCTCGACGCCTCGGCCTCCTCCCCACCTACCTTCACTCCCCTCTCTCGCCTCCCAGATCCACGCGCTCCTCCCCCTCTCTGTCTCGCTCGCCCGCCTCACCCGAGCGCCATCGCCACCATCCCACCTTGCATCACCGCGGCGACCGCCTCCCTCGTGCTCCTCCGACGTAACCAGACGCTCCGCCGCGCTCCGCTACATCGACTACGGCCACGAACGCGAGCCGACGAGCCCCATCGCCCGGATCTGCGCCTTCTTCCTCCTCAGGTCACCGGCGATCTCCTTCGACTCTGGCCACCCCCTGCGCTTCTAGCCCTCAACGAGCCACCTTGTGCTCCTCGGTGAGCACCGCCCACTTCCCCACTGTTCTCCCTTCGTTCGCTGCCCGTGTTTTGCGCCGCCGCCGTAGTCATAGCTCACTGCCGCCCTGCTGCGTCACCGCCGTGGCCACCGCTGCCATGGCCCCCCATCTGAGCCCTCCGTCGTGCTCCTGGTGTTCCCAGGAGCCCGGCGAGCCCTTCCTCTCGCCCTCTCGTGCCCCCAGCCCCGATCCCGACGACGACCGAAGTCCGGCGTCCGCCTCACCGCTCGCCGTCGACGTTCCCGACCACCGCAGCCTCTCCCACCATCCCAGATCGCCTCCTCGTCGCCTTCTCGTTCGAACGGGCCCGGTCGTACTAGAAACGGTGCCCTGTGCGTGAAACCCGACCACCTCCCGAGCGCGCTGCCGTCGATTTTGGTCGCCGGAGCTCTCTCTGGCGTTGGCGCCGACGTGGCTCCATGGGTCCCGCCCCTAGGTCGCTGACTAGTGGGCCCGGGTGGCCCAGTTGACTGGGTTGACCCAGTCAACTGCTGACTAGGCTGCCCAGTGAGGCTGACATGTGGGCCCCACTTGTTTAAAACGTTTTATAAATAAATAAATCTGTTAATTAGTTTTAATTGTTAATTAGTCGCTGACACCAGGGGCCCACACCTCTAATTAGCCTGTTAGATTAGTTTAATCCACTGTTAAGCTAACAGAGTCTGACATGTGGGTCCTAGTGGCCCCACTAGTCAGGTTTGACCTGGTCAGCCGCTCTTTTGACTGCTGACATCATCAACATGTCATGCTGACATCATTTTTTTCATTTATGTTAATATTAATAAATCCGGAATATTGTTTAAACTTCGAAAATTCATAGAAAATAAACCGTAACTCGGATGAAAATGTTTTCTATATGAAAGTTCCTCAGAAAAATCCAACGAATCCGAATATGCGGTCCGTTCATCTGTCACATGCCCCTAGCATGCTGAACATGGAACTTTCCCCCTCCGGTCATCTATCTGACACATGTCTGGAACCGGGAAAACATTCCCGGTTGACTTCCCCCTTCGCCGGCATCATGTAGCACCGCGTTAGAACACGTGTAGCTCTGCCTGTTGTCCTGTTATGCACTTGATTGCTATGTTTATTTCTCCCCCTCTTCTTTCCGGTAGATCCCGAGACGGCTGCCGATGCCACTATGTTCGACTACGTCACCGACGACCCTCCTTGTCTAAGCAACCAGGCAAGCCCCCCCTTTGATCATCCCGATATCTCCCATTCCATTCTCTCATGCTTGCATTAGATTTTGCTAATGTTATTGTTTGCACCTATTCCGATGCATAACCTGCTTTTGTATCTGCTGTTGTACCTTACCTGCTTATCCTAAACTGCTTAGTATAGGTTGCTTAGAGATCCATCAGTGACCCCCACTCTGTCCCGAATGCCCCGCTGGATAATCAGAAGACCCGATCAACGGGATCGAAGACCAGGCCCCGACACCGCACATCACTTCCCCTTAGTTGCTCGAACCTACTGGGTTATTATCGAGTACCGGGGGTGAAACCTCTACGGCACTTCTGATATTAACCCTGTAGTATAGTTATCCGGTCGTGGTCATCGAGGGTGATTTCCTTTTTAACCACTTCCGATACGAGTCTGTCGTGCAACCCCTCAAGTGTGGACCTCGAGGGTGAATCCTCTTACATTCACCTTGATGACTACATCCAGTGGAATTCATCGGGGGTGATTCCTCGGGTTTTCCCCTTGATTTTTAGACACACCGTTACTTTGATTACTATGACTTTACACTGAGCCATGTTACTAAAGATGGGTCGTCCCTGAGGGGTGCCCGCGCGAGCTTAATTGCGAGTGATGTGGAGACGGGTTGACCTGGAGGGTACCCGCGAGATAATTACGAGGCGTAGCCGGGCATTCCTAGCCCTTGCCGCAAGTCCTCGAGACGGGGCAACGGGGTCACATATTTCGTGAGTCTCTGCTTGTTACCGCGTGTTCCTAATCCACTACGATTTGGATATTTGATCCGAGGGGCCTCTGGCCTGATAGCACTAACCATCACGTGGGCATAGTATGGGCGTTCTGCGTCGTATACATCAGCCGAAGCTTAATAGACGTCAGCGACTGAGTGGCGCGCGCCGGGTTGGACTAGTAAGCACCTTCCTTTTTAAAGGAGGTAGCTAGGTCTGCTCACCGGCCGCGTACGCAACGTGCAGGAGTTCCCGGGGAGATGGCCCATGACCCCTGGGGGCATAGGTTTAGTCCGGCATGCTGACCTCTCTGTTAACTCTAGGTCGGGTTGCGGCGTATTGTTTGGCCGAGGCCGGGCATGACCCAGGAAAGTGTGTCCGGCCGGAGTTAATCAAGCGTGGTGGGTAAGTTGGTGCACCCCTGCAGGGAAGAACTAAACTATGCATAGCCTGTCCTACGGTAACGGACACTTGGAGTTGTATCCCGATCAATACAACTAGAACTGGATACTTGTGATGAGAATTGGATTGTGATGAGAACTGGATAGTATGGCTCTGGGATTGCTTTCTCGCAGGGAGTCGAGAAAGGATCTCTGGCCGAGGTTGATAACACTACTACTACTTTACTTTATACTACTCTACTCCCTCCTGTTTGCTGCAAGACGGTGGTTTCCAGAAGATGCTAGTCTTTGATAGGACTAGGCCTTCTCTCTATTCTGGCATTTCTGCAGCCCAGTCCACATATACAGCCTTCCTTTGATAATGTTGCATATGTAGTGTAGATCCTGGCTTGCGAGTACTTTGGATGAGTACTCACGGTTGCTTTGCTTCCCCTTTTTCCCCTTTCTTCTTCTTTCCGGTTGATGCAACCAGATGTCGGAGCCCAGGATCCAGGTGCCACCTTTGACGATGATTGTTACTACCACGAGGGTGCCTACTACTACGTGGAGACCGCTGACGACCAGGAGTAGTTAGGAGGCTCCCAGGCAGGAGGCCTTACCTTTTCGATCAATGTTACTTTCGTGCTAGCCTTCTTAAGGCAAACTTGTTTAACTCATGTCTATACTCAGATATTGTTGCTTCCGCTGACTCTTGTGTTTTCGAGCTTATGTATTCGAGCCCTCGAGGCCCCTGGCTTGTAACATAAAGCTTGTATTATTTTAATTTGTGTCTAGAGTTGTGTTGTGATATCTTCCCGTGAATCCTTGATCTTGATCGTACACATTTGCGTGTATGATTAGTGTACGATTGAATCGAGGGCGTCAGAGCCAACTGCCTGTAGGTAGCCCCCTTTCCAACTCCTTGGCCAAAGTTGAGTCTAGAAACCAAAAACTGTTTTACTAACTTGGCTGTGTGGCTTACGGACCCACGTCGCCAATTGGGTGGTATTAGGATCTTTTACTCCTCGTCTATACTCTAGGACTCTGATCTCTCTTCTATTCGGGTTAAATGATTTTATTAACTCTAACATTATGTTCTCGTAACCATTTCCTCCCGGAGAGCCCTTCATTCCAGATGATCGCTTGGTGCACTAGAAGATTCCAAAGATACTCTCCGATGTTTTTCCCGAGACCCTTGTGCCCTTCGCCATTGCAATTCCCTACCACCGATAAATCCCCATGGATAGCTATATACACTTGCCGTCCTTACCTTCATTTCCAGTTGCTCTTGTTACTACAAGATACCCTGAAATACTTTGCGATATTCCGAGAATCCTTTGCGCCTGCTACCTTGCAGCTCCTTTTCCGCCTGGATACCCCTACCAACAATTCCTCACACTTATCGGGGATTCGTTCATCCCCTGTTGATCATATGTCTCACAAAATTCTTTGAATACAATTCAATCTCCCGAAGATCCTCTACAGCCTAGTGCTCCCAAAAGTCTTGTCTGCCTGCATTATGGTTAAATCCATATGTCCGACAATATTCATTGACATCCTTTGTCATTGTCATCCTGAGCCTATTGATTCAATATGTTGCGTTGCTCGCAATCATCAGTCGAACCCTGAAATATGACCTTCCTGCTCATACGTCATTCTAGACATGAGTTGGATCTCGGCCAATCATGTTGTAATCGATTGTCCACCTAGTTCCCCTCAACTTGAACGTCGAATTATTCAGCTATTTCTACAATCTGATGCCTCTTTGCATTCTTTCCTTCTTCTGATTGAGTACTGATACTCGCATCAGATACATTGAGGACCGCCATATCCTTGGTTGGATTATTATCTGACAATGTCCTTATTCATTAAACTTTTGAGTTTTGCCCTGACATACAATGCGTTTGGTAAATTC
Source organism: Triticum dicoccoides (assembly GCF_002162155.2). Classification (NCBI taxonomy): domain Eukaryota; kingdom Viridiplantae; phylum Streptophyta; class Magnoliopsida; order Poales; family Poaceae; genus Triticum; species Triticum dicoccoides. The sequence goes on along the minus strand of NC_041387.1, from coordinate 489,432,693 downwards.
TATCATCTGCTTTTGTCAACCATACTCTGCTTTTGAGCTGGTATATTTTAATCCTGAAATTAGTGGTATATGTTCCTAAGATACCCCTATGGGTTGAACTTATGCCTTCCATAATCCTGTGAACCCGAGAGTTCTCACGAGTCTTACTCTTCTGGTACTTCGCCAGATAAATCCTCTGCACTACAATTTCTTCGGAAAACGAGGAGTGAATGAAAGGTTATGCATTGAAGAAGTGGGAGTCGACCTTGAACTTTGTGTTCATGCCCATGGACCCGATGTAGAACTTATCATGGAAGCTGCTCGTAAAAATATTTACCCCTTGTTATAAGTTCATCTTGTATCGATGGTTTGGTCATTCATAATCATGGTTCCGACCATAGTTTCTCCTTAATTCCATTTCTCGGACAAGTTAAAATACTTGTCTCCTGCAAGTCATTTCACCTGTCCACCTCCAATTTGATCTACCTTCAAGTATTACCTCATGTTATCTCGAGGATATTGTGTCATTGCACTACCTCTTGTAAATTCTTAATTGGAGTGATACTCCGTCACATCATTCCTAGCCTGATCGGATATATCATTATCGTGCTAATTTTAACTGTGCTACCTGGTCCTTATTCTTGGAGCACAACTTTTCGACGATGAGCGAAGCTTACGTCGATCTTCCTCGTCTTGTCATTTCACCTCAAACAACAAGCTTGATTTCGAGCTTGTGTCGTATCCGTGGTTCCAATAACCTTTCGCTTCATCATTCCTTTTGCTTGATGTTGTCGTTGTTCGATGGCCTCTTCATAGTACCTTGACAAAATCTGTCGTGATCCCCATCAATATACTGACCTGTTTCAGGATACCAATCGAATTCATGATGAGAAATGCCATCCTCACCCCTCGATGATTGGGTTATCATCGACAACGTCCTTGACTTTCTGCCAACACAGACCTGATCGTGTTTGGTTATACCTTATGTTCTGACATAATCTTGGATTTAAATCTCTTATGTTCTACAGACCCAGTCCTTAATTGAGACACCATATCAGTGCTATCTTGAAGCATGACTGTGGTATTTTCCGAATATCAACACGAACATTTGAATTGAAATGCTAAATGCTTCTTGTTCAATTATCCAAACACCATTGTACGGGTAAACCTCATAAATTCCTTGCCCCTTTGTCTAAATGGTTTCATACTTGGAGCCCTGTCATGTATATCATGCTCCGCCTTTCCTTGGGAAAGTTACACCCCTAAATCTTGTGTTTAAACACATCTTCCTTTCCATTGTTTTGCTCAACCTTTCTGGTGTTCTATATATGTTATAAGCAGAAATAATCCCCTGCTTATGGAAACACCTGGAGGTAAAAATCAGTTGGTACGACCCTGTTAATAATGTTGGTGACATTCCGGTAAACCCCGACGGACGAGAACTTTGCCTATTGGTCCGCCTCGTTTTAAAGAGCAGGAAAATGGTTCTCTTCGTCCCACGCCCTTGGTACCAAACTTTGTTGCCAACATAACTGACAAGCTATCCTCTGACCTGCCCTGCTATCACGACCGTTCAAGATGTTAGCGCCTTCCTGCTTTTAACCCACATGGTGGGCCCATAACCCACAGTTCCACAAGATCGAAACCTAACTCTCCTGTACACCCTTGTTTCTAAGATTATTTCTCACACTTGGCTTCATTTTAAAATCCCGAGCCGCCTTCCGAGAGGCGATCTATTCTGGCATCAGAAAGAATACTTATTCCCGTTGCTCTGAAACCCTTTCACACTCTGTTTCTGGCCATGAACGATTGACTACCCAATTGAAGCTTCTTATTTCACCTTCTTACCTTGCTCTCGATGACTTCCTTGAAATTCAACTCGAGAGATGCCTCCTTGCCACGTTCACTGAGATAGTCCCCAGGTAACTATCTTGTGTTGAGCTGCGTCCTTCCCGAGTCTTTCCCCCTTACTCCACCCCTTAAATCTCGGGACGAGATTTCTTATAGTGGAGGAGATTTGTAACGCCCCCAGTGTCATGCTACAGTAACCCTCTGTGATTAAGCCTAATCATTTGGCTAAAGAATGCTTAATCACCTTTGTTCGATATCTCTTTTCAACTCCCATCTGAATTCAAATTCAAATTATAAGTGAAATTTGAAGTTGCACAAAAGTTGCTAGAAAAATGTTCATCAATTAGGAAATATTCCAATACCATTTGATGTAAATAAAAACAACATCACTCCTATGCTAGAATGGACACTAACATTTATAACAATGCCATTCTAGCAATTTAAAATGCAAATTCATTTATGAAAATTCCAAATGAATATCTCTCCCAATAATAATTTTGGCAGTGCCTAAAAATGCACTGGACTTTTATGAGCCAGTTCCACATTTTCCCTAAATCATTAGGGTCCCCAGATAAATCATTATTCTTCTCTGCTAATTAAAGAAAAAGAAAGGAAAGGCATAAGAGAGAGAGAGAGAGGACCCCCTGTCCCTCTGGACCTCAACCAACTGGCAACTAGGCCACCAGCCGGCCCAGCCCATGCCCCCCTGGGTCGTCCTCCTCACTGCTCCTCCGACCGGGGCGCGTCCCCTCCGGACCAGGCGCGCCGCCCCGTACTGCCACGTCGCCGACGAGAGGATAAGGTCGAGCCCCCCCCCTCGACGCCTCGGCCTCCTCCCCACTTACCTTCACTCCTCTCTCTCGCCTCCTAGATCCACGCGCTCCTCCCCCTCTTTGTCTCGCTCGCCCGCCTCACCCGAGCGCCATCGCCACCGTCCCACCTCACATCACCGCGGCGACCGCCTCCCTCATGCTCCTCCGACGTAACCAGCCGCTCCGCCGCGCTCCGCTATGTCGACTACGGCCACGAACGCGAGCCGACGAGCCCCATCGCCCGGATCTGCGCCTTCTTCCTCCTCAGGTCACCGGCGATCTCCTTCGACTCCGGCCACCCCCTGTGCTTCTAGCCCTCAACGAGCCACCTTGTGCTCCTCGGTGAGCACCGCCCGCTTCCGCTCTGTTCTCCCTTTGTTCGCTGCCCGTGTTTTGCCCCGCCGCCGTAGTCGTAGCTCACTGCCGCCCTGCTTCGTCACCGCCGTGGCCACCGCTGCCATGGCCCCCATCTGAGCCCTCCGTCGTGCTCCTGGTGTTCCCAGGAGCCCGGCGAGCCCTTCCTCTCGCCCTCTCGTGCCCCCAGCCCCGATCCCGACAACGACCGAAGTCCGGCGTCTGCCTCGCCGCTTGCCGTCGACGTTCCCGACCACCGCAGCCTCTCCCACCATCCCAGATCGCCTCCTTGTCGTCTTCTCTTTCGAACGGGCCCGGTCGTGCTAGAAATGGTGCCCTGTGCGTGAAACCCGACCACCTCCCGAGCGCGCCGCCGTTGATTTTGGTCGCCGGAGCTCTCTCCGGCGTCGACGCCGACGTGGCTCCATGGGTCCCGCCCCTAGGTCACTGACCAGTGGGCCCGGGTGGCCCAGTTGACTGGGTTGACCCAGTCAACTGCTGACTAGGCTGCCCAGTGAGGCTGACATGTGGGCCCCACTTGTTTAAAACGTTTTATAAATAAATAAATCTGTTAATTAGTTTTAATTGTTAATTAGTCGCTGACAACAGGGGCCCACACCTCTAATTAGCCTGTTAGATTAGTTTAATCCACTGTTAAGCTAACAGAGTCTGACATGTGGGTCCCAGTGGCCCCACTAGTCAGGTTTGACCTGGTCAGCCGCTCTTTTGACTGCTGACATCATCAACATGTCATGCTGACATCATTTTTTTTCATTTATGTTAATATTAATAAATCCAGAATATTGTTTAAACTTCGAAAATTCATAGAAAATAAACCGTTACTCGGATGAAAATGTTTTCTATATGAAAGTTCCTCAGAAAAATCCAAGGAATCCGAATATGCGGTCCGTTCATCTGTCACATGCCCCTAGCATGCTGAACATGGAACTTTCCCCCTCTGGTCATCTATCTGACACAGGTCCGGAACCGGGAAAACATTCCCGGTTGACTTCCCCCTTCGCCGGCATCGTGTAGCACCGCGTTAGAACACGTCTAGCTCTGCCTGTTGTCCTATTATGCACTTGATTGCTATGTATTTACTATTTCTCCCCCACTCTTCTTTCAGGTAGATCCCGAGACGGCTGCCGATGCCACTATGTTCGACTACTTCACCGACGACCCTCCTTGTCTGAGCAACCAGGCAAGCCTCCTCTTTGATCATCCCGATATCGCCCACTCCATTCTCTCATGCTTGCATTAGATTTTGCTAATGTTATTGTTTGCACCTATTCTGATGCATAACCTGCTTTTGTATCTGCTATTGTACCTTACCTGCTTATCCTAAACTGTTTAGTATAGGTTGCTTAGAGATCCATCAGTGACCGCCCACTCTGTCCCGAATGCCCCGCTGGATAATCAGAAGACCCGATCAACGGGATCGAAGACCAGGCCCCGACACCGCACATCACTTCCCCTTAGTTGCTCGACACTACTGGGTTACTATTGAGTACCGAGGGTGAAACCTCTACATCACTTCTGATATTAACCCTGTAGTATAGTTATCCGGTCGTGGTCATCGAGGGTGATTTCCTCTTTAACCACTTTCGATACGAGTCTGTCATGCAACCCCTCATGTGTGGACCTCGAGGGTGAATCCTCTTAGGTTCACCTTGATGACTACATCCAGTGGAATTCATCGGGGGTGATTCCTCGGGTTTTCCCCTTGATGTTTAGACACACCGTTACTTTCATTACTATGACTTTACACTGAGCCATGTTACTAAAGACGGGTCGACCCTGAGGGGTGCCCGCGCGAGCTTAATTGCGAGTGATGTGGAGACGGGTTGGCCTGGAGGGTGCCCGCGAGGTAATTACGAGGCGTGGCTGGGCATTCCTAGCCCTTGCCGCAAGTCCTCGAGACGGGGCAACGGGGTCACATCTTTCGTGAGTCTCTGCTTGTTACCGCGCGTTCCTAATCCACTACGATTTGGATATTTGATCCGAGGGGCCTCTGGCCCGATAGCACTAACCATCACGTGGGCATAGTATGGGCGTTCTGCGTCGTATACATCAGCCGAAGCTTAATAGACGTCAGCGACTGAGTGGCGCGCGCCGGGTTGGACTGGTAAGCACCTTCCTTTTTAAAGGAGGTAGCTAGGTCTGCTCACCGTCCGCGTACGCAACGTGCAGGAGTTCCCGGGGAGATGGCCCATGACCCCTGGGGGCATAGGTTTAGTCTGGCATGCTGACCTCTCTGTTAACTCTAGGTCAGGTTGCGGCGTATTGTTTGGCCGAGGCCGGGCATGACCCAGGAAAGTGTGTCCGGCCGGAGTTAATCAAGCGTGGTGGGTAAGTTGGTGCACCCCTGCAGGGAAGAACTAAACTATGCATAGCCTGTCCTACGGTAACGGACACTTGGAGTTGTATCCCGATCGATACAACTAGAACTGGATACTTGTGATGAGAATTGGATTGTGATGAGAACTGGATAGTATGGCTCTGGGATTGCTTTCTCGCAGGGAGTCGAGAAAGGATCTCTGGCCGAGGTATAACACTACTACTACTTTACTTTATACTCCTCTACTCCCTCCTGTTTGCTGCAAGATGGTGGTTTCCAGAAGATGCTAGTCTTCGATAGGACTAGGCCTTCTCTCTATTCTGGCATTTCTGCAGCCCAGTCCACATATACAACCTTCCTTTGATAATGTTGCATATGTAGTGTAGATCCTTGCTTGCGAGTACTTTGGATGAGTACTCACGGTTGCTTTGCCTCCCCTTTTTCCCCTTTCTTCTTCTTTCCGGTTGATGCAACCAGATGTCGGAGCCCAGGATCCAGACGCCACCTTTGACGACGACTGTTACTACCACGAGGGTGCCTACTACTACGTGGAGACCGCTGACGACCAGGAGTAGTTAGGAGGCTCCCAGGCAGGAGGCCTTGCCTTTTCGATCAATGTTACTTTCGTGCTAGCCTTCTTAAGGCAAACTTGTTTAACTCATGTCTATACTCAGATATTGTTGCTTCCGCTGACTCTTGTGTTTTCGAGCTTATGTATTCGAGCCCTCGAGGCCCCTGGCTTGTAATATAAAGCTTGTATTATTTTAATTTGTGTCTAGAGTTGTGTTGTGATATCTTCCCGTGAGTCCTTGATCTTGATCGTACACATTTGCGTGTATGATTAGTGTACGATTGAATCGAGGGCATCACAGCCGAGTTCCAAGGGCATCATCACCATAGCCGGAGACTACAAGAAATCCTCTGAGTGTGCGGCAGCCAGTAGCCGGTTGGTCGAGTCCCTCGTGATTGCTGAAGAGAAGAAGATGCTGGACCGAGTCATGGCCATGGCCGGCAAGCAGCCGACCTTATCCCCGACCCCAAGGAATATGAGGCTCAATGTTCTTTCCAGCCGACCAAAGAAACAAAGAAGATACCTCTGGACCCGGAGCACCCGGAGAGGCATGCTGTCGTGGGAACCGGCCTTGACAGCAAATAGGAAAGCGAGCTCGTCGATTTCCTCCGTGAGAATCGGGACATCTTCGCATGGTCTCCCAAAGACATGCCGGGTGTCCCAACGGATTTCGCGGAGAACAAGCTACATGTCCGATCTGACACCAAGCCGGTCAAGCAGCCCTTGCGCCGCCTGTCAGAAGAGAAGAGAAGAGTAGTCGGAGAATAAATAGCCCGGCTTCTAGCAGCCGGCTTCATTATGGAGGTGTTCTTCCCAGAGTGGCTTGCCAACCCGGTCCTGGTGTTGAAGAATAACAAGCAGTGGCGCATGTGCATTGACTACACCAGCCTCAACAAAGCCTGCCCCAAAGATCCTTTTCATCTGCCAAGGATTGATCAAGTGATAGACTCCACAGCCAAATGCGAGTTGTTGAGCTTCTTGGATGCTTACTCAGGCTATCATCAGATAAAATTGGACCCAGCCGACCGTCTGAAGACCGCCTTCATCACACCATTCGGAGCTTTCTGTTACCTGACTATGACATTCAGCCTGAGAAATGCCGGTGCCACTTTTCAGCGTTGCATGTAGAAATGCCTCCTCAAGCAGCTCGACAGAAATGCCCACGTCTATGTAGACGATATTGTGGTGAAGACGGAGAAGCACGGCACCTTGCTAGACGACCTCAAAGAGACATTTGAAAACCTGTGCTAGTTTCAGATCAAGCTCAATCCCGAGAAATGCGTGTTCGGAGTGCCATCCGGCCAGCTTCTGGGCTTCCTAGTCTCCAAACGCAGCATCGAATGCAACCCGGTGAAGATCAAGGCCATAGAGAGAATGGATATTCCTACCAAGCTGCGAGACATCCAGAAGTTTACCGGATGGTTGGCCTCCCTCAACCGTTTCATCAGCCGACTCGAAGAGAAGGCTCTCCCCCTCTACCGACTCATGAAGAAATCCACTCACTTCGAGTGGAATGACCAAGCAGACCAAGCTTTCCACGAGCTAAAGAAGATGCTGTCCACGCCGCCTGTCTTGGCGGCACCGACTGCGAAAGAGCCCATGCTCCTTTACATTGCCGCCACTAGCCGGGTGGTCGGCACCGTTATCGTGGTTCAGTGCCCAGAAGAACGCCGAGCTCAGTTAGTCCAGAGGCCGGTATATTATGTGAGTGCAGTGTTGTCTACCTTGAAGCAGAACTACCCACACTATCAGAAGATGTGCTATGTTGTGTACTTCGCTGCCAAGAAGCTCAAGCCCTACTTTCAAGAGCACCCCATCACGGTCGTATGTACTGCCCCGCTCGCCGAGATCATAGGCAGCCGGGATGCATCCGGCCGGGTGGAAAAATGGGCCATTGCGCTGGCTCCTTACACGATCTTCTATCAACCCCGCACCGCCATCAGGTCCCAGGCATTGGCTGACTTCCTTGTCGACTGGGCCGAGACATAGTACCTGTTGCTGGCCCTCGACTCCAGTCATTGGCGGATGCACTTTGACGGATCCAAGATGCGCACCGGCTTGGGAGCCGGCATCGTCCTCACCTCCCCCAAAGGCGACAAGCTCAGATACACATTGCAAATCCATTTTGCCGCCTCCAACAATGTGGCCGAGTACGAGGCACTCATACACGGGCTCCGGCTAGCCAAAGAACTCGGCATCCGCCGGATCCAGTGCTATGGTGACTCGGACTTGGTAGTCCAGCAATCATCCGGCGACTGGGACACCAAGGATGCAAACATGGCGAGCTACCGCTTCCTTGTTCAGCAACTCAGCGAATATTTTGAAGGATGCGAGTTCCTCCACGTGCCACGGGCCGACAACAAGCAAGCAGATGCCCTGGCATGAATAGGCTCCACCCGACAAGCTATACCAACCGGCGTCTCTCTCCAACGCCTCCTCAAGCCGTCTGTCAAGCCGTCTCCAGAATCTGATTCCATCTTCGTGCCGCCTGACCCCGACGTAGTCGGATCCGGCTTGGGGAACCAAGCAGGCGGCTCGAGGACTTTAACAGGTGGCTCAGGGACTGATGTAGTCGCACCCGGCCCGGGGACTTCAGAACCTGGCCCGGGGACTACTGCAGCCGGCCCGGGGACTGCATCGACACAACAGGCGGTGGCCGACTCCAACTCTTCCCCACCCAGCCCACCCGCCCAGGTCGCAGTAGCCGTTTTGACAGTAGAAGAAGTCACAGCTCCATCATGGGCCCAGCCCATCCTCAACTTCCTAGTGAACAGAGAGCTGCTGACTGACGAGATCTCGGCAAGACAAGTCCAACACTGAGCCGGAGCATGCACAATAGTGAACCGAGAGCTCATTAGGCGCAGTGTCACTGGAGTCTTCCAGCGCTGCGTCGAGCCGGAGAAGGGCATAGCAATCCTCAAGGACATCCACCAAGGCGAATGCGGCCACCACGCGACCTCAAGATCACTCGTCGCTAAAGCTTTCCGCCATGGATTCTTCTGGCCGACTGCTTTGGATAACGCCAAGGAATTAGTCAAACACTGCAAAGGGTGCCAAGTTTTCAGCTCCAAGCAACACATGCCGACTTCTGCACTCAAGACCATTCCCCTCACTTGGCCCTTTGCCATCTAGGGACTGGACATGGTGGGCTCACTCAAGACGGCGCGCGGCGGCATGACACATCTGCTTGTCGCTGTGGACAAATTTACCAAGTGGATTGAAGCAAAGCCGATCAAGAAGTTGAATGGGCCGACTACCGTGACATTCATTGCAGATATTACAACCCAGTATGGCATACCACACAGCATCATCACCGACAACGGCATGAATTTTGCCAAGGGAGCACTGGCACGTTTCTGCGCGAGACAGGGCATCCGACTGGACTTAGCGTCCGTTGCCCACCCACAGTCAAACGGCCAAGTCGAGCGAGCAAACAGCCTCATCCTCTCTGGCATCAAGCCCCGATTGGTGAGCGTTCGGCCGGCTGTTGGCTCGACGAGCTGCCGGCCGTCCTCTAGAGCTTGCGCACTATCCTGAACAAGTCAACTGGCTTCACCCCTTTCTTCCTTGTATATGGTGCCGAGGCTGTCATCCCAACTGACATTGAGTTCGACTCACCTTGGGTCACCATGTACACGGAGGTGGAGGCCAAGGAAGCGCGAGAAGACGGCGTCGACCTGCTGGAAGAGGGCCGGCTGTTAGCCCTCAACCGGTCCGCCATCCACCAGCAGGGTCTACGCCGTTACCATAGCCGGAAGGTCAAGCTAAGATCCTTCCAAGAGGGCGATCTTGTGCTCCGGCTGATCCAGCGAACAGCCGGCCAGCACAAGCTCTCGGCCCCTTGGGGAGGCCCATTCATCGTCAGCCGGGCTTTAGGCAACGACTCCTACTACCTGATCGACGCGCAGAAGCCGAAGGCGCGCAAGAGGGATGATTCCGACAAGGAGTCAGAACGACCATGGAACGCCAACCTCCTCCGAAGATTTTACAGTTAAAATGCAGTATGTACCACACTACCTTTTGTATTAAGTACGAGACAACGGGCCCCCGGAGGAGTACTCGGGGACTACCCTCTTTTATCTATGAATGATGAGTATCAAGCCCATGGTTATGTTATTACATTCGTTTTCTCGTCCGGCACCGGGTTCGATCAGTCGGCCCGGGGACTTGCCGCCTTGGGTTATATTTAAGTTCTACCTGCAGTCAGACAAGTAGTGCGCCGGCACCGAAGCCCTCTCTTGTTGAAAGTCGCAGCTTGAAGAATCGACTATCCGACTGGCAAGCGCCAAAGGCATGAAGGGATGCCCACACGAAAAACGGCTAAGGACTAACGAACTTATATAACACAAGCCGGCTTCCCCCCACCAACCGGCTGTCAGAGCAGCCGGCTGGCCGGCTTCCCTTCTTACTTTGCTACAATCTAAGAAAGCTCGAGTACTTGTCCTCCCAAAACAGCCAAGCCCTTGCTCAGCCACAGACTGTAGAGCAACTGTCCGGTTGAGAAGGCGGCGACCAAGGGAGGGCGGCAAAGGAAACAGCCAAAAGATGAAAAGCAAATATGATCGGAAGCCAAGCACATGCATGATTTTATTTACACATAAGACCTTCGAAAGGCCAGCATTCAACATAGTTTGAATACACCCCCAGTGGGTGGAACTGCGCAAAATTAATAAAAATTGTTCAAAAGAGTAACGGGCAGGAAAGCAAAGACGGCGAGTCAGGCCAAGGGAGCAACAGGCGAGTCGGGCAGGTTGGTGGAGACGGCAGTGTTGGCTAGAGGAGTGGCTGGCTGGCAAGTCTCGGCTTGATCGTCACCTGCTGCAGGCGGCGCGTTTGCACGTGCCTCGTTGCTGGAAGCACGATCAGGCTGAGGCTGGCTGGTTGCTCCACCATCTGGCACAATGTGTTCGCCATCCTCCTCCTCTTCCTCTTCGCCCTCGTCGCTGGAATCGATCTCCTCCGCCGAGTCTTCACCATCTGCCGGGTTCAACCCGAACCACTCCTCCGGCTGAGCGATGCCGTCTTCATTTACCTCAGGGGCAAAGGCGCTGGTGTCGGTGAAGTCGGCGATCACCGAGGCGCGCTGGATGATAGCCGGCCGCACCGCCTCCAGCTCCTCGTCAGCCTCCTGCCACCAGGTGCGCAGCTGGGCCAAATTCAGCCCAGGATACCAAGCCCAGACAAACTCTAGCGCCCGTCGAGCGTCGGACCGAGGTGCAGAAGCCTTCCAGGCCTCGAAGCGACCGACTGCTACCTCCAGCCAGTCGGCAGTCCGACTGGGGGTGCGGGGAACCACCTCGCCGGGCCAGAGGGCGGCCAGCACCTGCGTCCCGGTAAGCTGGCTGGAGGCGGGCTTGAATCGCCAGAAGCTGCTCTTCAAGCGACCGGTTGGCGTCCGGTGCGATCTCAACCCCAGCCTGCCGTCGTGCATCACGGTGAGCTTCGATGGCTTGGTTGGTGGCAACGGAGTAACCGGGGAAGTATTCTGCACAAAGAAGAAAGAAGTAGAACAAGTCAGAAGACAGACCAGATGACAGGGACGAGCAAAGGAACGAAGAAGAAGGCGGCTTACCGTCAATCAAATCTTCAATCTGGCCGTAACCTTCGCTCAGCGCCTGCCTCGCCTCAGCCCAGCTCGCCGCCTCGGTCTCGTACTCGGCTTTGAGGGCGGCCTCGCTGTCCTGCACCTTCTTCAGGGCCGCCTTGTGGTTCTCCTCCTAGTCGGCCAGTTTCTTGGCCAGGCGATCACGTTCCTGAGCCAAGGCATTGCACTCGGTTTCCTTGGCGCGAAGGGAGGTCTGAGCTACACCTAGCTGCTCCCTCAAGTCGGCATTGGCCCCTACAGATATGAAGAAGAAGAAAAAAAGCAATAAGGAAGAAGTCGTCAGGGAAGATCCGACCCGACTGCTCAACAGTCGGCCCGAATCTCGGGGACTACACCCAGTGGGTGCGCTGACGCGCCCCCACATGAGATAAAAATGAAGCACTTACTCAGGCTCTCCGTTAGGTCTGCGGTGTTCTGATTCATCTCCCGGGCCTGGGAGTTGAAGGTAGCCGCATGGAGGTTGTCATAGTCCTGCAAATAGGACAAAAGGTGCGAATAAGAACAAGACATCAATCAAAGTCTACTAAGAAGTTCCAAGTCGCCTGCTCAGCAGCCGACTCGGAACTCGGGGACTACACCCAGTGGGTGCGCTGACGCGCCCCCACAGAAGAAATCAAGAGCAAGAGGACTCACCCGAATGGCCGACCGCGTTGCAAGAAACTCTTGGGTGTACTACTTCAGCGCCGCGGCCTGGGACTGAAGCCGGCTCCGGACGTCCTGCGCCGCCACATCCAGCACAGCCGTCCCACCGCCCGGTATCCACCCTGGCGAGCTGACGCTGGCCGTATCCAGATCATGGGCCAACAAGCTGGAGCCCACGGCCCTCTGCGGGTCCAGCTCTGAAGCCGCCTTCCCTGCACGCTGACGAGACGACAATAGGACCACAAGATGCACCATCACAATCGGCTCGCCTCCAGCCGGCTGCTCAGGCGGCGCCTCAGGCCGGCCGCCTTGACCCGTCCCAGCCGACGATGGCAGTACGCCTCTCCCTCCAGGACGACTATGTCGCCCTCCTCCCTCTCCATCGCCGGCTGGTCGCGGCCGGCTTCCTCTGGTGGGGGCACTTGGATATCAACGGCCACGGTGCGGAGGGGAATGATGAGTTGTGGAGGCTGGCTACATAGGGTTTTCTCCGCCTTCTCCGCGGCCGCTGCCTCCGCCTGAGCCTTGGCCGCCGCGTCGACCTGCGCCTCTGCCGACTTCACCGTCGTCTCCTGAGCCGCCTTGGCGGCGGCCGCCCTCTGCTCCTCCGCCTCCCGCTCCTCCCGCGCGTTCCGCTCCGTCGCCACTTGGAGCTCGGCGCTGGGGTCCACGCGGCGGGAGCCTGCAGATCCTTCCGCCCCTCCGACTATGGAGGCGGCTGTAGTCCGCTTAAGAGAGCGGAGCCCTATTTGGTAAGACAAGAGAAGGCTTAGAAGAATGCCGACTGAAGAGAAGAAAGAAAGGCGTGCAAGAATTAACACTTACGCTGAAACCGCCTGCGGCTGCTTCACCACCTTGCGGAAGCAGGCTGCCTTCGCGGCCGCCTCGTCCCGTTTGGTCGCCGCCGTAGAACTGTTGGGCTTCTTTGGCCGACTACCGAAGAGGGTCGGCACCGCCCGGCGCTTCGTGCATCGCCCCGAGCAGCCGGCCCGGCAGATGAGCCCGCGCCTTGATGATCGGATGCCGGCTGGCGGCGCGGAATAGCTTCGGCCTCGTCATCATCCGGCCAGTCCTCGAAGTCGGCAGTGAGCCCGGAGCCGCCTGCCTCACCGCCTCCCCCTACGGCATCGTCGTCAAGGGCGGCCGCCCCCAAGTCGGGGTCGTCCAAGTCGTCCGTCCATGGTTGGGAGCGAACTCGCGTTCCGCCCCCGCGGTCCCGGCCGACGAGTGAAGGAAGGGGTTCTGATTAAAAACAAGCCGACTGGTCAGAAGCCAGCCAGTGAGAACTCAGCAATAAGAGAAGAAGAAAAGAAGGAAGGCTTACCACAGGCGGAGGATTGGCACGAGAATCCGGCTCCTTGCCGTACCGCCACTCCTCGGTGAGCTTGCAGTTGGCGATGTAATTCACCATGTAAGATACCTCGTCGTGAGGCATCTCCTTGGTGCTTAGCCGGCTTGGGTCGAAGCGGTCGCTCATCTGGCAAATCAAGTGTGGGTGGCCTTGGAGTGGGAGCACCCGACGCTCCACGAAGGCGGCTACCAGGTCGGACCGGTCAGGCCTTCCGACTGGATCAGCACCCGAAGCCGGGCGACGGTGCCAGCCCCAGCCGGAGTCAACGACCTGGCTCGGTAGGACCACGAGGGCTGCCTCCCAGCCAGCGGGCCGGCTACGTAAGCCAGCAGATTGACGTAGTTGCCTTGCGGAGTGACGTTCTTCACGTAGAAGTAAGATTTCTGCCAGAGCTTCCCTGACTGGATCAGCGCGATGGGCGGAAACGTGTTGTCGGCCGTTGATCTCCGCATGGCGATGAAGGCGCCGCATGGAGCCGGCACGCCCGTGACGACCGTGCCAAGCTTGGACTGGAAGAACTCCCCCCTGTCGGCGTTCTGGGAATGGGGGTACCCAGACTTGCCTGCCTATGGCCTGCGGCGTGGCTCAGGGAGTGGCCCAGTACGACCTATCTTCATCAACACATGCTCAAGACCCTCGCGAGGGGCCGAGCCTCGCGAGGCGGTCGACAGGAGGCTTCCTCGGGCACAGCCTCGTCAGGCTGACTCACGAGGAGGCGGAGAGATCAAGGCGGGGTACCTCACGAGGTGCCCATGACGCAAGCCATGACGACCGAGGCCAGGCGGGCGCCAGGCGGGCGTCGGCCTGCGCAGAGTCCTTGTTTCCTCTTTGGTGCAAAGGGGGCAAGCGCAGGCGAGAGTATCATGCAAAGGCAACCATTTCGGTGCAACAAGACCAAGACCAGCAGGACGGCAGGACGGAGGTCATCGTGGAGCCCAAGCCGGCGTCACCAACAGAGTCTTTGGCAGGCGAGGACCGACTTTAGTCAGGATAAGTGTACTAGATGTTCCCCTTCAAAATGGCCAATTGTTGGCGCCCTTCCCGCTCAATATTTGGGGAGAGGTCCAGGGCCTCCGCCTATAAATAGGACTAGCCACCCTCAGGGTAGAGGAGAGGAGATTTTGGGCAGACTAGTGAGAGAGAGAGGCGACTGAACTCACCCAAGCAGTTCATCGCACCAGCTAAGAACAGACCCTCGTGAGGCTGTTCTTCCCTGTACTATTCATCATCAGCCCTTGAGGCAATCCACCTCACCACAAACTGGAGTAAGGTATTACACCACAATGGTGGCCCGAACCAGTATAAATCTCGTGTCCCTTTTGTTGTTCTTCGTGTAGTTCTAGATGTTTGCGAGGCGACGAGACATGGGTAGGCAGGAGGTGTGATCTCCGCGTGCACCCCAGAGTTCGAACCCAGAGGGTCTGCCGGAACCCGAAATCCGACATTTGGCGCGCCAGGTAGGGGTGCACCGGAATCCGCCTTCCGTCGCCTCGTGTTTCGCCGGCCGTTGCATCCATGTCAGACGCTCGTCGAGCCTGCGCCGAGCGCCGGGCCGCTCTCGCCACTAGCGTCGCCCAGACGGCCCCCATCGGTGGGCGCCCCCGCCGTTCCCCATCGCCTACCGTCAACGATGCCACCGGCCTGGCGGGGAATGAGTAGCAGGCGTTGTCCCTGCATCCTTCGGTGCGGCGAGAAGGCCGCACCACCACCCCGTCGCTGACTCCAGCCGGTTCCTCGTCCCATGCCCATCGCGCTCCTGCGGACGCGCACGCCGCACTGCTCCTGGCGCGGGAGCTCCTGCACTACCGTCCCGTCGACGACTTCTATGACGAGTGGTTTGCCCGCATCACCGAGCTCGTCAGTGCCGCTGGGGGCTCCCCTGCACCATCCCTCTAACTGCACCGCGCCCCACCCTACGCGGGCGACGAAGCTCCGGGAGCGCCTCAGCCGCCTCCCCCTCAAGAAGGCGCCTTGGCCCCAAGGCGCGTGGCCCCTGGGCGGATCCCGCTCCGCCCGGCGCCAGCACAGCAAGAGAAGAGCTGCCAAGAGATTCCTCACCCCCAAGAAGCCGCATGTGTGCTCCCCGCACCGGCCCAGCCGGAACACGCTCATGCTCCAATGCGTCAAGACCCCGCGCTGCTCCCGGCGGTAGCGCACAGAGACTTCCAAGATGAAGCTCTCCGTCACCCAAGGCCTCCTGCGGCCACTGCAGGCTGCCGTGCCTTCACCGCTGAGCTGCGCAGCGTGGCCTGGCCGGGCAAGTTCAAGCCGGATCTGCCCCCGTGCTACGATGGCACGGCTGACCCTGCGGAGTTCCTCCAGCTCTATGAGCTGGGCATTGAAGCTGCCAACGGGGATGAGAAGGTCATGGCGAACTGGTTCCCCATGGTGCTCAAGGACGTGCCCGCACCTGGCTCCTGTACCTGGCTCCTAGCATGATCTCCACCTGGGACGAGATGCGCACCCGATTCATCGCCAACTTCCAAGGCACACGTGACCGGCCCCCGACCATGAGCGACCTGTGCCGCATCAAGCAGCAGCCTGGAGAGACCCTGCAGAAGTTCATCCAGCGTTTCAACAGCGCTCGCCTTAAGATCCCCAGGGTGTCTGAGGAGGCCATCATCTCAGCCTTCTCCGACGGTGTACATGACATCAAGATGTAGGAGCTTGCGATTCATGAGGACCTGTGCACCTCCCTGGAGCTATTCAATTTGGCGACCAAGTGCGCCAGGGCTGAGGAAGGGCGCCTTTCCCTCCTTGAGCTGCTAGCTGCTGACCCAGAAGAGAAGAAGCCCAAGGTCAAGGACGTGAAGCGCAAGGGAGCTGCCGTGCTTGCGGTAGAGCTGGACACCAAGAGAGGCCGGGATCAGCCCGAGTCATCCAAGGGCAGCCGGTACTGCGTGTACCACGACCTCCACACCCACAACACCAACGAATGCCAAGAGCTCAGGGCCGTGCGGGACGTGCGTGCCGGCAGACGCCCCGAGCGCAGCGACCGGGGCTATGGCCGAGGAGGAGCAAGAGGTGGAGGACGATGGGAAGACCGTGGCCCTCGCCAAGGGTGGCATGACCGACCTCGCGAGGACCGCTGGCAGGACCAGCCTCGTGAGAGAGGTTGGAGGGACCCACCTCGTGAGGGAGGTTGGAGGGATCAGCCTTGCAAGGATCGCCCACAAGGCAACGCGGGCCTCCCTCCTCTGCCACCACAGCCTAGGAGGAATGAAGACCATCATCAGGAGAGGGGGCTGGAGGCTTCCAGGAGCCGTGTGCTATCGCTTGCATCTTGGGCGGCGCTCAAGCCCCAGCCTCTCAGCGCATCTTCAAGCAGTTTGCTCGCGAAGTGAATGTAGTCCCCCCCAAGCTTGAGGCCACACGCCCTCTCAGGTGGTCAGCGTGCACTATCACGTTCAGCTCAACGGATCATCTCAAGTGCGTGGCCACAGTCGGACTCCTCCTGATGCTTTGTTCCCCAATCATCAGCAATGTGCAAGTCACTAGGACCCTCATCGATAGTAGAGCAGGGCTCAATGTCCTATCCATCGAGATGTTCAACAATCTCCAAGTGCCCTACAATCAGCTGCAGCCAACCAAGCCTTTCTCAGGAGTCACTGATGATTCCACGGTTCCGATAGGGCAGGTCCACCTTCCCGTTACCTTCAGGAAGCACGACAACTACCGCACCAAGCTCATTGACTTCGACGTCGCTCACATTTGCATGCTGTACAAAGCCATCATCGGGTACCCAGCCCTGGCCAAGTTCATGGCCGTGACTCATCACGGCTACAATGTCCTCAAGATGCCAGGAAGCGGTGGAGTCATTACGGTGCCTCGTGAAGAGAGAGATGTTGTGTGTTCTCTGGAGCGTGCCTTCCAAGCTGCACCAATTGAAGACCCAGATCACAGGAGCGGGAGGCTTCCCGAGGCTGCCCCTAAAAAGAAGAAGACATCGCCTGGTCTGACTCCTCGGGAGGCAGGCCCCTCAGGGTCCGCACCTATTCAGGGGGCGCCTCCTTCTGTCGCATAGGAAGGCGCGCCCGGCGCCTTCTTCGAGCAAGGCTCGGGGGCTCTCTCCTGGAGGGCCATCGACTTTGCTAGGATCACGAGGGAGGCGCTCGGGCACCACTTGGAGGCGTGCTTCAACGCACGTTTCCCTCAAGAAGGAGCAAGGCAAGGAGGGCCAAACCCTCGGGATTTCGTCAGCGAGATCATTCAGGAGCTGTAGGAATCAAGAGTCATGAGTGGCAGCCGCCACTTACCCGCCGTAGCTCCCCATCAAGGCGAGGATGGTGGGATGCGCGTCTGCATCGACATACCAGGACTCAACCGAGCCGCCTCTCAGGAGCGCCTCTAGCCCTCACGCGTGGGACTCTGCGAACGTCCACCCCATAGCTATGTTCGCATGCCTTACGGCCTGCCGAACGCGGCTGCTGTGCGTCAGCACCTCATGAGGAGTGTCGGTGTCAAAACCGGCGGATCTCGGGTAGGGGGTCCCGAGCTGTGCGTCTAGGCGGATGGTAACATGAGACAAGGGACACGATGTTTTTTACCCAGGTTCGGGCCCTCTCGATGGAGGTAAAACCCTACTCCTGCTTGATTAATATTGATGATATGGGTAGTACAAGAGTAGATCTACCACGAGATCAAGGAGGCCAAACCCTAGAAGCTAGCCTATGGTATGATTGTTGTAATGTATGTTGTCCTATGGACTAAAGCCCTCCGGTTTATATAGATACCGGAGAGGGCTAGGGTTACACAGAGTCGGTTACAATAGTAGGAGATCTACGTATCCGTATCACCAAGCTTGCCTTCCACGCCAAGTAAAGTACCTTCCGGACATGAGCCGGAGTCTTCAATCTTGTATCTTCGTAGTCTTGGAGTCCGGCGGACATTGGTAGTCCGGTTGTCCGAACACCCCCTAATCCAGGACTCCCTCAGTAGCCCCTGAACCAGTCTTCAATGATGATAAGTCCGGCGTGCATAATGTTCGGCATTGCAAGGCAGGTTCCTCCCTTGAATAATCCAGAGAAGATAATGAACACCAGGATAGTGTCCGGCTCTGCAAAATAAATTCCACATACCACCGTAGAGAGAATAAAATGTACACTTAGTTCAATCTGCTGACGTATTATGCGGTGTGACATCACACCGCCACCAGGCCTTTGTTTGAATCATTACACCACCTCAGCATGTTTAGTGAAGCGGTTTCCTTGGCATGTCTTGTCGAAGCAGAGATTGTGTTCCCCTTATTCCGGGATTCTCATCAATACGTGCGTGGGTAACCCAACCGCGCCATCAATGGTGACGCTTGGGAGATAAGCGAGTTCTACCAGGCCGGCGGGGGACACATAGTTTTGTCCGCCTATATACAAGGGATAAGGATTCACCTTCTCACCTACGCCTTCTTCCTCCTTTGCTTATCCATCCCTGCGAATTCAAGCTCCAACGCCCGAACTCGCGCATCTCACCTCGACCTTCTCCGAATATGACTGGAGCGGGAGGTAAATGGTTAGCCTCCACCGTAAAGTTGGAGGACATTACCAAACTGCGCAGCGCCGGATACCTTTCCGGCGATATCGCGCATCGGCTGCCCGACGAGGGGCAGCTCATCCCTACCCCCGGGCCTCATGAGAGGGTCGTCTTCCTTCCCCACTTCCTCCGTGGACTGGGCTTTCCGCTCCATCCATTTGTCCGGGGGCTCATGTTTTACTACGGCCTGGATTTCCACGATCTGGCGCCGAACTTTATCCTCAACATCTCGGCGTTTATCGTCGTGTGCGAGGCCTTTCTCTGCATCCGGCCCCATTTCGGCCTGTGGCTCAAGACCTTTAACGTCAAGCCAAAGGTTGTGAAGGGTACGCAAGCGGAATGCGGAGGCGCTATGTTGGGCAAATTGCCTAACGTCCCTTGGCTAGAAGGGACCTTCGTGGACTCCATCAAGGGGTGGCAATCGGGGTGGTTCTACATCACCGAGCCGCGCAAATCCACATGGGCGGCGGACCCCGAGTTTAGATCAGGCATCCCCACGCAGCTCACCTCCTGGAAAGAGAAGGGCTTGCAGTGGGGGAATCCGGTGGAGGTGACGGGACTCCGAGCATGTATCAAGAAGATGGTGAGCAATAAGCTCAGGCTCGTCGACGTGGTCCAAGTCATGCTCATCCGGCGGATCCTCCCATGCCAAGAACGGGCATTTAATTTGTGGGAGTTCAATCCAGAACAGCACCAGGCGCTAAACGGGCTCTTCGATACAACATACGAAGGCGCCTGGAGGGTGCTGTTCAAGGGCGCCGAAGCCCCTATGTCCGCGACCAAAGACCACGAATTCAGCTCGCAGAATCCAACTGACGAGGTAAGTGATTCAACCCCATTACGGGACACTTGTGAAAATTAAATTGACTCTAGTGAGGCTTCATTCTGCCTCTTCCTTTGATAGGAATGGATGGAGAAGGCCAAGCTGCTCATCAGGCCGGCTCCCATGCCAGAAGACCCAGCGAACGCCCGCTTAACAGGGCTGCTGGTTCCGGCACCGCACGTGGTGCCGGAGAAGAAGGCCAAGAAGGTGGCCACGGGGACTCGAAAGAGTTCCCGTAATCAGGCGTCTGACGACGACGAGGATTCCTCCTACGAAGACGAGGAGGAGGAGTACTCTCTCCCAGAGGAGGGAGAGAGGAAAAGGAAGGCCTCCCCCATCGGGGGGGCCGAAGGGTCCAAGAGGGGGAGAACTATCCCCCCGGACAGTTCCGCCAACATCAGCGTTGGTGAGGATGAGCGGCCTCCAAGGGCCAGGCGTCCGACAAGATCGTAAGTATCCGGATCCTTGATGTGTAATTTCTTTTATGTCGCGAAGTATCCTTCTAATGCCGCATTCTGTCCGTAGTCCGGCCAATGATGATCTCCCCGACTCATCGAGCGGGTCATTGGCCTCGTCGGATGTGAATTCCATCCCGACTGCCTCCACCCCACACGCCAACGAGGACGCCGAGGTGGGATCCCAAAGAGGGACCCATCAGGAGGAGGCTCCGGAGGCGCCGTCAGGCAGCCCCCTGGACTTCGTGCCGGACTCTACATCGGAACCCGCAGTGGTTCCAGAGTCCGGCAAGCGGCCCCTTCGAAAGAAGGGCAGGACCGTTACGCCGGCGGCCTCCATCCAACCGGAGGCGCCGGATAACCTGCTGGAGGCGCTTAAAGGCGCTTCCATCGAGGAAGAACACCGCACTATCATAAGTGCGGTAATTGAGAAGGTTCAGCTCGCGAAAAGCGGGCTGACCGAAGCCTGCAGTAGCCTTTTAACAGGCTTTGAGGTAAGAGTAATATAATACCGCATAGACAGTAGCCCCTGATGCTTGGTTCGGTGTTCGGAAAGAAAAGCCGGACTAAGGATCTATAACAAGATATACGCAGGGTTGCCTAAAATATGTCAATATGGGTTTGCAGGCTGCACTGCTGACCTCTGTCGCACTAACGGCAGAGGTTGACGTGCTGAAAAGGAATCTCGAGCGGTCCGAGCAAGAGCTCGGCCATGCAAAGAAGCAGCTCGAGGAAAAAGAAAGTGAGTAACACCTCTTTGAATAAGTACCTTACAGAAAAGGATTTTGGTTGCAAAAAATTAACAAGGATAATATGTGCATTGCAGGGGCCACTAACGAGGTGGCAACCCTGAAGGATGCTGTGTCCGCGGCCGAACGCAATGCGGCCGCAGAACGGGCTGAGCGAGAAAAGCAAGAGGCGCGGGTGGCGGAAGTTCGGCAAGAGCTCCAGGTTCTCATGGAAAAACATGAGAGTTTGGAGCGTGACTCCAAGACTCGAGAGTCCGAGCTTGCCTCGGCTCTCGAAAGTGCCAAGTCCGCCAAGGCCGAGGCCCATAAGGCCCTTCAGGAGGTTGAGGACATAAAGAAAATAGCGGCGGGTAAGGCGTTTTTCATGCAAAGCAGGCATGTTAATGTGAACTACTGGACACTTACCCGAATTCGGCGCTCTCCAGGGGCATTTGCAGATCTGCCGCGTAGTGCGGCTGATGCCGCTGCATTCTATCGTGGCGAGGAGGGGAGTTCGACGGAGAAGGTCTTCTGGTCTCAGTATACTGAGGCCGGCCATCCGGTGCCCCCAAGCGACCAGCTGAAGCAGCTGATCGAACTCCACAAAGTAGTTGAGGAGGCCATGAAGGGCCTCATAGTCCGGCTGTGGCCTGGACAGGCCATGCCTGGTAGCTACTTTGGCCTCGTGCGGCGGCTGGTGGATGCATGCCCTAGGCTGGATGTAGTCAAGCGCTCCGCCTGTATCGAAGGTGCTCGTCGGGCCCTTGCCCGCATAAAGGTGCAATGGGGCAAATTGGATGCGGAGAAGCTTCTCACGGACCCACCACCACCGGGCAAGGAGTATCGCACGCCGGAGAAGTATTATAATATTGTCCTGAAGGGAGCGTGCAATATTGCAGATGAGTGCTCCCGAAATGTAATTTTCGAGTGAACTCGCTGTGTATTTATCCCGTACGCTGAAAACTTCGTTCATATGCGCCATGAGCAACGCTTGTTTAATTTAAAATATTACCTTCTATGCAGCCGTTTATAAAATCTGACAGATGGCAAGTCGTTGGCTTCAGCCCCCAAGCCACAAGTGCTGGGGTGTTCGGTGATAAACTTGAGCACTCTTGTTCCCATATCTGGGTCCATCTAGGGAGGCGCTCAACACGACGAACAAGGCAACCAGACTTATAATGCTTGAACACTCTCACTTAGCCATAGAATTCTATAATTTTAAATTTCGGCGAAGCCCCTGGTATTCGGAAGACCGAATCCGGGGCGCTATCCACGCCTTCATCGGACATAATCCGGAACTTCGCTCGAAGCGGCGTGAGTCTTTAAGGACCCGAAAAAACCTCTCGAACAGCGACCAGTATCTCGCCTTATCATGCCGGTCAGTTTTAGCTTTCTCCACTGAGGCGTTAACCCGGCTCAACCGGGGCGCAATCGCAGTGGTTCTCCCAGTGCTACCTTAGCCGACGGAACGGAAACGTAAGGAGCCAAACATGGGAGCCGGGCAAACCCAACTATTGACCCAAGACATGATTCGGAGCCGATTCATATAATGCTATAAGTTCGGGGTGCCGAACTTGTGAACGTGTTCGGACTTTATCACACCATAAAGTGGGGAACATAAGCCCCTGGTGTATTATGCCGTACCAAAAATATACGGGTGCCAGAATGTCATATAATGAACATATATATAAAATGTAATGCAATTGCGATCATAAAGGTGCTGCATTATTAATGAAAGAAAAAGTCTGCTAGTAGAGCAGACTGATACAAATAGTGCGGTAAGCAAGGGATTTGGACTAAATAAACATGTCCCCCTCCAGGGATGAGCTGCGGATTTGGTGTATATAATTGAATTTAATGCTCGTAATTGAGACCACCTGAGTGTTCGACGCGGCCTTCTTTAGTCCCTGACTATTGCATCACGAGTTCGGCAGGTTCACCGCCGGGCAGGGCTTCTGGTTAATAGAGTCCTGTGTACAAAAAATAAGAAAAATAATAATAATAAAAAAGAGGCACATTTGCGAGCCCCTGGTGTGGTCGAACCGCACCCTGGGTCCGTTGTGATCGTGCCCCCTCCCCTGTGCCCATGGTATCTCCAAAGCGTAATGATGTACGCGGAGTGTTATTCTTGCGATCATACGCGGGCGAGGGTTGGGGCCGCATTGCTACGCGTGCTCTGATCGCGCCAGGTGGTCTTGGTTGATATTGCTCCGGGCGCGCTTTGCTGTATCCGGCCGTTTAACGGCCGGGCTCGAGAATTGCCTTAAAAGGCTGCTCTGTACTTCTGTCGCGAGAGCCGCTGTGTGTTCCTCCGTTCGGAGGGAGCGTTCCGTATTTCCATTGACCGTGATGACTCCACGAGGGCCTGGCATCTTGAGCTTTAGGTATGCATAGTGCGGCATCGCGTTGAATTTGGCAAACGCGGTTCGTCCGAGCAGAGCGTGATAGCCGCTGCGAAACGGGACTATGTCGAAGACTAACTCTTCGCTTTGGAAATTATCGGGGGATCCGAAGACCACTTCCAGTGTGACTGAGCATGTATAGTTGGCTTCCACTCCTGGTATGACACCTTTAAAGGTTGTCTTTGTAGGTTTAATCCTTGATGGGTCTATGCCCATTTTGCGCACTGTATCATGATAAAGCAGGTTCAGGCTACTGCCGCCATCCATCAGGACTCTCGTGAGGTGAAACCCATCGACGATTGGGTCTAAGACCAATGCGGCGAATCCGCCATGGCGTATGCTGGTCGGATGGTCTCTTCGATCGAAAGTGATCGGACAAGAGGACCATGGGTTGAACTTTGGGGCGACTGGCTCCATCGCATAGACGTCCCTTAGTGCGCGTTTCCTCTCCCTCTTGGGTATATGGGTCGCGTATATCATATTCACCGTCTGTACTTGTGGGGGAAAACCCTTCTATCCTCTGTTGTTCGGCGGCCGGGTCTCTTCCTCGTCGTTGCTATTTAGCCCCTTGTCATTATTTTCGGCAATTAACTTGCCGGCCTGCTTGAATACCCGGCAATCTCTATTGGTGTGGTTAGCTGGCTTTTCAGGGGTGCCATGTATCTGGCATGAGCGGTCGAGTATTCGGTCCAAATTGGACGGACCCAGAATGGTTCTTTTAAATGGCTTCTTCCGTTGACCGGGTTTAGAGCCTCGGAATCCGGCATTGACTGCCGTATCCTCCTTATCATCGCCGTTAATTCGGCGCTTGTTTTTATTTCGACGTGACCTGCCATTGTTGTCCTTAGTATCCGGACTGCCAGAAGTTTTACGGAGATTGTTGCTGCGGGCTAGCCAGCTGTCCTCTCCCGCACAAAAGCGGGTCATTAACGATGTGAGGGCTGCCATGGATTTCGGCTTTTCCTGTCCGAGGTGCCGGGCTAGCCATTCATCCCGGATATTATGTTTGAAGGCTGCAAGGGCCTCTGCATCCGGACAATCGACGATTTGATTTTTCTTTGTCAAGAACCGTGTCCAGAATTGCCTGGCCGATTCGTCTGGCTGCTGAATGATGTGGCTGAGGTCATCGACGTCTGGTGATCGCACATATGTGCCCTGGAAGTTATCAAGGAATGCGGCCTCCAGGTCCTTCCAACACCCAATTGACTATGCGGGCAAGCTGTTAAGCCAATGCCGAGCTGGTCCTCTAAGCTTGAGTGGGAGGTATTTTATGGCGTGGAGATCGTCGCCGCGGGCCATATGGATGTGGAGAAGATAGTCTTCGATCCACACCGCGGGGTCTGTTGTGCCATCGTAAGATTCGATGTTTACGGGTTTAAACCCTTCGGGGATCTGATGATCCATTACTTCATCAGTGAAGCATAACGGGTGTGCGGCGCCCCTGTATTGAGCAATATCGCGACGCAGCTCGAGAGAGCGCTGTCTGCTGTGTTCGGCCCGGCCGGGGTTATTGTATCCGGCACGACGGTATTCGTCATGGGTCGTAGGGCGCCCACGTGATCCATAGATGGATCTGGATTTCCTTGCTTTGTCCTCCAATATGTCTCGCAAGTCCGGCGCGTTCCCTCTTGGCTTCGTACTTTTGGAGCGATGCCGGGGTATGGTCTTGGCTGGGGGCCTGGATGCCTCTCTGTCACGACCACGGGGTGGTCGGTCAGCCATATCGTGCGCTGGTGATGGATGTATGTATGCTTCCTCCTCTAATCGGGGGAGCAGCTTGCGTTTTGGGTAACTTTTGGAGGGACGTTCGAGTTTACACTCTTCGGCCGCGAGGACCTCGGTCCATCGATCGGCCAGCAGGTCCTGATCAGCTTGAAGCTGCTGCTGCTTTTTCTTTAGGCTGTTTGCTGTGGCGATAAGCCTGCGCTTGAAGCGCTCTTGTTCAACGGGATCCTCGGGTACGATGAATTCGTCATTGTTGAGGCTTGCTTCGTCTTCGGAGGGAGGCATATAATCATGATCCTCAACCTCTTCATCTGCGGCCCCCTCATGAGGGCTTGCTTCTGCATCCTCCTGCGCTAAGTCTTGCGGGAGGGGATTGTCTTCGGCACTCTCTGGAGTGTTATTGTCTCCTATGCCGGAATTTCCGTTTTTGCTGTGGCGAGATTTAGAGCGGCGCCGCTGACGCCGGCGCTTGGGCTGTTTCTTTAAGGAATCTGCCTCCGCTGTTCCTTCGCCGTCCCCATCTTTTGGGGTATCCACCATGTATACGTCATATGACGAGGTGGCCTTCTAGTGCCCTGTGGGCACTGGTTCCTGTTCGTCTCCGGCATCGTTGTCCATAGCGTCGAT
Source organism: Triticum dicoccoides (assembly GCF_002162155.2). NCBI lineage: Eukaryota > Viridiplantae > Streptophyta > Magnoliopsida > Poales > Poaceae > Triticum > Triticum dicoccoides. The sequence continues at coordinate 489,406,904 of NC_041387.1, read as the reverse complement.
GTCTTCGGAGTCGTAGTCTAGCATGTCAGTTAAATCGTCGACAGTGGCTACAAAGTGGGTGGTGGGTGGGCTCTGAATTTCTTCGTCGTCCGCATCCCAACCATCCTGGCCATAATCCGGCCAGGACTCTCCTGATAACGAGAGATGCTTTAGTGAATTTAAGATATCGCCGAAAGGCGAGCATTGAAAGATGTCCGCGGCGGTGAATTCCATAACCGGCGCCCAATCTGGATCGATTGGTAGGGGTGCGGGAGGTTCGGAGTCCGGCGAGGAGTCCGGTGTCTCGGAATCACGAGTTTCGCAGGGGACAAGATTGGTGTTCGGCTCCATCGCCGTGGATGTTGAAGCCCCCGGGGCGGCGTCTATCCACCAGCCCTCGATCTGGGCGATCGGCTCCGGGCTAATGGCTGGAGCGGATTCGTGTGCGGCCACCAAAGCACTGTTTGGCGGCAGAGCTAGATCATGCCCATCGTCACAGTGCGGTGCGCTTGGCTGTGGCTCGAGTCCATCAAGGATCAAATCTCCTCGGACATTCGCCGTGAAGTTTAATCTTCCGAATCTGACCTGACGGCCAGGGGCGTAGCTTTCGATCTGCTCCAGATGGCCAAGTGAATTGGCCCGCAGTGCGAAGCCGCCGAATACGAAGATCTATCCAGGGAGGAAAGTCTCACCCAGGACAGCGTTGCAGGTTGAAGATGCCATCAAGCCTATCGGTGACGACACAGAGGAACTCTCAATGAAAGCACCAATGTTGGTGTCAAAACCGACGGATCTCGGGTAGGGGGTCCCGAACTGTGCGTCTAGGCGGATGGTAACAGGAGACAAGGGACACGATGTTTTTTACCCAGGTTCGGGCCCTCTCGATGGAGGTGAAACCCTACTCCTGCTTGATTAATATTGATGATATGGGTAGTACAAGAGTAGATCTACCACGAGATCAAGGAGGCTAAACCCTAGAAGCGAGCCTATGGTATGATTGTTGTAATGTATGTTGTCCTACGGACTAAAGCCCTCCGGTTTATATAGATACTGGAGAGGGCTAGGGTTACACAGAGTCGGTTACAATAGTAGGAGATCTACGTATCCGTATCGCCAAGCTTGCCTTCCACGCCAAGTAAAGTACCTTCCGGACACGAGCCGGAGTCTTCAATCTTGTATCTTCGTAGTCTTGGAGTCCGGCGGACATTGGTAGTCCGGCTGTCCGAACACCCCCTAATCCAGGACTCCCTCAAGGAGCATCTTGGAGGCTCAAGCGGCCAGACATTCCATAGTCCTGGCAGAGATGGAGATGGTCCGCGAGGAGCCGCCAGTGCCTCCGGAGCCTCCCGAGGCTCCCGGGCTTGGGGGCTCGTGAAGATCGGCTTCCGCAACACACGCAGACTGCTACTTCAGCATCCCTTCATCTTCAGCATCATCAGGTGACATCCTTCGAGTTTCATTTTCAGCTGGGAGCGCCCCCCAGGGCTGCATCATTCCCAGGCCGCGTGGGTCCGTCCCTGCGGCATGTACCCCTTTGATCCATGTTTTTAGCTTACCTTATTGGGGGCGCCCCTCGGGCTGCATTATCCCCAAAGTCGCTCGGGCCCGACCCAGCGGTGTTTGCCTTTTTTTGCGCCTATCTAAATGGATTTGCTCCTTCATGATTAACGTGCTTGACTTAATCGTCCGCTCGATTGACACCAACTGATGGAGCTGCTCCCTCTCGGCATGACGCTTGCACATGGGTCCGTCCCTGCAACATCGACAAACCTGAATGGCTGAGCTCTGGCCACGGCAACCCCGCAGGGCGCCACCTCACCAAGCCTTTAGTGCCTCGTCACCCTCCCAAAGCAACCAGCAGCTGGCCGGCAATTGTAATGGCAAACCCTCGCTTTTCTCGTGATGAACTCGCAAGATCGCTTTAAGGAGCAGCGACGGGAGAGGCCTTCACGGCGTCTCCTTCGCTCTTGTCCGTGCGAACCGCTTGCATGTTAAAGGGGGGGGGTACCTGAGCATCGCGACTCACGGACTCTTACTGGCTCTCCAGCCCTCACCTCCTGGCCTTGTCCACGGCATCACGACCTGGCATACCAGCGACGGCTGAGCTCACTCGAGGGCCGGGACCTGAGGACGTAGAGCACGAAGGGGAGCCAAGGCGAGAGGGAAGAGGCACGTGGGGACCTCGCCAGGAAACTCCTCAGCTGCCAATGCGCGGGCCTGGCGCCGCGCCAAGGAGAGGCTCTTGCCTCCCGAGATAAGTCATCCTCCAGAAATACTAGCTACCACAGCACCGACCTCGCACCTAATGCAGTCCCGTTTTGGCAACGTCGCGCTCCTTTCTCACCGAACGATGGCTGCTTGAGCGCTAGAGGGGACCTCCTGAGCATCGCAACTCAGGGGCTCTTACTGGACCCCGGGCCGCTCACCTCCTGGCCTTGACCACGGCATCGCGACCTGGCATACCAGCGACGGCTGAAGCCTGCCTTGGGACCGGGACCTGTCAGCGTAGAGCGTCAAGTCCTCGCGAGGTTCGAAAGGAGGAACTAAGCTAAGATGGGACGAGCATCTCGCACCGCTTCACGATAAGGATCATATTAGTAAATGGAACTACAAGAAACTTACAAACCCCCACGGGGTGTGTTCTTCGATTCCTCGCAGGGAACAAAAGGAGCGAATCCTAAAGAGTGCTAACTACGTGCGCCTCCGCAAGAGACGCCATCACCAACAGTTGGTCGTCAGGCACCGGTGCCAACCCCATACACATCAGTGGCGACAGCGGCCTGACGAGCTCGCCCCTGCTCCGAGAGCGACGCAAGCTCGGGGGCTCGTAGCTATCGTCGCTCGTCTCTGGAGTTGCGAAGAGCTTGGTGGAGTCGCTGGATCCTCCGACACCTCCGCAGCCTGAGGAGCTGCTGGGGGATCTATTGGCGAGCCTGGTCCTCGCCACGGCAGGGCCCCGGCCGCGTTTCTCAGGGCAGCACTCCAGTCGGCGTCCCTCCACGTCGAAGATCTTGAAGAACATCAGGGATGCGCCGTCGTACTCGAGGTGGATTACGAGGGCGCCACCCGTCCTGCAGACCCGGGCGATCTCGCCCCAGCCACGGGTCATGTAGACCCTGCCCGAAGCGATGACCTCGACCTCCGCTTCGGTCGCAGGGGTACTGCAGTCAGCATGCTGCAGCCAAAGCTCGATAGGACCCCTCGGCGGGATCTCGAAGGCGAAGGAAGGAGGGAGGCGAATCCAAGCCCGAGGAGGCATGGCGGCGTGAAGCACGAGCTCGTGAGAGGAGCCCTCAGTGTGAACTTCGGGAGGAACGACGCGCACTGTCGTGATCCGCCGGCGGCAACGGAGCCTCTGGCAGTGCCGTTCGGCGCCTGCGCCTTCAGAACCCTTGATCCGAGCGTACAAGGGCAATGGGAATCCAGGCGGCGGCCGCTCAAACCATGGCCTCGACACCTCCTGCCAAGCACCCCCTTCTCCACAGCGAGAAGCGAGCTGTTTCTTCGGAGGAAGCGGGACAGGACCTTCTCGGGGGGCCTTTCCCTTCTCTTCGATAGAAAACCGGCGGATCGGTGCCATTGGCGTAGGGAGGAGCGAGGACGAAGAAGAAGACAGAGAGTAGCAGGAAGAGATGGACTGGAAAGGGCCCGCACCGTTCCGTACATATAGCCCGGGGAGGCCAACCGTCGGCCTACACGATCACAGGTAATCATGACCCGTTTTGCATGTAGGAACTTGTCAATTCGTGCAGTTGCCAAGGCGTCGTGGGGAGCCAGGACGCCCACGTCCAATCAACCGCCACACGGCGCCCAAGGCCGCAGGCTGATGGGGCCCGCGGCGCTTCGCACTTGGCCCTTCGCTTCTCTGCTAAGCCAAGTCCAGGCGCTTTGGGCCCGGGGGCAACTGTCGGCGTTCTGGGAATGAGGGTACCCAGACTTGCCTGCCTGCGGCCTGCGGCGTGGCTCAGGGAGTGGCCCAGTATGACCCATCTTCATCAACACATGATCAAGACCCTCGCGAGGGGCTGAGCCTCGCGGGGCAGACGACAGGAGGCTTCCTCGGGCACAGCCTCGTCAGGCTGACTCGCGAGGAGGCGGAGAGATCAAGGCAGGGTACCTCACGAGGTGCCCATGACGCAAGCCATGACATCCGAGGCCAGGCGGGCGCCAGGCGGGCACCGGCCTGCGCAGAGTCCTTGTTTCCTCTTTAGTGCAAAGGGGGAAAGCGCGGGCGAGAGTATCAAGCAAAGGCAACCATTTTGGTGCAACAAGACCAAGACCAGCAGGACGGCAGGACGGAGGTCATCATGGAGCCCAAGCCGGCGTCACCGTCAGAGTCTTTGGCAGGCGAGGACCGACTTTAGTCAGGATAAGTGTACTAGATGTTCCCCTTCAAACTGGCCAATTGTTGGCGCCCTTCCTGCTCAATATTTGGGGAGTGGTCCAGGGCCTCCGCCTATAAATAGGACTAGCCACCCTCAGGGTAGAGGAGAGGAGATTTCGGGCAGACTAGTGAGAGAGAGAGGAGACTGAACTCACCCAAGCAGTTCATCGCAGCAGCTAAGAACATACCCTCACGAGGCTGTTCTTCCCTGTACTATTCATCATTAGCCCTTGAGGCAATCCACCTCACCACAAACTGGAGTAGGGTTTTACACCACAATGGTGGCCTGAACCAGTATGCATCTCATGTCCCTTGTGTTTTTCTTCGTGTAGTTCTAGATCCTTGCGAGGCGACGAGACATGGGTAGGCAGGAGGTGTGATCTCCGCGTGCACCCCAGAGTTTGAACCTAGAGGGTCTGCCGGAACCCGAAATCCGACACCCCCAAAGTTCGAGGGTGGGGAGGACACCGAGGAAGCCTTCGCACAGAGTGACGAGGGTCGACAGCAGCACCACCATGTTTGGAGTGAGGTGGTGCGGCTAGAGATGATAGAACTCGAGAAACGAGCGGAAGAAGCCGCTCGCGGGCAGGCCGAAGCCGCGCAGGCAGTGCGAGCAGAAGATTACCCTCTCTCCCTCCTCCGGCGCGAGACGGACCCGCACATAATCCTTGCCCGGCAACCGCCGCGTCTTGCGGAGGAAGTCGATGTAGTCCTCATGGACGTTGGAGCCGTCCCAGGAGCTGGACGTTGGAGCCGTGAGGACGGAAAAGCGACGGGGAAAGCGCGGTGGCGGAGGACGCATGATTCGGCTGCGGCAGGGCTGTGGCACGCCAAGAAGATTGGCGGAGTGGTGGCGCGGTGGAGAGCAGCTGCGGCGACGGAGAGGAAGAAGAAGAAGAGAATGGTGGAGCAAGGGCGAGCGTGCGAGCGACTGCCTCTCCCCCTCCTCCCCCTACTTATAGCCTCGTGCGGCGAAACCGAGGAGGCGAGGCGTGGGGGGCGTTGGATTAACTGCACCCACTCCCCCACGTCCCGCGATTATTGCGCCTTAACGACGAGCGGAAACCGCCGTCGGAACACGTGCGGCCAGTTCGGGCTGCAAAAGATCCGCGCTTGGGCCGAGGCGTGGAAGTGGCGGGCCCCGGTCTGCCGCGGCATCCCGTCACGCGCGTGGGCTGGCAGGCCCTTCCAGCCGAAGGGTGCCATGTGGCACACAGGCGGCGGGCGGCCAGCCCGCAGCCTGGCTTGCGCGCCAGCTCGTTCCCGCCTTCAGACTTCAAAGAAACTTCGCTGAGACGGCATGCACGAGTAAAGCCGGCTCCTAGCTGCTGGCTCTTCGGGGTAGGAAGCTAATTGAGCTTCTTGTTCCCCTTTCAGCCACGAAGCCCAACCAGCTTCGGGGACTACTGTCGGAGTAAATGACCACGGGTAGCCTCGCCAGCTCCCCCTGGCTCTTCAAAAAATAATAGGCCGATCAAGCCTTCAAGCACCCAAGACACGGGGCCGCCTTCCCCCAGCCGGCTATCCCACAAGCCGACTACCGGAAGATGGCTCGGCCCTAAAAACTCTCACAAAGAAAGCAGCGAGAGGGCCGACTCCAAGAAGCCGGCCACGAGATGACCAACTCCAAGAAGCCGGCCCTCGACAGGCGGCCAAGTTCGTGCCCTCAAAGTCTGCACCCACATAACAGAGATGGGACGGGGCGTGGCAATAGTAAAGCCTGCCACCCCCAAATCCCAGAGCACGCATGGCCATAGTACGCCGTACGGGGCAGCCACGACCCGTCCGGTGGGGCACTGTTGCCATGCTGACCATGACGCCACCCACGATAGGCTGTCAGTACGGCCCGCAGGCGGTGGGCTCCTTTGGTCAGAGAGACACCCGAAGGCAGCCACGCTTCCCCTAGTCGGCCAGGGACGTAGCCGGCTCTCCCCAGCCGGCTCGCTCCCGACCTCGAAGTATGCGCACCATTAAGGAGACAAGACGAGGTAAGGCTACAGAGAGAGCCCGCCAGGTGGCGGCACTGTAGCCATGCTTACCTCGACAAAGCCCTCGTCATGAATAGTGAGGCAACAGTAACCAGTCCCCCGACAAGACTCCCAAGTGGTGGGACCTACCTGTCGACCAGGAGGCCGGCAGCCGGCGGGACCCACCAGTCGGCAGGCTCCAGCGGTTGGCGGAGAAGCTGGCGAACATAGACACTGACGGCTAGGGCCCACGCCCAGCCAGATTACCATTGTACCCCTGGGGGTAGGCCTATATAAACCCCCCAGGGCACCCATGCAAAGAGTTGGACTCTGATAGTTTTAGACACAACTTTGAGAGGAGCCTTGCCCTTCTTCCTCTCGCCAAACAGCTCAAGGAGCCTCTTGTAGCCACTTGTTGATCTAGTGATCATGCGGAGACCCCGCAGAGCAGGACTAGGGGTGTTATCTCCACAGAGAGCCCCGAACCTGGGTAAGATTCGCCGGCGTGCATGTCTTCGCCTTATCCCGTTTGCAGGCACCGGCGATGTCTTATTGGCTCCCACAATGATAATCCACCCGTTGGCATATGTCGCACCTACCACCCGACAAGCATGCGTTGGATGTATTACTGTCAATATTACTGTCAACCTAGCTATTCATGGTAGAGGATGACACAGAGGGGGCGAGACAATAATATATATAGTTGTTTTACGTTATTACTCCCTCCGATCCTATATAGATGTCTTATGTTTGCCATGACCTACAAGATTGTTTGATTTATTTTTCTGTATTTTGTTGGAAATCAGTTTGTTGTTCTTCCTGATTTGTGTGCCGCCACTTTGCAACCTGGGAATGAATCTCCTAACCGTGTTCTTTTTCACTTTAGCCAGCACTAATATATACTGTTGTCGTGCCTGTAGATGGTTGATCCAACCGGAGTCGCGAATTTGTTAGTGACATGTGTTGATTGCTCTGAAGGAAAATGACATCCTAAAGTTTATAGGGCTGTTGACACAAGCTTTGAACTGCTTAAAAGTATAGCGGTGAGCTGAGCATGCGTTGGATGTAATTTTTTATTGCATGTATGAGCATGTGTTCGATGTAAATTTTTCTTGCATGTATGATTATGCGTTGGACGTATGAGTTGGATACCTTGATCGTCTTCGGGGCCTGGAAAATCGGCGTCGGGACCTGGAACCGGTCTCCATCGCGGCCCAAGCGGTTGCCGTTGGATCTGGGGCACTCAACGGGATCAGCCGCAGATCCGATGATCCGCGGCGGATCCTCCGGGGTCAGGTGCAATGAGTGGAGGAGCGGCGATGGAGGAATTGGACGGCAGCGAAGGGGTTGAGTGGCGAAGCAATTGGGCGGCGGCGAAGGGTTTGGGCGGCGACGAAGGGATTGGGTAGCGTAGGAACGAATGACTGCGACGTCTCATGCGGGCAATTGCATCTAGCGTACGAGGGTGCGAGCGCCTGGCTAATTTTGGTAGGTTTATTATCGTAGATTTTTTTCAGAGCAATTTTTTCACATCAACCGGAGGGTTTTAGCACTGGACATAGTGGGAGCATTCCGTTGTTTTCACCTGGATCGAGGGAGGAGGGGGGAATCGAGGGGAAGCAGGAGGTGCGATCTAGGATGAAAAAAAACCCATCATAGGTGGGACGAAAATAGACCGGCGGAGACTACCAACTGCTCCATTAGGAGTAGAGATACTCTAGATGCATGTTGGATAGCGGTTGATGTGTGGAGTAATAGTAGCAGATGCAGAATCATTTCGATCTACTTGTCACTGACGTGATGCCTATATACATGATCATGCCTAGATATTGTCATAACTACGCACTTCTCTATCAATAGCTCGGCAGTAATTTGTTCACCCACCGTAATACTTATGCTATCTTGAGAGAAGCCACTAGTGAAACCTATGTCCCCGGGGTCTATTTTCCATCATATAAGTTTCCAATCTATTTTATTTTGCAATCTTTACTTTCTAATCTATATCATAAAATATCAAAAATATTTATCTTATCATCTCTATCAGATCTCACTTTTGCAAGTGGCTGTGAAGGGATTGACAACCCCTTTATCGCGTTGGTTGCAAGGTTCTTATTTATTTGTGCAGGTACGAGGGATTTGAGTGTAGCCTCCTACTAGATTGATACCTTGGTTCTCAAAAACTGAGGGAAATACTTACGCTACTTTGCTGCATCACCCTTTCCTCTTCAAGGGAAAACCAACGCATGCTCAAGAGGCAGCATGGCCTTAATTCTTATTGCGCTATTGCATTCTCGTTCCAGTCAATACACACATGTGCGATCCCTTTGCTCACATTTGGAGGCAATTATATGCATCATTGTAACTAGTACTCCATCCGTCAAATTATAAGTCGTGGTTACCTTTTCCATCAACTTCGTGCAACGCACGGGCATCTTGCTAGAAACAGTACAACATGTCGAACCGCATGTGACCAAACCGACTATGCGCCAACCTCGCTACTACCTGCTTATCTGGCAGAAAAAGCCCTGCCCTAGCGTTTCCAATTGTTATTTCTATCTATCAATCGTGCGAAGGAGCAGAACCAAATGATACAATTTATACGTTTCTCAACTCCTATAAAAGAGTGTTTTCTTTCAAGTTTGTGAGCAAGTACTATTCTACTTTGGATTCGTCGCAATGCACGGCCACATTGCTAGTAAAAGAAAAAGGCCTGCCGCGTTCGCGTCGCGCCTCCACACGCCTGGGAATCGGGAGTACTCCATGGCCCGTCCGGCACGCCACATAGCTAGGGAAGGCGTGTTGCCTAGCATTTTCACTTTCATGTGGGACCGCAGTTGAGCAAACCGACTATCGGCAAACCGGACCACGGCAAACCACACCTCGCCCACCGCATTGGAAAACAGCAACAAGGGGAAGATCTAGTTGTAGCACGAAAGCCAAGAAATTTGGTGTCAGTTGGGGCTCATTGATAGAGTAGGAGCACTCCTTCCCCGCAAAAAAAATAGGAGCACACTGTACTAGTACTCCTACTAATACGAAGTTTGTACTACAACTAGTACTACCACTATACAACTAGGTACGTGCACGACATAGCATCAGAGAAACAAAAAATAGGAAGATCTTGTTTAGGGTGATTTATCTTTTTTTCAGTCAACATAGTATGAATAATATGATGTGGGGGGCACCCATGAAGCTTATGTGGCTTGGTTGCATGGCTAGGAAAGGCTAGAGAAAAATAAATAGTTAATGTGTTTAGAGTGCACTCCACTAAATATATACTTTGGATCCATTGCAACGCACGGGCCGACACATTGGTAGTAGTAAGAGACAACTTCCGGGTTTGGCACGAGTTCGTACTGCGGGAGCACCACAAGGCCTGGTGCAGGAGTGACAATTCCCCCTCTCGGGGCCCACAAGACCATGCTTTAGTGGCTTAGGGCACCGGCTTATAAGTCAATGACATGTGGACCTTAAATGCGGCTGGCCCACATGTCATTCTCATGAAAGCCGAGCGGTGGTGGGACCGAGAGGGGTGAGGCCCAGGTCGGCAGACGAGGCTTGCCTGCTCCCCTCCCATGCTCCGGTCCGTACTCCCGCACCACTAAATTTCATCCAAGGGTTATACTAATAGATTTCCTCGTGTGGGTCATCTATAGCCTCAAAGAAAGGTAAACAAAGGCCGTATTTCCAGGAAATAATTTCCTGCATGAATCTGTATACGCATGCAAGACCCTTTCCTTTCCTGCTCGTCCTCCTCCGGATCATCAGCTGCGTTGACAATGGCGATGCCAACGCCAGAGCGTCACAACAGGTGCCTGCCTAAGCCATGTAGCATGCTGCGACGCCAGCAAGTACCGCCTCCTCACACACAAACATCGGCGTCTGGGCCATGCACATGCAGTTGCTCCCGTAGTATTTTAGCCGCATGTTCGACTGCAGTACCACACCGATCTTGGACAAGACCATGGAGCTTGTGGCCAAGAAAAGCCTCTACCTGTCCGACGCATGTCGAGGTGCTTGACTATTGTGATGTGTCGCACGACGTTTACTAGCTCGCGCTCCAGATGAGCGGCAGAGTGCTGCTCCCGACCATCAGTGCTGCGACGGCAACGACGGTCGGGTGGGAGCTCGGGCAGGAGCTAGTGATCTACCCAGGGCACATAGCTTTGACTTCGGCAGGGGTCCACCACATCAGCGTATGAAATAAAATGCTTCCTCCTAGTGTTTTCCTGACATCTGGGACCCACGACATTGTGAGCGTATATAGTCAATAGACAAGAGAACAACACAAGATCGGCTGACACCTGGGACGTAGCTACTCGAGCAGTTTTTTTGTTTGGTATTGTTGAGACGGAGCAGGGTTTGAACTGGGTTGTGGCCCGTCTAGGCTAGGCTTATATTTTATGTTCACCATGTGACCAGCCCAGCTATTTTTTCTTTGCGAAAATGAGCCCAGTTTATTTTTTCTGAAGAATACCCAATCCAGGCCTACTTATTTTTCTACGCCCTGATGGGCTGCAACTCTTTCAAGACGCCTGAAAATCTTGAAAGTAATATGAAATGGGTTGTAAATATAAAAACAGATGACAAATTGGCAATTACTTTATAATTTCTGATTTTTTTTCACATTATCAGATTCCTATTTCACTGGGCATTAACCTAATTCAAATATATCTTCAAAGTACTTTAAATCTGGCTCGACATTTCGGTATTAAAAATAGTTTGGAACCCACAGAAATATGCGAAATTGGCCCTGGCCAACCAAAAAAACGACTGCAATAAATTGCATAAGAAGTTGCCATGAGCTATATATAAATTATTAAAAAAAGAGGGAGTGGTCTGACTTGTGGGCTTGTTTAGTTGACGCGTATGCAAGATTTTTTTAGTTATTATATACTACGTCAACAAACGATTCTAGCAGATGTAACCATTGGATGTCAATCCAATGGCCGTCGTGTTTCTTCAATCTCTGATCTTCTTGCTCCAGCCGCCAAAGCAGCGCCGGCGGGACCGCCTGCTCCCGCCTCCCGTGGCAGGCAGTGCTGTCACGCAGGCCTCTGCGCCCCCTACTACTCCCACCGCTGGCCAGGGCATCCCTCTACTCACCCACACCCCTTGTTATTCTGCGGCGACGGCAACCTCACACCGCAGCCGAACCGGTGAACCCTCGTACTCCTCTCCGCGCGGGCTTCCACTGCCGCGTCTTTCCCAGCTCCGCATCATCCCCTTCCTAGGCCTCGCCGTCGTCCATCACCGTGGTGCTCTTGGTGCGGCGTGGTCAATGTGGTCAACGACCGACTTCCATCGGAAGAGTAATGTACGTGGAGAGGCTAACAGCTGGGTCCACGGCAGCCGCAAGGAAGTGCCTCCTTATTACGCGAGAAATAATTATTCCTCCACCTGACAGCTGGGACCCACTAGACGGGCCACCAGTATTTTGCGAAAAAAAGTTTCCCCCTGATTGCTGGGACCCACAGGTCGGGCCACCGTATTTCGCGAAAAAACGTTCCCCCCCCCCTGTCAGCTCGGACCCACCGGAAGTGCCTCCTTATTACGCACAAAAAAATGAATACCCCCTGCTAGCTGGGACCAACCTTGGTGGGAGGATGACTTGTGGGCCTACTAAGTTGACTGGGACGGAGGCCTTTGTCAACTTTAGTCAATATATGAACGATTCTAGCTCCAATGACCATACAATGTCCATCCAACGGCCGTAGTGCTCCTTCAACCTCTGGTCTTCTTGCTCCAGCCGCCCAAAGCAGCGCCGGTCGTGCCGCCTGATCCTGCCGCCCGTGGCCGGCTGTGATGCCGCGGAGGACTAACCGCCCCCTACTACTCCTACTGCTGCCAGGCCATCCCTCTACGCACCCACACCCCCTGTTATTCTGCGGCGACGGCAGCCTCACACCGCAGCTGAACGAGTGAACCCTCATACTCCTCTACGCGTGGGCATCCATTGTCGCGTCTTCCCCGGCTCCGCGTCGTCCCCTTCCTAGGCTTTGCCGTCGTCCACCGCCCTGGTGCTCTCGGCGCGGCGTGGTCAACGTGGTCAAGGAATGGCTTCCATCAGACGTGGACTGTACATGGAGAGCCTGACAGCTGGGTCCACGGCCGCAGCAAGGAAGTGCCTCCTTATTACGCGCAAAATAATTATTCCTCCATCTGACAGCGGGGACCCACCGAACGGGCCACCGTATTTCGCGAAAAACACGTTTCCCCCTGTCTGCTGGGACCCACCAGCTACATCTTCACACGCAAGGAAGTGCGTCCGAAAAAAACGATTCGCCCCCCTGACTGCTGGGACCCACCAGCTACATCTTCGCACGCAAGGAAGTGTGTCCAGGCAAAAAAAACCAAAACGATTCACCCCCCCTGACTGCTGGGACCCACCAGCTGCATCTTCGCAGGCAAGGAAGTGCCTGACAGTCGGGACCCACCTGGTCGAAGCGTACGTACCGTTGTCATTCTGGTCGCGAACGTGTACGTACATACTGGTCGATGTAGAGGCGCGCACGTGTCGTAGTAGAGGTGCGCACGTGTCGTAGTAGAGGCGCGCACGTAGCATGTACACGTACGTACATCGGCGAGGGTGCAAGAAAGAAAATACGGCCACGTACGTACATACGGGCAGGGTCTCGAACGCCTACTCGCGCATACATATATGGATGGGTCGGAACAGAGAAATAGCGTCGTCGTCGTGTTCATGGGGAGGCAACGGAATACGTCGTGTTCATCGGGAGGCAACAGAACGCGTGGGAGCCAACCGGCTTGGATGGAACAGGCGATGGAAACGAGGCCTGGTGTACCGCACAACAGAGGAAACGGCCTTGTGTTCGACCGGCCACGTTTGGAACGGGATCCTGTTGATTGGGAGGGGTGTGTCGTACCGCAAAATGGAGGAAACGGACCTCCTACGGTCGAAACGGGGGTCCTGTTGATCGGGAGGGCTGTGGCGTACCGCAAAATAGACGAAACGGACTTGTGTTGGAGCGCTACGGTCAAAACGGGGGTCCTGTTCATCGAGAGGGGTGTGGCGTACCACAAAACGGACGAAACGGACTTGTGTTGGAGCGCTACGGTCGAAACATTGGGGGAGGAGTGTGGCGTACCGCAAAACGGGACTCCACAGGATACTGTTCATCTCCACCGTCGACCTCCTCCAGCCTCCACGGGCTACCGTCGACCTCCTCCAGCCTCCACGGGCTCCTATTCATCCAGCCTCCACCGCGCGCTACTCCACCGGCTACTGTTCAACCACCCCTCCACGGGCACCCCTCCACCGTCTACTGTTCATCCAGCCCTCCACACCATGGGGTCCTGTTCAACCACCCCTCCACGGCCACCCCTCCACCGTCTACTATTCATCCAGCCCTCCACACCACGGGTTCCTGTTCATCCAGAGGCCACTCCACCGCTCCACTCACTGGTCATCCAAATCCCCCCGCAACGCTCACTGTTCATCCCAGAGGTAGCATCGATCGGCTTCAGTTAGCAGCAGTAGCGAAGGAATCGCTCCATCGGGTTCAGTTAATAGCCATCGATCGATCGCTCGGGTTCAGTAACGCGTAGCCTGCAGTGCAATCGCTCGGGTTCAGTTAGGGCCCAACGCCTCACTCGGGTTCAGTTAGAGCCAACGCCTCGCACACGCACGCGTTCCTGTACAAGAGAAACGCGCATCACTCTCCCACCGTAATCGGCAACTCCCCGAAATTTTCCTCCCCCTCGCTTCTACCACGGTTTTTTCCGTCATGGACGGCCCAAAGAATGTCATGCAGCTGCGTCTCCAGCCCGCCCAGGACGAAAAGCCCATTTTCTGTCATGATTTTTTGTCATAGAAGTAGGAGCCCACCACATCTATGATGATACCGGGTTTTGTCACAATTATCGTCATAGAAGTGTCATATGTATGACAGAAAAAAAATTCGTTCGGCCCAAAATGTCACGGATGTGTCTTTTTTTGTAGTGCTCCCCAGTGACATTCTCGACCTCTATTGTTCGTGTATGGATATGTTGAGCGTCGTGCGGCTGATTGCATGCTCGAGGGACATGCACACGGCCATCGTCGAAGCGCGGCCTAAGCTTTTCAAGACACCGTGCTTGCTGCTATCTGGTCTATCGAGATTGGCTCACCATGACACGGAGGCGTACATGATGCCCCTCAACTTCAATCTGACCTCCATTAGCCGAAACTTCTTTGCAGGTATGTAGTGGGTCACTGTACATCATTTCGCTCGACTTCGATCTGATCACCATTGCCCGAAACTTCTTGGCAAGTATGTACTGGGTCGGCATGAACTCCCACTGGATGGCTGTCGTTAGAGAAGACGGGAGAAAGTTGGTGCTCGTGAGCTTCCAGACCTCCCATGAGATTATCCTTCCTCCATTGGTTATATAGGGTTTCGCTGTCGCGATCCAAGTCATCTAGATTACCACGTCAATTGGATGGACCTTGTTTTGTAGAAGATTGTAATCTGCCAAGTGCCCACACGACATGCGGATTACGCTGACTTCAAGCTATTTGCCTTTTTCGACCGTTCATTCACCTATCTTTATGTCGTGCCTTCTTTAGCTGGAGACAACTCAGCTCGCAGTGGATCGTTAAACATGATACAATATCCTGTGATGCTATTGAACACAATGGCCTCATCTATGCGATCAACAAAGCATATGGCACCACGTATTGCTGGGGCGACGCATGTAAGTTGTTTTCGTCTGATGTTAATGATAATTCCATGACACTGTTTGAACTTTTTGTGATGATTGGCATATCCCTGTTTGAGCATAATTTGAGTAGAACTATGCCAATGTATTAGAGACGTCGTAAATCAGCTATATTTGGAATGAGTTAATTCATGCGATTGTGATCACGTCATTACAGCCAATTTGTACCCTTGAATAATCAAACGGTTAGGAACATATGGATATTCTCCTTAATTTATTCTCCTTGAATATGTTTGTACCCTTGAATTTGAGTAGTAATCTATATACTACTAAATATGAGTGTGTATCAATAGGCATGTTAGTTTCCTCATTTTCGTGATGTAGAAGCATGCATCACACTGTGGGTTTCATCTAACCATACATTAGGGAAGTAAATGTGCATATTGGTAAATTTCTATATTTGAAAGTAGTGAAATCCTGTAATGCTTACTATGTGTACATACCTATATTCACCCTTCAGCAATCTATGGATAGAATAATATCCTCACAATTTTTTCCCACAGAACATGAGTATATAACAATGCATGGTCTATTAGTTTCCTTGAAGAATTTGTTTGTGAGGACAGAACATGATTACATAACATGCATGACATGGTAGTTTCCTGTGAAGAATCGATTGCGAGATAACATGAGTATAACCACGCATGGCACTTCTATATTTTCAAACCCAGTATAGATTTCCCTGTATTTTCCTCTCAGTTCCAACAGGGACATATCAATGTTGTTTCTTGCATTATCCTACTCATACTCTGAACAATGCTGATCCTACATTAACAGTGCCTCTCCTTTCTGAGATGATGTAGTGTCCCTACAGTTACTGCCCTTTGTAATCACACCACCTTTGCCAAAAACAGGGAAGCATAACTGGTTCCTCACTCGATCAGACGAAGGCAAAAGACTGATGATCATTCGCACAAATGAGCCGGAAAAGTTATATTGCAAAAACCCCACTGTGTACAAGCACCGTGAAATACATGAGTATCCGGATAGTGGTTGTTACGTCTATGAGCAGTGTACCAACTTGTTGGGGCCTTCAGGATTTTTGAGTTGGAGGCGGGTAAACAACCTTGGTTCACACTCTCTGTTTCTCAGATTCAATTATCCGATTAACCAGGAGATCACCGTTGTCAAGGACCTTGATGGCAGAGAGTCTTTGTTTTCTATGGAAAACTGTGTCTACATGGCGAGCCCTAGGAGTTCGGGAGCAAACTCCCCTGCTTGTCAACGATACAGCCTACAGCCAAAAGAAGGTGAGAATGACACAGACATCTGGATTAACTTTGATCCTTGGATGTCCCAAGTCCGACGGGCAATGATGTGGTTCAGGCCTTCAGGTTGATAGGTAACTGGGCTGTTGCGTCAAAAGGGTGGAGTACTGGTGTCTCCGAATCACTAGTGGCTGAAGCGGGGCTGCAAATTATGAAGGTGTTGGATCATCCCTCTTCGAATGACTTGTTGTCTTTGATGCTTGTTCTGGATGGCTAGTTCTCTCTTTTCTTATGCATATTCCTTGTCAATTGGTCTCGTCTATGTCACTCTTACTATGTAATAGTTGCCTCTATTTAGAATGTCATTCTCGTCTAGATCACGAGAGTCTGAGCGCTGCAGATGGGTGCGTTTTGGTGGTGTAGCAAGACTTCTTATGAACTATCATGTCTTGCTGTTTATGTCAGTAGTAATCACTAGTCAGTGTTTGAATGTTGTATATATCGTTGTTTCAAACTGTTTATTCTCTTGAACTGCTGGTTGGCTAAATGAGGGCATCACTATTCTCCAGTGTTCAGTGTATATCTTCTTTTTTCAAGTTATAATTTGAGCTCAATGTCTTTTCGATGATGTACACTTGTTTGGGCCAGCGAGATGTCGTTGAATATAGGCCGAGTAGTAATGCAATGCCAAACAGGTTAATTATGACTCTCAGGCCAGGCTCTCAAAAGATCCTGCCGGGCTCTCAAAAAAAGAATAAGGACTCTTAGGTTGACCTATTGGCACCACCGGTGTTTTCGTGCGCTTGCGCGCCGAGAGCATATTGGCGCGTGTTCGAAATTCGTGCTACCTTTTCGTCTGTAATCTCCCGCCCCTCGCCTACCCCTGGAATCTCAATTCCTACTCCAGTTCCCCCAAATCCCCCTCCTATACTCCCTATACTCCAGTGCACTATCATGTCGCCGGTCAACACGGATCTTCGAGCCGGAGATCCTGAGGTCCGTCCTGCCTTCGGGTGATGCATGCTGTCGCTCAACAGTGGCATGGCGGCACTTGACGACCAGTTTGCCGGCAAAGTGTTGATGGTAACCATCAAGGGCGACCGGCCTCCTGTCTCGCCGAATGACCTTGTCAAAGCTCTTGGCATTGCGCATGGCATCCAAATAAGTGACTTGCTCGTCAAAGTCTATCCGCCATCGGCTGATTTCTTCATCAGGTTCCGGACAACTTTCGACTGCAGTCGCGTGTTCGAATCTTCCTGGCGTTTGTTCTGTGATGGCGCGTTGGTGAGCTTTGATAGGTGGCACCCAGGATGGGGCTTGGTGCCCTCTGAGCTTGAGTTTTTAACAAAGCTTACCTTCCACGGCATGCCTCGACGTGCTTGGAACAGCGAGTCCATGAATGAGCTTATCAATGACCTTGGAGGTGAGCTCGTAAGTATGTTTGTTCCTCCAGACAGCTGGGCTTTGACCGTTATGGCATGGATGAAGAAGTCGTCCACCATACCAAAGGTGATTGGTGTCGAGATACTGGTGCAGGAACCAGGGTTGTACTATTCATCGCCACCAAGGCCGCCGCGGACCATGTTAGGGATGTACCTGTATCGAGTGTTCGTGCATGTCAAAGAAGTGGTCAATCCATCAATCGAAGTACTGCCGCCGCCGCAGGTGCCAGGGTTCATCGACGACGTCCATTACAGGAGTCAACGGCAGACTTTCCCCGTGTTGCCCAGAATGATGGATGGAAAGGGGCCTATTCCATCGTGCGGCGGAGGCCACTCCTTCTTTGGGAGAAGAGGCAGGGTTGGCTGCCTGGATGTGCTCTAATTTGAGGTAACAACTGAATATTGTCAGATACTAGTTAAATCCGAGCTATCGGTGTGAAGCACTGATGTGCCAGTACATTTGATTGTGACCTGTTCTATTTTTGTACCTCAACTTTTTTTAGAAAGGGTTGTACGTCAACTTAATGTGCTAGCAGAACATATTGTGTTGTCAGCATTCAAGATATTTCCCCGTCATTGATAAAGACGCTGAACCATTATGTACGAGTTCGTTGGTTTCAACATAGCCCTATCCGTAGCGATCCACTACTTCCACCCTGATTGTGCCACCTGTATGAAATTTTTGTATGCCATTTCAGTGTGCTATGATGTCCTATATGATTGTGTTAACTATATAAGTTTATACTGAGCATCAGCAATTAACGCATATGGCTGAAAGATGTATTTACGAGCATTGACCGATGGGTCTCTCTCTTCTCTCTCTCTCTCTCTCTCTCTCTCTCTCACACACACACACACACACACACACACACAAGTGGGACCCATAGAATTATTTCTATGCTCGTGACAACTTTTAATTAGGTTCCACTCTACTCTAACATTTTTGTTAAGGTATTAATTAAGCTCAGTGACTTCAAAAGGTTGTACAGAAGCCTTGTTTCGGCCTTTCCGGCGTCGTTGAATGTGGGCTGAGTAGCCATGTAAAGTTGTACTGTACTACACAGGCCTTTTGTTTGAACATGAACAATGCAATTGGGCTGACAATTGTACACAATATCCTGAAATAAGCGCAGCCTAGCCTATCTTTCTTTTAATAAAATGCACAACCCAGTTCATTTTTTGTATAATAAGATTACCTAGCCCAACTTATTTTTTTTAATAATATTCGTATCTCAATATTATTTTTATACGAAATGCTGAGTCGAGACCATCATTGTTTTTTCACCCATCCCAGAGAATGGGTCCGTTTCTACTAAAATCAAATGGCTTGTAAAATATCAGAAATTATAAATGCGTTGCATGTATGCAATATTATTTTTGACCCAGCTCAGTAAATAGGTGTATTCGAATAAATAATCAAATGCGTTGCAAAATATCATAAATAGTATTTTTTGAGAAACAATTACCATAAATAGTAAATCGGCTATTATTATTATTTTTATCCAGCCCAGGAAATAGATTATTTTTTGAGTCATAGCCCAGGAAATAGATGTATTGGCAAACAAAATGAAATGGGCTGTAAAACCTAAATAAATGGGTTGTATTCTGGCACAGCTTTTGAAGCTGACTTTGTTGGCCCACTAGACGAAGCTTGCGCAAGGTGTTGTCCAATTAGTGCACAAAATGATTTAGTGGTCTAAAAAAAGAGTCAACAAATTATTCTGACATCTGTAGTCGTTGGATTGACATCCAATGGTGATCCTACTTCTTCAATCTCTGATCTAGTTTCGCTTGCTCCAGCTGCGAAGACCATCGCGGGCTGGAGTGCCTGCATCTGCCTCCCGTGGCCTGCTGTGCTGCCACGCAGGCCTCGCCGCCCCACTCTACTCCCAGCGGTGGCCAGACCATACCTGTACTCAGCCACACCTTCTGTTATTCTCCGGCAAAGGCAGCCTCACCCGGCAGCCAAACCAATCCCTCATACTCCCCTCCGCTAGGGACTCCAGTGCCCCTTGTTCCATGACTCCAGATCATTCCCATCTTAGGCCTCGCCATCGTCCACCGCCTTGGTGCTCTCGGCGTGGTGTGGTCAATGTGGTCAAGGAACACCTTCCATCGGAAGAGGACTATACGTGGAGAGGCTGACAGCTGGGTCCATGGCCGCAACAAGGAAGTGCCTACGCGCAAAATAATGATTCCTCCACCTGACAGCGGGACCTACCAGAAGGGACTCGAAAAAAACATTTCCCCCCTGACAGCTGGGACCCACTAGGGGAAAAAATGATCCCCCCCCCCTGACAGTTGGGACCCACCAGCTATATCTTCGCATGGAAGGAAGTGCCTCCTTATCCTCCCTGATAGCTGGGACCCACCAGCTACATCTTCGTACGCAAGGAAGTGCGTCCGTATTACGAGCAAAAAATGATTCTTCCCCTTGATAGTTGGGAACCACCAGCTATATCTTCGCACGGAAGAAAGTGCCTCCTTATCCCCCCTGCTAGCTGGGACCCACAAGCTATATCTTCACACAGAAGGAAATGCCTCCTTATCCTCCCTAACAGCTGGGACCCACCGGCTCGAACCGTACGTCGGGTTCTTTGTCTGGTCGCGATTGTATACGTACATATGGGTCGATCAGTCTCTCTGTAGTGATGAACCGTGTTCAAGTAAGGAGGTGCACGTGTCGTAGTAGAGGCGCGGACGTGGCATGTCATGCAATCCCGTCTATATATATCGTGTACACATACGTACAACCACGATGCAAGAAATTAAGTACGGCTACATACGTACATACGGGCGGGGTCTTGAATGCGTACTCGCGCATACGTATGGCCGGGGCTTGTGTACATGGAGAGGCAACGGACGGTAGCGACGTCGTCCTGTTCATCGACAGCTAACTGGCTGGGTCGGAACAGAGGAAACAACGCCGTCTTCACCGAGAGCCAAGTGACTGGGTCGGAATGCGTCCTGTTCATCGGGAGCGAAGCCATTGGGTCGGAACGCGTCGTGTTCATCGGGAGCCAATCAGCTTGGATAGAACAGCCGAACAAGGCCTAGCGTACCACAGAACGGAGGAAACGGGCCTTCTGTTCGACCGCGTACGGTCGAAACGGGGTCCTATTTATCGGGAAGGGTCTGGCGTACCGCAAAACGGTAGAAACGGACTTCTATTCAAGCTCCTATGGTCGAAACAGGATCCTGTTAATCAGGAGGGGTGTGGCGTACCGCAAAACAGAGGAAACAGACTTCTCTTCGACGTCCTACGGTCGAAACGGCGGTCCTGTTCATCATGAGGGGTGTGGCGTACCACAAAACAGGACTCCACGGGCTACCGTTCATCCACCGTTGACTTTCTTCAGCCTCCACCTGCTACTGTTCATCCACCGTCGACTTCCTCTAGCCTCCACCTGCTAATGTTCATCCACCGTCGACTTCCTCCAGCCTCCACCGGCAACCGTTCATCCAGCCCTCCACAGGGTCCTGTTCATCCAGCCTCCACCGGCTACTGTTCAACCAACCCTCCACGGGGTCCTGTTCAACCAGCCCCTCCAGGGGGTCCTATTCAACCAACCCTCCACGGGTTCCCTCCACCGGCTACTGTTCATCCACCCCACCTCCTCGATCAGGGTCTTGTTCATCCAGCATCAACGACCTCTACTACCACGGGATCCTGTTCATCCAACCCCCACCGGGAACTGTTCATCCAATCCCAACCACGTATGACTCGTCTCATTCAACCAACCCCACATTCACTATTCATCAAGAGGCAGTAGGTTCGATCGGCTTCAGTTAGTAGAAGTAGAGAAGGAATCGCTCGATCAGGTTCAGTTAACAGCCAGAGATCTATCGATAGCTTGGGTTCAGTAATGCGTAGCCAGTGAAATCGCTCGGGTTCAGTAGGCGAATGCCTCGCTCGGGTTTAGTTAGATCCCAACGCCTCGCACCCACGCGTGTACGTGTACAAGAGAAACACACAAACCTTCGTGCATTGCTCGGCCCTGACCACCCGCCGTAACCGGGAACTCCCCAAAATTTTCCTCGCCCTCGCTTCTACCACGATTTTTTTCCATCATGGACGGCCCAAAGAATGTCATGCGGGTGCGTCTCCGGCCCGCCTAGGACGAAAAGCCCATTTTCTGTCATGATTTTCTTTCATAGAAGTAGGAGCCCACCACATCTATTATGATACTGGGTTTTGTCATAATTATCGTCATAGAAGTGTCATAAGTATGACAGAAAAAAAATTCGTTCAGCCCAAAATGTCATGGATGTGTCTTTTTTTTGTAGTGCCACCTCAGGTGCCCCTGAACCGCCGCTTTGCTCTATAAATACCCCAATATTCCATAAACCCTAGGGGAGACGACGAAAATCAATTCCAGCCACTGCACAGTCTAGAATCACCAGATCCAATCTAGACACCATCACGGAGGGGTTCACCACTTCCATTGGTGCCTCTCCGATGATGCACGAGTAGTTCTTTGTAGACCTACGGGTCCGTAGTTAGTAGCTAGATGGCTTCCTCTCTCTCTCTCTTGATTATCAATACAATGGTCTCTTAGAGATCCATATGATATAATTCCTTTTGCGGTGTGTTTGTTGGGATCCAATGAACTTTGAGTTTATGATCAGATGTATGTTTTTATCCATGAAAGTTATTTGAGTCTTCTTTGATCTCTTATATGCGTGATTGCTTATAGCCTCGTATTTCTTCTCTGATATTTGGGTTTCGTTTGGCCAACTTGATCTATTTATCTTGCAATGGGAAGAGGTGCTTTGTAGTGGGTTCGATCTTACGGTGCTTGATCCCAGTGACAGAAGGGGAATCGACACGTATGTATCATTGCTACTAAGGATAACAAGATGGGATCTGTATCTTTGCAATAGATAAACGGATCTTGTCTACATTATGTCATCATTCTTATTGCATTACTCTGTTTTTCCATGAACTTAATACACTAGATGCATGATGTATATAGGTCGACGTGTGGAGTAATAGTAGTAGATGCAGGCAGGAGTCGGTCTACTAATCTTGGACGTGATGCCTATATAATAATCATTGCCTGGATATCGTCATGATTATTTGAAGTTTTATCAATTGGCCAACAGTAATTGCTTTCCCACCATTTGGTATTTTTCTCGAGATAAGCCACTAGTGAAACCTACGGCCCCCGAGTCTCTTTTTATCATATTTGCCTTTGCGATCTATTTTCCTTTGCATTTATTTTCAGATCTATTAAACCAAAAATACAAAAATACCTTGCTGCAATTTATTTGTTCCGCAATCTATTTATCCTATCTACCACTTTTACCAAATGTTATTTGCCTATCTTGAGGCACCGTAGCCGAAAGGGATTTACAACCCCTTTAACACGTCGGGTTGCGAGTATTTATTATTTGTGTGAAGGTGTTGTTTACGTGGTGTGAGGAGGTTCTCCAACTGGTTCGATAACCTTGGTCTCATCACTGGGGGAAATATCTACTATCGCTATACTGCATCATCCCTTCCTCTTTGAGTAAATACCGACGTAGTTCTAGCATACATCAAGTTGCGGGGCCGTTCTCTACCTCGGTATGTCGTTGAATGCTCGCGCATTGCATTGTTTCCAAAGGGCCCACGTAATAAGAATGACGACAGAGTCAAAGCTTCTCATCTTCTTCCCTTTGAAGCGCATCCTCTGACCTAGCCACCACTGCGAGAAAGGAACATCCATGGGCAGAACTTGTATGGTGATTCTCCATGTGTGGAAGCAAGAATGTCACACCTTTCGAGCGTATCCGCGGTGTGCTAGGATGTGGTTGGTATTGTCCTCCTCTTGTAGGCAAGTGTACCAAGGTGATGGGGCAGCTTGGAGGCCGTTGCCGGTGCGACAATCGGAAGTCCATAGACGGTATTGACTGGCCAACCACATGAAAATCTTGCATTTGAGCGGCGCCCAACTTTGCCAAATGCAGCCGGCAGTAGGGGATCGGGTGTACCCCATGCATAGTCTCATGTACGTGGAGCGGGAAGTGTATTTCCCGGATGCATCACAAGGCCAATCGAAACGATCTGGCTCCTCCGTGTTCCTCTCCACCATACTTATGGCCTGGCACAGCAAGTATACTTGCATGTGGCTCATAAAAGAGAGTTCTCCTTGGACATCTTCCATCCAGGCATTGTCAATAAGTCCGTCATGCACCATTCTCCTGTTCTTATTCCTCGTGTTGACGAACTGAAGGAGCAACGTGGCGATGTCTGTCACTGCAACTCCAAGGATCCAACGACCTTTCCAAAATAGGAATTTTGATCCCTCTCCCACCGTGAACTTGACACAACTGTAAAAAACTTCATGCGCTTGCTCATCCACCAACAAGTGCAGCCCTTGCCAAGGCCTGTTCGGGCCAGTTCTCCTCAACAATTCCCAACACACATGTAGTGCTAGCGCTTGCAATGCCATGTTCTTCACACCAAGGCCTCCATAAATCGTCGGTCGGCACACCGTCTCCCACGCGACAAGGCATTGACCACCGTGGCTCTTGTCCTCCTCTGCCCAAAAGAAGGAACACACCCACTTGTTTATATCCTCCAAGACCCAAGCAGGGGGGGTCCAATACCAGGAGCTGATGGATCGGTCTTGCTGCGATCACTGTCTTGACGAGTATAAGTCTCCCAGGTCGTTGAATGAAGCCTCGCTGCCAGGCCGGGATAAAGTGCCGGGCCTGATCCAGGAGTGGCTGCTAGTCGGCTCTCGATAGCTGGTTGATCGCAAGCTGAAAACCCAAGTAACGACATGGGAAATTCCCAAGTTTGCATTGCAGCACCGCCTCCATATGAGTCCATGAGAACTCCGCATATGAGTCCACGACAACACGGCAGCTTGTGCTGGTAAGATTTTTTGTGAGGAATTGCGCAATACATCTAATGAGCTTGTGCTGGTTTTCTGTAGCAATGCGATTTCCTGTGCGTGTGTCTACTATAGAGCTCGCCACAAAATTCTATTTTTTTAAAGTGAACATTTACAAATTTATAAACTTTTTTTAAAACATGCATTCTTTTAAAACTTCGGAACAATTTATATAATTTCAAACTTTTCTTGAAAAAACCAAAAAAAAACTTTGTGGACATCTTTGAAAAACGTGAATATTTTTTGCATAATATGAACTTTAATTGAAAATACAAAGAATTCTCGAAATTTATGGACACTTATTGAAATTATGAACAATTTTACAAAATGATATATTTTTTTAAAATTCTGAACTTGTTTGAAAGTAGAAACAATTTTCCAGTCGTGAACATTTTTTGAAATTTTGGGTTTAAAAAAGTACAAAATACAGAAAAAACAGTAATGAACAAACAAGAAAAAATGATCCAGGAACCTTTTAGAAGGTTCTCAAAACCATTAAAAATAGGATACGGAACGTTCCAGAAGGTTCACAAAACCGGGGTCAATATAACCTATGTGGGTCGGCCCACCTCGCCATTTCCCTGTGTGAAACCACGAGTATTGGAAGCAATGAGTGTCCAATAGGAAATGCTAGCTTTGAAAAAAATTACCAAAAGAGAGGCCTCTCATTTTTCATACAAGAAACCACATGGTCTTAGTTTTACAAACTACCACCTCAAAACCTAAGGCTAAGCCAATAGCCAACCAATAGTCCAGACTAATGTGACATTTAAAAGATGGGGTATGAAGACCACCAAGTCGCACCTAGGATCATGCAAGATCGAAACGAAGGCCGAACACATGGCTGGAAACCCTCCAAAATTCAACAGACTCTGATAATAGCAACATGTTTACACTTAAGATAGGTAGGGAAAGGAACTAGCATGCGATAAGGAACATCACAGGAAAGGTAGCTAAACATTAGAGGCAAGGTGAAACCAAAAAGCAAGATTCGTTTTTCAAGACGAGCCATCAAGTTGAAGAACTCCAGGTCTCCATCCATGTGACACCGGATAATTTTCACTTGCTACTCGTCCTATTAGATTTTGCCGAACATTAGATCCTTTGTCCTAGCTCCTTTATGTGCAAAATAGACGAGTCGACGATCCAAGAGCACATCAGTTTTATTAGAATCATATGATTGGAGATCATCTTCTTTTCAAAGATAATATTTAACAATAAACTTCCTATCGGAGGTAAGCATCAATTTTATTTGTTCTTTACCCGCTCTCATTTGAACCTTCCTGCGTCTCCTTTTAAGCTACTCCACAAGTCTAGTGATTCTCCAAAAATAGCTCTTCGGAAAGTGAAACCCTCCCAACCTCTATCTAAAACTTTAGCTACAGAGATGTTGAGATCAAAGCTAAGTAAATATAGTCTTGGGTAGTCTAACTTAAAAGGTTTGTTCACTACCCACCAATCTTCCCATAATCTAATGTTTTTCCTTTATTTATATATTTGAAATATTTTAATACATGTATTCTAACAATTAATTTACTTCAAATTTTATAAGTGTTCATGGTACATTTAGAAAAAATCATGCAGTGTAAAAAAAGGTTGGCATAACTTTTAAAAAATGTTGATACATTAAAAATGACAGACATTTAAAAAACCAAGTCGTGACATCTTATAAAAATTGTACAATGTAAAAAAATGTTTGCATAATTAAGAAAAATGATCCATATCATACAAGCGACATTTAAAATTGTTTATGCATTCAGAAATATGTTCATGACATGTTTAGAAAAAAATATACAATATAAATGTTTCATTCCCTTAAAAAAACAGGTGACATTTAAGAATATCTAACACTAAATAATTGGTTTGCACTTTAAAGAAATGTTCATCGCATTCATCAAAATTCTCATTGCATCTATAAGAAAATTGATATACAGAATCAAAAGAAAACTGTAAGCAAACCGATGAAAATCTATAGAGAAACAGATAGAAAAAAAACCAAATAGAACCGATAAAAAAACATACAAGAAAACAAATAAAACAACAAAAAAAGTCCATAATCGGTTATGCTAAGGCGAGCGCAGTGTCACATCAGGCGAGACGGAGATAGGTCTCGCATCATGCCAGATATAGCCCCAACAAACTATTGGGTGACTTAAGGGCCAGTAATATGGCTTTTTGCAAACTGACGCAGACCCCTCCAAAACACTGTATATCAAAATGGGCTGCTACCCCTAATAAAATCAAAATGGGCTGCCCCAAGTAAGCCTTCTTTTTTTCTCACAAAAATGTAAGTCTTTTTTCCATTGATTTCCGGGAACCTACCAATGAATGTTCTCAAGATTTTCTGTGTGATTGTTTTTCTGTTTTTCCCAGCACGGGGTTTGCTGGTTTTCTCATTTTTATATTTTGTTTTTATTTTCTCATTTTTTGTTTTATTTTCAAATTAATCTTACGTTTCTCTTTATTTATTTATTGTTGTTAACTTTTCTCAAATCTATGAACTTTTTAAAATCCGTGAAATATTTTTTTTCAAATTTCATTACTTTTTAAAATTACAAACATTTTTCAAATCCTGTGGACATTTTTGTTATTTTGCAAACTTTCTTTTTTGAGAACTTTTCCAAGTCATGAACTTTTTTCGAAATTCGTGAACTTTTCTCAAGTTTGTGAACCTTTTTTTCTTTCCAAATTTCATGAACTTTGTTTCAAAAGTTTTTTTTCCCATTTTTAACCTTTCTTTCTTTTTTAAATAATAAAGTCAGTGGTAAACTCTCCACGGTCAACGATCGGTGGACGGTGGCCGACCGGTTGCAGGTCCACTAGTTGACCGATTTTAAACCAAAATGCAGCTAGGTTGGCCCACATGCTCCCGAGCGTGAGCTTCAGTTATCTCAGCTGGGGCACCAATTAGGAGGTCTTTGACATAGCTCTGATTCCGTTTGACCCAATAGCAAGATCCATGATTCTTATGGATCTGGGGAGCTCGTCGCAAATAATAGGTGCTAAATTGCACGGTTGCGCCAGTCGAATGACTCCTCGCTCAACAGAAAATAAACCACCAACTTGCTTTGCCTCAATACGATCTATAGTAAATCGGCCCAATAGTATTTAGTTCGTTTGTTACGTTCATTCATTTGCTTCGTACATTTTTACTTTTTATTATCTTTTTGTTAAATTTTAAAAACATGATAGAAATATGTATATTACAAAAATTACTTTACTTAAAGTTTTAACAATGTTCACCACGTATTGAACACTTTTATGAAATGTAAAAAATTGATAATTTTAAAAATTGTTGAATAAAATGTTTGTGCCATTAAAGTATGTTGACACATTTATTAATATATTATATATTTGATTAAATGTTTATAAAATGGAAACAAATGTCCATGATATTTTTAAAAGGATGGTCCTACATTCAAAATTTCCAGATGGTACATCAAAATGTTCACATGTTTAAAAATATGTTTACGCATTTTCTTCAAAAAATCACAAAATTTAAAAATCTGTTCATGCAATTTTTTTAAAACCTATATATAAAAAATGTTTGTTCCAATTAAAAATAGTTCATATGAACTTAAGAAATGCTCATGAACATTTAATTTTTTTAAATGTGTATTACGAATAAATGTTCAGATTTTATTTGAAGAATATCGGCATGTATCTAAAAATGGTTCAACTTCTATATGAAATTTCAATGTGTATTTTGAAAAAGTCAACATGCATTGAAAATGGAACTAAAAAGGAAAAATGAACATAAAAATGAATAGAAAAATGAATAGAAAAATGAATAGAAAAAGTCAAATATGAAAAGAAAATGACAAGCCGATGGAAGCTGATAGAGAAAAAACGCACACTAATAAATAATCCGCATGGGAACTTCTAAATCTGGTCCTTACTAGCATTTAAAAGCTTCCCAAAACTGCTCCCAGGAGCTTCTGAAAAACACATAACATGCCTTATTTCGTCGGGCCATTAGTGGGAACATCAGAGGCAAGAGTAGCATACGTCTCCCTATAAGCGAGAGATAGACCTCCCTGTCTATTTGACGCAGGAAACAGATTCATGATGGACCTGGAGAGCGAGAGCAACTAGTTAATGATCGCTCCTTGGGGAGCCTCCAAACGATCACTAGGCGTGCGCTCTCGGCCGTCGTCACATGTCACGCTCTGAGCGTTTCCTCTTGTTTTTCTTTTCGCACGCGTTTACGGCTTTTTAGACGGTTTTTTCAAGGGGGGAGGGGGGTTTTCGGCCTTTTGATTTTCCACCTGTCCTTTGCTTATGAATGAAAAAACAATTTAATTTTTTATTGCATGAAAAAACACATTTTTCTTTTTTTAGTTTCCGCGAGAGGCACAGTTTTACATTCGCGAGAGGCACGACCGTGCCTCTTGGAAACGGGAAAGAATTTCCCCTTTCTGCGAGAGACAAGGTTTTGCTTCCGTAAGACACACGATTTTGCTTTAGTGTGCCTCTCGACAAGGAAAAAAGAGTTTTTTTTCCTTCCGCGAGAGGCATGGGAAAGGAAAAAGAAACACGTTTTTTTCCTTCCACGAGAGGGGCATGTTTGCTTTCGCGAGAGGCACGGCCTTGCCTCTTTTGGACAAAAAAAAACATGCTCCCTATTCGGGTTTTTTGTCCGTTTTTTTCATGAAAAAAAGTTCATCAAAACCTATCAACATAGGATCTAGGTGTGAAGATCTCGAGGCGGGGAATCCAATGGTGAAACCGGTTCGAGACTTGGATGCACGGTTTAAGAGATAAAATGTTTTGAATAAACGGGTCTACGAAAAAAGAAAAATCTCTCAGGTTGCGAGTGGCACAGGGTGGGAGGGATCTTTGGAAGAAGTACTCCACAATTAGTGATTTCGCTCGAGAGCTTGTGGAAAAGAAGAGGTGCTACCCAGGATGGCTCCTACCCTCCACCCCGGCGATCTCCACCAACTCCGACGATCTCCTCCACTAGCCACCAAATTATAGTTTCTCTCCAACAGATCTCTCCGGCGTTCTGTGATCTACACCCCCATACCCATCTTTCATGGGTTCCATTGATGGATCTACCCTTGGCTTAGACTTCTCCAAGTGTTTGGTTTTTGCAGATAAGGTTTTTCAATCTACTGGCTTCTCGGTGCACCCCATGGATGACACAGTCTTCTTTACCATGGTGGTCTCTTTTGGTCGTGATGACTTTCGTTTGGATGAAGATTCAGTGGCGGCGGCGCATGAGGCGGCCATTGGTGGTTTTACCATAGAGTTTATGGTTTTCTAGATCAAGGATAAGGTTTATGGCTTTCAAGTGGCTTGCAAGGCAGTAGCTATGATCATTCTCAGTCTTTGATATTTCTCTTGTGATCATTTTAAAATGTTCTTTTCATCTTCGGGGGAATGGTGGCCCGAATTGGGCCCGTGAGTTCAAGATTTAGAAATTGCAATGTAATGCTGAATGGATCATCGTTAGTCCTTCTAAAAGATGTGCTGCCCTTGGTTTGTTAGCTATGCACTCCAAGCCATCCAAGTCCTCGGTAAGATCTACCATTCCACTGGCAAGAAGCTTTCTTTTTCAATATTTCAGAACTATCCAGCTTGTCGTGGTTATCATTATTTGGCCACCCAAAACTGCATTCAAACTGCTGAAGATGCGGGTTACACACTTCCTACGCATGAGAGGGTGGTCGTTCATCCCTCGCCGCCGGCTGAACTCGGTGGACGTCGATGAGGCCTTCGATATCTTTTGGTACGGTTCAAGATTTGCCCTCTCCGGCGGATTGGACGCCGTCTTTCTCGGGCGGGAATCTTGGTTCTTTGAATGTGGACGTGTCAGCCATGTTGGGCCGTCAGCTGCACGTGCCACGGTCCAGGCCGAGTCGGTGAACTCTATTGGGCCTTTTGATATTCCTTCATCTCAGCAAGCTAGGGAAGAATTTGATAATTTGGTATCGGATATGGTTGAGGAAATTTTTACATGTTGAAAGTGCTTGAGGAAGGGCCATTTTGCTACAGCATGCACGTCCAAGCTCTAGTGTAATTCTTGTTTGCGAGTGGGGCATGTTAAAAAAGATTGTAACAGGTTTGCACAGATCCCCGGTCTGGTTTGGCAACCAAAACCCGGTAATGTTGCAACTTCCGAGGATCGCTCAGCTCCTACCGAGAATATATCTCTGACACGGCTTTTACCAAACTTGGACCTCCCTTGCACTTCCACATTTACTCCATTGTTCAATTCCATCAGCCCCAGTCCCAAGACACCTTCGACCGTGCCGCCTGAGACGCATCCTCCGCCGGAGTTCTCGCCATCTATGGTGGGCCCTGGGTGCTCTGCTTCATGGCCAACTTCCACATCGACCCGATGCTGTATGTGCCGGCGAGCCACCACATTGTGGATGGAGGTGAAGCTCGTGTGCCTCGGACCTTTGTGACGCCACATACCCCAATTATGCGCCACCACGAGGAGTTCATGTTAGCTGAGGTAATGCCCATCCCTCCACCTGATCAGATCGGTGCTGCTAGGGAAGAAGTGGTTCAATGGCTTCAAACTCATGGGGTTTTTGTGAGGTCTTCTCAGCCTTGGATTCAGTCTGTTGGTCTTTTTGAGCTTCGAGATGCAGCAGTCAAATTCTCACTTTTGCAGTTTCCACCCCATACCCTTGGCAACGATTGTTTCGTTCGATTCATGAAGCATGATGAGGGCGAATCTTTCCGGGGTGCCCAGGTTTTCTGCCAGGGCTTGCTCATGTTCTTGGGGATTCCGCTTGGTTTGCACAACACTGAATGTATCAGGGCAGCTGTCAACACCTTTGGAAAACTTCATCATTAGAACAGTGAGGACCCCTACCTTGTTCGAATTTTTGTGTTTGCTTCCTTTCCAGAGGATATTCTTGTGCTCAGGGATGTTGTGTTTATGGATTTTGCTTCTTGAGGAGGGGCTAGGGTGTCTTGGACGGCACCTCTTTATATCCTTGGTGCAAATTTTGTGGAGCAAATGCCCCAGGATGAGGATTAGATGTCCATCAGTGGCAACCCCTCCCCCATAGTTCCTGGTGTGCCCTTCCCGGAGATGCCCCCGTTTATTTTTCCTCCATATCCTGCTCTGGGTTGGAACGATGTGCCACCTCCACCGCCTAAACCTGCACATAATGAAGTACAAGATGACAATTGGGGTAACTGGAATGATCCTGAGCACCAACCTGCTGTCCAAGATCAAGAATCAATGGTGGTTGACCTCTCTGCTCAGCCCAGTTCTGATTTGCAGTAGGTGCATCCTGCTCTTGTCATTATCATTGATGAGGTCCAACCTGAAAATCAAGATGATCCTATGGTGGTTGAAAAGGCTTTGGTGGATGCCAACAATTGGGCAATTGTGGTTTATCAACCCCCTGTGATTGAGGTTCAAGCTGTGATTTATCTATTGTTGCTGTTCCCTTTGGGCCGCCACTGCCCCCTGAGATGATTTGGAGACGATCTTTTGAAAATCTTCTGAATGCACCTGCTATTTTTGAAGTGCCTAAGCCCCTGCTGCCTTAGCCACTGTCTCCTGTTATTTTATCCGAGAGGAACTGGGACTTTGTCTTCAGGCAAGATGATCTTCCTCTGCTGACGTGGAAGGAGCAGGATCCTACCCGGCTAGTTGCTTGAGCCTTGTTCATTGATGATGCTGAGAGGGATGCACCTGATGCTATCCCCTCTCCCATTGTTCTCTCAAAAGCAAGGAGGCCCCGCAAGACTTTGGCGCCAACTCCTCTTGTGGAAACTTCAGTTTGAAGATGCACCAGAAGCTCGGCCTAGCGTGATGGGTTTAAGCCCACTTTCCATGAGCTTGCTCTACCACCCAAGAGAAAGAAGCCCAAGGCCAAGCCTCTCTCCGTTGAGATGTCGAACGACCCTACACATGCAGATGTTCCTCCACGTACTCTATTCAGTCGTCTGCAGGTAATTGGGAAGGAGCTAGAAATTGATGCCAAGCTGCTGACTGTGGGTGCACTTATGGTGGATCCTCCTAATGCTGAAAGTGCTGCGACTAATGATTAGTGTGCTTATGTTATGCTGGGTTTTGCAAGCCCTTAAATGTGCTCTCTTTAGCTACTGCTGGTTTTTATGTTCTGAAGAACTGTCATGTAATATTGTTGGTTTAGACTTATCTGTGCATTTTGGACATATGTCATTGTGTGTCATATGGTTTGTGGACCTTTTAATGATCTTTATTTATGAGTACTTCATGTAGAAACTGGAATGTTCTGTGTTGGAATGTCAGGTGCTTAAATTCTGAGAATAGGCAAAGAGCTGCTAGACAAAAAATTGACGAAAGCCATTGGCTATAGCTTGCTTACAAGAAACTAAATGCACCTCCTTTGATTCTAGAGCAATCAAAAGTTCCCGTCCTAAGAGATTTGACAGCTTTGCCTACTCCCCTTCTTTGGGTGCCTCTGGTGGAATTCTTGTAGTCTGGAATTATTTTGTCTTTGCTGGGACTTTATTGGAAGTCAAGCAATTTTCTGTGGTGATTGAGTTTGTCTCCAGGCAAAATAATGAGAGATGGACTTTAGTGGTTGTCTATGGGCCTTGCGCCAGGGATAATTTTTTCCATTGGCTGTATCATCTGAATATTCCTGTGGAACAAAATTGGTTGTTGCTAGGGGATTTTAATTTTTTGAGATCCTTGGATAATAGAAACTTACCTGGTGGTGATTTGAATGACATGTTCATCTTCAATGATATAATTGGGCACTTGGGCCTCTTGGAATTACCTATCAAAGGTAGATCTTATACATGGTCAAACATGAAAGATATTCCTCTCCTTGAGCAGCTTGAGTGGTCTTTCACTTCTGTTGATTGGATATCTGACTGTCCTATGACTGAAGTGCTCCCTCTTGCCAAAACTGCATCTGACCATGCCCCTTGTGTGGTTAGCATTAAAACTTCTATTCCCAAATCAAACCTCTTTAGGTTTGAGAATTATTGGCTAGAGTTGGATGGTTTCATGGATTGTGTTGATTCATCTTGGCAAAAACAATCCTGGAAGGGTGACATCACTGCTAGGATTGCTGACAAATTCAAGTCCTTGAGAATGTGTCTTAAGAGGTGGCAAAAGAATATTTCCAAATTGAAAACCCTGGTCTGTAAATGCAATTATGTTATTATGCTTTTGGATGAGCTTGTGGAATACAGGCCCATCTACAGACATGAGTCGAATTTCAGAAGAGTGGTTAAGGCCCATGCGGAAAAGTTGCTCCACCTCCAATTCCTTTATTGGAAGAAAAGATTTACTATTAGGTACATTAAAGTGGGGGGTGAAAATACAAAGTTTTTTCATGCCTTGGCTACTGAGAGGCACAGAAGGAACTCCATTGCAAGTTTGAAATTGTCTGATGGGACTGTGGTGACTGAGCATTCACAAATGGAGGAATTATCTGGAATTGTTTTAAAAACAAAATGGGTCCTTCAAGAGGAATTGTGATGGGATTTGACCTCTCTTCTCTCATCACTCCTGTGGAGGATCTAGATAAACTAACAAGGCCCACTACTAGGGAAAACCTTATACACAGAAATTTAGCAACAGCGTGGGTCAAAAAAGGGTGCTAGTGCTATATAGCAGTAGCGATTGAAGAAAAACCGCGCTACAGATACAACCTTAGCAGTAGCGCGTGTAGTTGCAAAAGAGCTACTACTAATATTCCCATTGGCAGAATGATGGGCTACGCATAGCAGTAGCGGGCTTGGAAGAAATGTGCTACCGCTAGGGCATAATTAGCAGCGCATTTCCTAAGAAGAGCGCTACTACTAACGAAAATAAAATAAGATGAAAAACAAATAGAAAAGTAAATGAAAATGAAAGAAATAGAAAAAGGAGAAAGGAAAAAATAAAATGTAAAGCAAAATAAACGAAAAAGCGAAAAAACGGAGGAAGGCATAGCAGCAGCGTGTGTTTGTAAGAGGCGCTATAGCTAACGTAGCTGCAGCGCGTGTCCTAGACCCCCGATATGACAAAACTTTGAGTTATGCACGGTGAAACTTTATTTGTGATGTATTTAAACCGTCCTCCTCCTCGACTAGCGAAAATCACTCTAGTTAGGTCATTTTGGGTACGACGAACTTTGTTATTTATGCTTATG
The DNA here is from genome assembly GCF_002162155.2 of Triticum dicoccoides. Lineage (NCBI taxonomy): Eukaryota > Viridiplantae > Streptophyta > Magnoliopsida > Poales > Poaceae > Triticum > Triticum dicoccoides. The sequence continues at coordinate 489,372,213 of NC_041387.1, read as the reverse complement.
ATATGTTGTTTCTATTTTTGCCAAGTCTGTGTCTTTCTGTTGCTCAACTATATATGTTGCATATCATCGACTCATGTGACAATGCAGGTGCATAGATCATAGATGGCGAAGAAGTGCTACGCCAGGAGTATATATACGAAAAATTGCCGGAGTGTCAGGCCCAGGTGTACCGATTTTCGGTTTCCGAGCAACACGCAGTACTTAGTTTAGGTTCACGCAAATGCGAGAGAGGGATACGAACTCATGTACTCAAAGTGATATCTATTCTCGCGTATATCATTGTTTAGATGGATGACGATGTATTTGCAAGTAATCGAGACTTGTATCGCTATTTTCGAGATTGATGACGAGAGACCACTTTGTGTTGGATGATGATTATGATGATGACATGATTTGATGAGACTAATTGTATGTATATGCTATGATTACATTTGTATGTGGATGATATGCTAAAGATTATTGTATAAAGCCTATTCAAATACAAAACAAATAAAAAACAAATATGCAGGAAAAAAACTAATAAAACTAGTAGTAGCGAGGGGGGGGGGGAATTTAGCAGTAGCGCCGACTTACCAGTAGTGCTTCCTGCTAAACAGCGTTGCACATAATATCAGTAGCGCCCTTTTCCGAAGAGCGCTATAGCTATTCATCAGTAGCAGTAGCGTGGGTCAACAGACGCTACTGCTATACGTTAGCTGTAGTGCCTTATTGGTAGCGCCGACACCCGCGCTACTGAGAGGGCCAAAACCCGCGCTGCTGCTAGGCTTTTCCCTAGTAGTGGCCTTTTGAGAAGGATGTAATGGACAATGTTGTGAAGCATATGCCTGTGGATAAAGCCCCAGGTCCTGATGGTTTTAATGGTTTGTTCTTTAAGAAGTGCTGGCACATAATCTCCAATGATTTTTATGAGCTGGCCCAGGCTTTTTTTGTTGGTTCTGCTAAGTTGGAAAATATCAATGACTCATATATCACTCTGGTGGCCAAAAACCTCTCACCTGAACAGGTGGGACACTTTAGACCTATCTCTTTAACTGGAATGGGTCTAAAGTTTCTCTCCAAGATGGCAGCTAATAGGTTCCAAGATGTGATTATGCAGTGTGTTCACAACAACCAGTATGGTTTCATAAAAAGCAGAACAATCCAGGATTGCATTGGTTGGACTTTTGAGTATTTGCATCAGTGTCACCAATCCAAGAGACCAATTGTAATCCTTAAGCTGGATTTTGAGAAGGCTTTTGACTCCCAGGAGCATGAGGCTATAATTCAAATTTTGAGATATAAAGGTTTAAATGAGAAGTGAATTCTTTAGATGAAGCAGCTCTTGTCTACTGGCACCTCCTCTGTTTTGCTTAATGGTGTTCCTGGAAGGAAATTCATCTGCAAAAAGGGAGTTAGACAGGGGGATCATGTCTCCCTTCTTATTTTTGTCCTAGCTGCTGACCTTTTACAAACTGTCATTAATGACATGTTTAGAAGAGGCATTCTTCATCTACCTATTCCTTGTCATGACCAGGATTACCCTGTGATTCAGTATGCAGATGACACACTTATCATTGTACCTGCTGACAAAGACCAACTTGTTGCTCTCAAGGACATGCTGAAGGTTTTCTCTATATCCACTAGTCTTGATGTGAACTATCACAAGTCCTTTATTATACCAATCAATGTGGACTCTTCTCAGATGATTGAATTAGCTCCTGATTTTGGCTGTCAAATTGGGAAAATGCCATTTACTTATCTAGGACTGCCTATGGGAACTACAAGGCCAAACATGGTTGATTTTATGCCATTGGTGGACTGCATGGAGAGGAGAATGACTGCTAGCTCCTCCTTCTTAAACCAAGGAGAAAGATTGCAGTTTTTGAACTCTACCTTGTCTTCCATGCCCATTTTTTCCTTTGCAGCCTGGCTGTGCCTGCTGGAATTTTAAAGCAATTGGAAGGGATTAAGAGACAATGCTTTTGCTGCTTGGGAACTTATTTGTAGACCAAAAGACATGGGAGGTCTTGGCATTCTTAACCTTGGTGTGCAGAATGTGGCACTTCTGCTCAAGCATGCAAACAACTTTCTTCACAAGAAAGATCTTCCCTGGGTGTCCTTAATCTGGGATTCTTATTATCATGATAGGGTGCCCCAGGGAACCTCAGATTGTGGTTCCTTCTGGTGGAAAGATATATGCAAGGTTATGCAAAGCTTCAGCGATTGCTCTTGGGTCCAGATAAATGAAGGAGACACTGCTCTTACGTGGTCTGACAATTGGCAGCTTGGTCAAGAGGCATCTACTCTTCAAACCAAATTTCCTAGGCTTTTTCCTTATGCCAAGGACCCTTGGATCACTGTTAAAGAGTTTTTTGACTCTCAAGACATGTTCCAGCATTTCCATCTTCCATTGTTTGCCCAAGCTTTTGATGACCTGGTCCTTCTGTAGTCTCTGATGGATGGCCACAATAGAATCCCTGGGTCCAAGGATGTTTGGTTCTGGCAAGGCTCTTCCAAGGGGTACAAACCTAAGATGTTTTACTCACATACTTTTGCATCAGAATCCTTTAATCCCTTGACCTCTTGGATTTGGAAGGCCTCTTATACCATGAAAAGCAAGGTGTTTGCTTGGATGCTCAGTATGGACAGGTTGAACACAAAGGATATGGTGGAGAGGAGGCAATGGTATCTGGATGATGGAGTGAATTGTGTTCTTTGCCCTTTGCAGGCTAGGGAACCAGATACCATCTGTTTTTAACTGCAATTTCAGTGTCAGAGTATGGAATTATTTGCAAATTGATTGGTCTTCTAGTGATTCCATGACTGATTTGGTTATCCATGCTAGAAGAAGTTTTGGGAAGCCCTTCTTCACTGAAGTGATTTTTATTGCCTGTTGGAATATCAGGATCATTAGAAATGCTAAAGTCTTAAGGAGTGAGAGAGCTAGGTTTAATAAGTGGAGATGTGCTTTCATTCATGATATCAGTCTTATGTAGTACAGAGTAAAAGCTGCCTATAAGGATGAGCTCCTGAGATGGGTTTCTTCTCTGCCCCCTTGAGGCCCCCTTTTGTAACCTTTTGTTTATTACTTCTTTAGGTTAGTTTTATTACCCCTTGTAATCCTTCCTTTGTACTTGTTCCCTCTTTTTAATAAAGCTTTTGATATGTTGTGGGTTTTTTACCCTATAGCTCCCAGTCAAACAAAATGAATAGGTGCTAAAATGCTAGGCTGGCCAAGCCCAATAACTCCTGGCTCAAAAAAAATCGGCCGACAACTTTGCTCAGCGACCCGCATGCAAGCTATTTACTCAGAATTAAAAACAACTAGACCGTTGAAGGCGCACGTTGCAGCGCCCATCCATTTTTACAATAGATTGCTAGAATTGTTTTACGTGAAAATACAATTTCTATGAAAGTTGAATTTGCATAAAGTTACTCATATATTAACAATAATGGAAGTGAATAATAAAAAACAGATTTGTATTGGTATTACAAAAAAAATGAGACATGCATTATGCACTCAGGTCCACGAGTTTCTCATTTCATTTTATTTCTATCACGTAATTAGTGGATGTCCAAATCTTAGATAATAGCATAATGATGTCAACCACTATAGTTACATGGGAAATGATACACTAGAGCAAGAATAACAGCAATGCTTAGGATGAATAATACGATACCTCTCAGCACACCATTGTATAAACAACACTGATGCCATCCTTATTAAAAAAGCGGAACAATACATGAATAAATTATCATAGCGAGATGGAAGAGTATTAAATAGATAAAAATATGGCACCTTTATAACCCATATCTAAGTGACTTTTTGCTGCTTGCCATCCTTGATCCATCATTGGTTTCTCCAACACCATCTTTCTCTAAGCATCACTGTCTTGTACCTTTTGGCATCCAATTGTTTCTGCTTCTTTACCTGAAAGTCAGAATTGATGCAACCCGATCAACATCAATGGTACACAACAACAGTGACCATTAAAGAGTTGCAAAACTAACCCAACCAAAGGCGCTCATCAAAGGTTCCTTGGCTTTGTCTTTCATCAGCTGAAAGGAAACAAGTAAGGTGTGATGATTAGAGGTGTGAATTTTGGCATGTTAGCAAGAGTTGCTTTTAGCAAATTGGTAATTGTGTTTCTAATAAGCCTAAGATGTTGGGAGCAGCAATTATGATGGCTTTTTCTAAATAAAACAGTAGGCGTGACAGTTTATCTTGTATGGCATCGTTCGCTGGATCGACATGCCACAACCATTCCAGTCCTTTTTGGCACAGGAGCCTTCCTGCAATCAATAGATATTAAGAAATTTTCATGTTGGTTCATGATACATTAATAAAATATCTTTGATGCATTAAATAGAACTATATGAACACAGGTTAACACTAAAAAACTAATCTAACAGTTCCGGTGTCGTATGAGCATTAACTGTGTATGAAAGTATTTCTAACAACCTAATATAAATCAGTAAATGTTCTGACTTGCAACTAGAGTCGAGTGCAAATACAACAATAACCGATCTGGATTCTGCAAATTTATGTTGTGTAGTACCATCAGATGACGGAATATTTTGTTGTTGTCTACGAATCATCAATTTTATTTCTTTTAGTTGCAGGTGTTTGAGAATAAAAAAGATACGAATGAAGAGATTTGGAAACAACATTCAATTAACAATGTAGATTGAAAATGGTTATCAATTCACATAGCCAGCATAATGAAATGTCTCTGACGTGCATATCAAACTAAAGCGTTCAAGTATTCTAGACATACCTGGAAGCCAAATTCATGCTAAATCATTTCAAGAGATCAAGCAAGAACTGCTTCTCCACAAGAAAAATCCAAAAGTAGTAGCAGCTTGCAATAGGTGGAAGATTGAAACGCTGCAAAGCATCCAAATATTCAATGATCGTGGAATTGGAACTGTCGGCATTCTAGGAATGGGGGTCCCCAGACTTGCCTGCCTGCGGTCTGCGGCATGGCTCGACTGGTGGTCCAGTACGGCCCATCTTCATCAGCGCAAGATTCAAGACCCTCGTGAGGGGCTTCCTCAGGAGCGGCCTCGCCAGGCAGGCTTGCGAGGAGGCGGAGAGATCAAGGCAAGGGTACCTCGCGAGGTGCTCGTGACGCAAGCCGTGACGATCGAGACCAGGCAGGCGCCGGCCTGCGCAGTGTCCTTGTTTCCTCTTTGGTGCAAAGGGGGCAAGCACAGGCATGGAGTACCGAGGCATCAGGCAAAGGTTGCCATTTCAGTGCAACGAGACCAAGACCAGTAGAGCGGCAGGATGGAGGTCACCGTGGAGCCCAAGACGGCGTCATCACCAGTGCCTTTGGCAGCCGAAGACCAACTTTAGTCAGGATAACTTGTACTAGATGTTCCCCTTCAAAATGGCCGTTGTTGGCGCCCTTCCCACTCGATATTTGGGAAGAGGACCAGGGCCTCTATAAATAGGGCTAGCCATCTCATGGATAGGCATGGGACCAGGGGAGAACCAGAACAAGTAGAACACCGCATCAGCTCAAGAACACCTCTCGCGAGGCAGTTCTTCCCTGTACTGTTCATCATCTGCCCCTGAGGCAATCCACCACACCACACACTGGAGTAGGATATTACACCGCGACGGTGGCTCGAACTAGCATAAATCTTGTGTCCCTCGTGTTGTTCATCATTTTTAGCTTAGATTCTCGCGAGGCGATCATATGCGGAGAGGTAGGGGGAAGATCTTTTCGTGCACCCCAGAGTTCAAACCTTAAGGGTCTGCCGGAACCCAACATCCGACATTTGGCGCGCCAGGTAGGGGTTCGCCAGAATCTTTCTCCACCGTTCCGTGTTCGATCACCGGTCGTGTCCATGGATGACGCTCGCGGGCTCGCGCCAAGCGTCGGGCTGCTCTCGCCGCCCGCGTCGCCCAGAGTGCTCCGGTCGGCGGGTGTCCCCGTCATTCCCCGTCGCCTGCCGCCAGCGCCACCATCGGCCCGGTGGGGAACGAGCAACAGGCCTCGTTGCTGCATCCTTCGGTGCGGCGGGAAGGCCGCACCGCCACCCCGTCGCTGACTCCAGCCGGTTCGTCGTCCCACCCCTGTCGCGCCCCCACGGATGCGCACACCGCACTGCTCCTAGCGCGTGAGCTCCTGCACTACCGTCTCGTCAACGACCTCTACGAGGAGTGGCTCGCTCGCATCACCGAGCTCGTCAGCGCCGCAGGGGGCTCCCCTGCGCCGTCGCTCTCGCTGCCTCGCCCTCCGTCCTGCGCGGGTGGCGCAGATCAGGAGGCGCCTCCGCCACCTCCTCCCCAAGAAGGCGCTCTGGCACCAAGGCGCGCGGCCCCAGGACGAGATCCACCGCGTCCAGCACCCACGCGACAAGAAAGGAGCTGCCAAGAAATCCCTCGTCCCCAAGAAGGTGCACGCGTGCTCCCGGCACTGGTGTGCCACGACCGCAATCCTGCGCCAGCACGTCAAGACCCCAAGCTGCTCCAGGCAGCGGCGCGCGAGAATCCCCAGGAGCAAGCCCCACATCAGCAGAGAGCTCCAGTGGCCACCGCGGGCTGTCGCGCCTTCACCACCGAGCTACGAGTGTCACTTGGCTGGGCAAGTTCAAACCTGACCTGCCCCCTTGCTACAACGGCACTGCCGACCCTGCAGAGTTCCTACAGCTCTACAAGCTGGGCATTGAAGCCGCCAACGGGGATGAAAAGGTCATGGCGAACTGGTTTCCCATGGCACTCAAGGACGGTGCCCGCACCTGGCTCCTGAACCTGCCCCTGGCACGATCTCCTCCTGGGACGAGATGAGCACTCGCTTCATCGCCAACTTTCAGGGCACTCGCGACCGTCCGCCAGTCATGGGTGACCTGCGCCACATCAAGTAGCAACCCGAAGAGACCTTGCAGAAGTACATCCAGCGCTTCAACAGTGCTTGCCTCAAGATTACCAAGGTGACCAAGGAGGCCATCATCTCGGCGTTCTCTGATGGCGTCCGCGACGTCAAGATGAAGAAGGAGCTGGCAATCCACGAAGATCTATGTACGTCTCTGGAGTTGTTCAACTTGGCGATCAAGTGCGCAAGGGCTGGGGAGGGACGCCTTTCCCTTCTCGAGCTCCCGGCTGCAGATCCAGAAGAGAAGAAAGCCAAGGCCAAGGATGTGAAGCGCAAGGAGCAGCTGTGCTCCCAGCGGAGCCGGACATGAAGCGCGGTAGGGACCAACCGGAGTCGTCCAAGGGCAGCCGGTATTGTGTGTACCATGATCTCCATACCCACAACACCAATGAATGCCAAGAGCTCAGGGCCGTGCGAGAAAGCCGTGTCGGTCGACGCCCCGAGCGCAATGATTGGGGCTATGGCCGAGGCAGAGGAAGAGGCGGAGGACGATTGGACGACCGTGGTCCTCGCCAAGGGTGGTGTGATCGACCTCGTGAGGACTGCTGGCAGGACCAGCCTCGCGAGGGGGCTTGGAGGGATCAGCCTCGTGAGGATCGCTCGCAAGGCAACGCAGGACTTCCTCCTTTGCCACCGCCACCAAGAAGGAATGACGACCATCATCAGGACGAGGGGGCTGGGGGCTTCCAGGAGCCGCATGCGATCGCTTGCATCTTGGGCGGTGCCCAGGCCCCAGCCTCTCAGCGCACCTTCAAGCAGTTTGCTCATGAAGTGAATGCAGTCCTCCCCAAGCTTGAGGTCACGCGCCCCCTTAGGTGGTCTGCGTGCACCATCACGTTCAGCTCAGCGGATCAGCTCAAATGCGCGGCAACAGCCGGTGTCCTCCCGATGCTTTGTTCCCCAGTCATCAGCAATGTGCAAGTTACCAGGACCCTCATCGACGGCGGTGCAGGGCTCAACGTCCTGTCCGTCGAGACGTTCAACAATCTCCAAGTGCCATATGATCAGCTTCAACCAACCAAGCCTTTCTCAGGAGTCACTGATGGTTCCACTGTCCTGATAGGGCAAGTCCGCCTCCCTGTCACCTTTGGACAGCGCAAGAACTACCATACCGAGCTTATTGACTTCGACGTCGCCCACATTCGCCTGCCATACAATGCCATCCTCGGATATCCCGCTCTGGCCAAGTTTATGGCAGTAACTCACCATGGATACAATGTCCTCAAGATGCCAGGAAGTGGCAGAGTCATCACGGTCCCCTGTGAAGAGAAGGATGCGGTGTGCTCTCTCGAGCGCGCCTTCCAAGCCGCGTCAATCGAGGACCCAGACAGCAAGAGTGGAAACCTTCCTGAAGCAGCTCCCAAGTAGAAGACATCACCTGACTCAAGGCCTCAGGAGGCAGGCATCTCTGGAGGCGCCACATCCGGACATGCGCCCATCCAAGGGGAGCCACCCTCCGTCACATAGGGAGGCTCGCCCGGCGCCCTCCTCGGGCAAGGCTCGGGGGCTCTCTCCCGGGGAGCCATTGACTTTGCCAAGATCATGAGGGAGGCGCTCGGGCACCACTTGAAGGCGTGCTTCACGTCATGTTTCCCTCAGGAAGGCGTAAGGCAAGGAGGGCCGAACCCTCAGGAGTTCATCACCAAGGTTGATCATGAGTTGTAGGAATCGAGAGTCATGCGTGGCAACCGCCACCTGCCCAGTGTAGCTCCCCATCCAGGCGAGGATGGCGGGCTGCGTGTCTGCATCGACTACCTAGGGCTCAATTGAGTCACGTCTTAGGAGTACTTCTGGTCTTCGCGCGTGGGACGTTGCGAGGGTCCACCTCACAGCTACGTTCGCATGCCCTTCGGCCTGCCGAATGCGGCTGCTGCCCACCAGCGCCTAATGAGGAGCATTCTGGAAGCTCAGGTGGTTAAGCACCGTGCACTCCTGGAGGAAATGGAGATGAACCTCGCTGAGCCGCCCGGACCTCCCGAGCCTCGGAGCTTCGAGGGCTCATGAGGATCGACTTCGTCACCACACACCGTCAGCTACTCCGCCACTCGCTCTGCAATGGTATCATGTGACTTCTCTCAAGTTTTGTTTCAGCCGGGAGCGCCCTCAGGGCTGCATCATTCCCAGGTCGCGTGGGTCTGTCTCTGCGGCATGTATCCGTTTTTCTTATGTCTTCAACTTATCTTGTTGGGGGCGCCCCTCGGGCTGCATCATCCCCAAGCCGCTTGGGCCTGACCTAGTGGCGTGCGCCTTTCTCTGCATCTATCTAAGTTGATTTGCTTTTTCATGCTTAACCTTCTTGAGATAATCGCCTGCTCGATTGACACCTACCTTTGGAGCCGCTCGCTCTGGCATGATGCTTGCGCATGGGTCCGTCCCTGCAACGTCGACAAATCTAAGTGGTCGAGCTATGGCCGCGACAGCCCCGCAAAGCGCTACCCCACCAGGACCTAGTGCCTCAATCACTCCCTCGGGGCAACCAATGGCTGGCTGGCAACCGTAATGGCAGTCCTTGTTTTCCTCGTGCTGGTGTACAGGATCCGCCTAAGGAATAGCGTGGGGGCGTCGTGAGCTCCCTCCCTCTCTCTCTCATGTGATCCGCTCGCGCGTTAAAAGGGGGGCGCCTGGCCATCGTGACTCAGGTGCTCTTACTGGATCTCCAGCCCTCACCCCCTGGCCTTGACCCACGGCATCACGACCTGTCATACCAGCGGCGGCTGAGCTCGCTCGAGGGCCGGGACCTGAGGACGTAGAGCATGAAGGAAAGTGCAGGGAAGAGGGGAGAAGCTCACGAGGACCTGACCCAGCGACACCCCAGCTGTCGGCGCGCAGGGCCGGCACCTCGCCGAAGAACAAGTGCAAGCTCACGAGATAAGTCACGCCCCCGCAAAAGCTAAATCAACGCGGCGCTAAACCCTCGCCCAGTGCGGCTCTGTCAGGGTGACGTTGTCTTCCTTTCTTGCCCAGCGAAGGCTGCTTGAGCGCTAAAGGGGACTTCCTGAGCATCGCGTCTCGGGGGCTCTTACTGGACCTTGGGCCGCTCACCTCCTGGCCTTGACCACGGCATCGCGACCTGGCATACCAGCGATGGCTGAAGCCTGCCTGGGGACCGGGACCTGCCAGCGTAGAGCACCAAGCCCTCATGAGGATAGAAAGGGGAGCCAAGCCGAGACATGACAAGCATCTTGCATCGCTTCATAATAAGGATAATATGCACAAAAGACATGGCAGACGCTTTACATACCCCCGCTGGGCGTTGCTCTAATTCCTTGCAAGGGACAAAAGGTGCTAATCCTAAGGAACGCTAACTACGCGCGCCACCACAAGAGAGGCCATCAACAACAGTGGGCCGTCAAGCGCCGGTGCCAACCCCATCCAGATCAGCAGCATTGGCGGCCAGATGCAGCTGCCCTACTCCGAGCGCGACGCGAGCTCGGGGGCTCGTAGCTGTCGTCGCTCGTCTCCGGGGTCACGTGAAGCTTGGGAGAGTCGCTGGACCCTCTGGCTTCTCCTCTGCTACCAGAGCTGCTGGGGAAGCAGTTGGCAGGCCGGGCCCTCGCCACTTCGATGCCCCGGCCGCCTTCCTTGGGGCAGCACTCCAGTCGGCGTCCTTCTGCGTCGAAGACCTTGAAGAACATCAAGGAGGTGCCATCGTATTCAAGATGAATTACAAGGGCACCCCCTGTCCGGCAGATCTGAGCGATCTCGCCCCAGCCCCGGGTCATGTAGACCTCGCCCGAAGCGACAACCTCAACCTCTGTTCTGGTCACAAGGGTGCTGCAGTCAGCATGCTGCAGCCAGAGCTCCAGAGGCCCCCTCGACGGCATCTCGAAGGCGAAGGAGGGAGGAAGGCGAATCCAAGAGCGTGGAGGCATGGCGGCGTGAAGCACAAGCTCGCGAGAAGAGCCCTCGACATGGACCCCAGGGGCGACGACGTGCACCGCCATGAGTCGTCGGCATCACCGGCGGTGCCGGCGGTGCCGCTCGGCGTCTTCCTCTTCAGGGCCCTCGGCCCGGGTGTAGGCAGCGGAAATCCAGGCGGCGGCCGCTCATACGAGGGCCTCGACGTCTCCTGCCACGCGACCACGTCGCGGCGGCCGGGGACCGGTCGCTTCTTTGGCGGAAGCGGGTCGGTACCCTCTTGGGGGGCCTTCCCCTTATCTTCAGCTGAAAACTGGCGGATCGGCACCATTGGCGTAAAGTGGAGCAAGGGCGAGGAGAAAGAGTGAAGCAGGAAGGGATGAACTACGGGGGCTCTCGCCCATCCGTACTTATAGTCCAGAGGAGGCCAACCGTCGGCCTCCATGATCTCAGGTAATCATGACTCATCTCTGCATGCAGGGACTTGTCAAGTCGAGCAGTTGCCGAGGCAGCATGGGGAAGCGAAGGCGCCCACATCCAATCAACCGCCATGCGGCGCCCAAGGTTGCAGGCTGATGGGGCCCGCGGTGCTCCGTACTTGCCCCTTCGCTTCTCTGCTAAGCCAAGTCCGAGCGCGCCTTGGGCCCGGGGGCTACTGTCGGCGTTCTGGGAACGGGGGTCCCCAGACTTGCCTGCCTGTGGCCTGCGACGTGGCCCGAGTGATGGCCCAGTACGGCCCATCTTCATCAGCGCAAGACTCAAGACCCTCGCAAGGGGCCAAGCCTCGCGGGGCGGACGACACGAGGCTTCCTCAGGAGCGGCCTCGCCAGGTAGGCTCGCGAGGAGGCGGAGAGATCAAGTCAAGGGTACCTCGCGATGTGCTCGTGACGCAAGCCGTGACGATCGAGACCAGGCGGGCGCCAGGCAGGCGCCGGCCTGCGCAGTGTCCTTGTTTCCTCTTTGGTGCAAAGGGGGCAAGCACAGGCGTGGAGGATCGAGGCATCAGGCAAAGGTTGCCATTTCAATGCAACGAGACCAAGACCAGCAGAGTGTCAGGACGGAGGTCACCGTGGAGCCCAAGAAGGCGTCATCACCAGTGCCATTGGCAGCCGAAGACCAACTTTAGTCAGGATAACTTGTACTAGATGTTCCCCTTCAAAATGGCCATTGTTGGCGCCCTTCCTGCTCGATATTTGGGAAGAGGACCAGGGCCTCTATAAATAGGGCTAGCCATCTCATGGATAGGCATGGGACCAAGGGAGAACCAGAACAAGTAGAACACCGCATCAGCTCAAGAACACCTCTCGCGGGGCAGTTCTTCCCTGTACTGTTCATCATCTGCCCCTGAGGCAATCCACCACACCACACACTGGAGTAGGGTATTACACCGCGACGGTGGCCCGAACCAGTATAAATCTTGTGTCCCTCGTGTTGTTCATCGTTTTAGCTTAGATTCTCGCGAGGCAATCAGACGTGGATAGGTAGGGGGAAGATCTTCGCGCGCACCCAGAGTTCGAACCTTAAGGGTCTGCCGGAAGCCAACATCCGACAAGAACCACAACACTTAATTGCATACCTATCTATCTTATATCCACATAATTAGCTGCTTCTACAACCAAGGTCTGACAACTGAGCAGTTTTATGTACTGGATCTTGCTTGAAATAATGCAACAAAGAAGATACGACAAAGCTAGCTAGCCTTCAATGCACCATCAAAGATGTATGAGCCTGCTAACTTGTATGTAAAATTCGTGCAATATTTGACAAATTTCATTCCTTACAGTCAGTCATGGGTCCCAAAAGCACAACAATTTTATTACACAATATCAGTTCAAAAAAAAGAATAAACATTGGGAGCAATTGCCCACCGGCAATTCAGGACCTCTTGGTATAATAATATCAGATTGGAAACTACGGACCCCCACCGGCGAGAGCAATTTCCCTTCATGCCACGGCTGGTGTTTGGGATGGGATCTGTCCTGGAGATCGTGATGGACTACCTAGAGGGGGAAGGGTCTGGTCGCCGTCAGAGGTCGGAGACGGGGAGTGGTTGTTAGCGTCCAACTCGGCCTAGCCCACACTCTGCTCATGTTCTAGACGTTTATGTGCACATGGCCTGCATTCAGCTGAGAGCCCACTCCATCCCAAAAGCCCGGACCGAAAGGAGGAAGGAATATCTCCCTTATAAGCTGGTCATGGCCTCCTCCCGTAAGCGAGGTGGGACTAAACCGAGCCAGCTTCACCGGCCTACGGCAACCCTAACATCCTATCCCCCTGAGAAGCCCCTCAAGAAGGCATGGCGATGCTGGCTCTGATACCAGAAGTAGCGTCCAACTTGGCCTAGCCCACACTCTGCTCATGTTCTGGATGTTTATGC